>NW_008337842.1:2526342-2578317 GCF_000622305.1 Nannospalax galili | reverse complement strand
AGTGGGGCTGGGGGTGGGGGTGGGTGGGGGATCTGGTCTCCTAAGAGCATCTACTTCCTTCCTCTGGGCAGGACACAGACTGGAGCCTGAGCTGTGAGAGCAGCTGCTGGTACCCAGTGGAAATCAGGCTGTGTTGGGCTTGTGGTGACCGATTCTTAGGAGATGGGTCAGAGGAGTTTGAGTTTCCCTCTCCTCCATTTTCTTCCAGTGCGCTTTGGGATGCTCACTCTGCCTATTTCTTCACTGAGACTTCAGAGGACAGGACTGCTCACAGCCATCAGGGATCAGGAGGTTATGGCACCTGCCCATTTCCTTCACCATCTTGAGAGGCCACCAAATATCTCTAGGATCCCTGAAAGGCCCAGGAATCCCAGAGATGTTGCAGCTTTGAGTGGGGGTGGCTTATAGGAAGGATAGCCCCAGGTGTCCGCCACTGCTGCTCCAGGGGCGCCATCTGGAAGCTCTGCCCGCCTGTTGCTCTCTAAACCTTGGGCCAGCCTCTCACTGTATCCAAGAAAATGATCCTTAGTTGGGGTGGGGGTGGGGGACGGGGGAGAGGAGAACACACGAGATGCCAGAGAGGAAGGTGGGAGCAGATGGGCGTTCTGTGGGTTTGCTGGGGCGAGCTCCAGCCTCCACCCTGCCAGCTTCCCCCAACCCTGGGGCAGAGCTGCCTGCGGGTTAGAGCAGGTTAGATCGGCTTCAAAGCCGCGCGTCCACGGAGGGAGGGGTCAGAGGGGAGCAGCAATGTTTTCGGTGCTATGCATAGGGCACCAGGACCACCAGAGCCTCAGCGCGGCCCTGCCGCCCCTCCCCCTCCCTCCACCGGGTCCGGACCCGCCCCAGGCCCAACCAGGCATCCCTACCTCTCCGCCCAGAGCTGTCAGCCGCGCTTGGGTCGCAGCCCAGCGCTGCCTGGCTGTATGTGTGTGTGACAGCCTGGGAAGGGCAAGGAGGGAGGGGAGAACGAGCAGGGAGGGGTCTGGGAGGCAGCGCGGAGCGGAGCAGACTCCACACGCAGCGGGCACCGGGAGCCCCCGGGAGATGGGTTGAGATGCCTCCGCCCGGGAGGATGCCCAGAGCCGCGTGGCTGCGGGGACCGAGATGCAGCTGCCAGGGACCAGCCGGTGGGAGGCGGGTTCTGCCGAGGCCCGGCTGCCGCAGAGTCTGAGCTGCCGGGACAGCGCGCTTCACCCTGGGCAGCATCCTGGTCGCCTACCTCTGCCCTTCCTACTTTGTCCTGTGATCCGAGCAAACCCTTCTGCTGGTTGGCTTGTCTCTGGAGTCGTTCTTGGAGACCCAGAGCCGGGGCACATGCCCGAATTTTGGAGCGATGTGACTCTCAGCCTCCCACCTCATCCAGGGAAGCAGGCTTTCTGAAGCCGGAGCCAAGAGGGGACCATGGGAGGGACACAAGTCAAATGGTGAGCTTAAGCCACTTTGGCTCGAGAGGTGGCGATGTGAGGGGGAGTAGGGCCAGTATTGGAGGATGAAGGATGTGGTTAGCCAGGGACGAGATGAGTGGGGGCGCTATTGGAGGATATGCTGCTGGCCTGGGGTTAGCACTACAAATACTGTGATTTTGGGAATTTCGAGCCGGCTCCAGGAGCTTCATCTTGCGTCTCTGCTAACCGGGAGCACTTCAGGGCTCCCTTCTTTTTCGTCTATTACCCATTTTAAAAACTGATTTGGAAGTATCTTTTGGGGAATAATTGCTTGTATGATGAATTAATATTGGAGAGATATTAGACCTGTGGAGATCACGAACTGTATGGAAAGGGACCTAATTTGTAACAAGTCTGACCTCAAAGAGGATTACGATGGCAAGGAGGGGGTTATTTATTTGTCAAATAGTATTTTAAGCTAATTAGGGAGGAGCCTTAATTAAATGAAGAGACTTCTCTGACCTGAGGCAGAGGATTTAATGCGCCTTCCTCATCCAGGACGTACTTAGGGTGCTGCTGCTCTGACATTTTCCACCCTCCTGGGCCCTCGACTTTGGACTTGGTCATCTAGTTTCCTGGTCTTACCTCAGCAGGCTTACCCTGGCAGCCTCATTTTGAGAAAGAGAAATGTTGTTTTCCTTTGGCTGCTCTGCCACTCCCCCAGTGGGGTTGGATATCCAGACATCCGCCTCCTTTTGCCCTTATATGGGAGGCAACACACTTCAGAGGGCAGAAGAACTGAGCATGCGTCTGTGCTTTTAGGAAAGCAGTTTTCCAGCATCATAGATTCCCACTACACCCTTCCTCCCATCTGCCTCACACATCCCTGTGGTCCAGCCAAATGCAGGCAGAGGAACTTGTTAGCCATAGCTCCTTGTTGGCTGAGAAAGAGATGTTGGCATTTTCCTCAAAGAGGAGCAGCTGCCATAGACTTCTTTGTTGCACCTGGATTCCTAATTCTGTAAGTGGTCAAAAGCCTGAGCAGTCAGAAGTCCCTATAGATGAGAGCTTTTCCAGGAGTGAATTCAAGTTGGCCTGGAGGTCAGATTGCCTGAATAGTGAAAAATGGGAAAAAAATTCTAGAAAACACTCAGCATTTCTGAATATTACCTGTTACCCCTTGTTCTTCTCAACTCTTTGAGCTGTGCGTCTACAGATGTGGTAGAGCAACTTTAATTTGAAGTGACATAACTCTTTAATTTTCTTTCCTATACATCTAAGATGAAAGAGAACATGGTACTGATGGGGGTCTTCTCCACCCTGATGGAGAAACTCTAGCTGTCAACACTGGGGAGATACTAGTCCATGGGTTTTGAAATCTGGCTACTTCTACTGTGTTTGCCTCTCGTTTTTCAGTGGTTTCTGGGAGGACAAAATGTTAACTCCTGGTCCTGGTTGTGAGGATTAGACTGCGAGACTTCAGGGGCACATTAAGTGGGTCAGTGAATCCTAGACACTTTTGCTGTTGTCCGGGTGATGGATTTGGGAAGAATTTCTGAGAGGGGCTGAGCTGGAGGACTCCACAGTCCCTGTGATTGTTTCAGAGCTGAAGTTCTCAAGGTGCAGCACCAAGAGGAATGGCCCTTCAGACTCCGTGATCCCTGTCAGAGAGAAGTACCAGCTTCGTGCTCCACCTTCTCTTGTCCACTTGAAGATTTAGAATCTGCTTCCTTGAAACCTGAACAATTCCTCTGAGACTAGTAGTTACATGGAACATAGGAACTGTTGAAAGGTGTTTCAAGACAATTTGAAAATACAATACTGTGGCAAAGATATGAATAACTTGTTGGTGACAGTATGTCATGTAAACTTTGATTTTTCCTATCATTAGCAGTTTTTTCTCTTTTTGTGCTGTTGTTCTTCTTGTCATACTCTGGCTCAACTGTTGATAAATTACCGCCCATCTGTCCATCCAGGCGCTGTATACTCCAGGAGTTTCTACCCCTAAACTGTCCCTTATCCTGACCCCTGTTAGGAATTAGTCTAGAGCTGATCTGCTGATTGCTTGTGAGAGCATCAGCATATTGGAAAGAGGATTTCCTTCCAGCTCCAAAAGCTACATGGGCCTAGGGGTTGGTGGTGGTGGACAACACAAACAAAAATATGGCATTTTAAAATGATGATTGGCTATTCTGATTATTCTCATCTCCATCAATTATGCTTAAAGGCAGCCTTGTCGAAAAGACCTCCAAGGACTGGGCTATTCACTTATTCATTTAATGTTTATTTATTTCATTCATTCAATAAACATTTGTTCTTATTGTGAACTAGAAACTGTGTTAGGCACTCAGCAAGGTGAATAAGTTGTCTCTGGGATAATTTGTGAAAGTTGACGTCTAAATATCTGTTTGTAATAATTGTTTCTCTTCCCTTTTCTTTGATCACAGCCTGACTTCACCCAGTCCAATCCACAGTGCAAAGAGTGAATCCATTATAACCCAGTCGGAGGAGAAGGCAGATTTTGTGATTCTTCCCTCTGAAGGAATTGAGAATAGAACAGGTACCATCCGCCTGAGTGCCTGGCTTGGTTCAAAGGAAAACTTTTAGCCTGGTGACTTTAGAGGTTCTGACCATCTACTTCTAAGCTCCCTGACTCGGTCTGCCTCCATGGCCCATGCATGTAGGGTCAAGGTCAGCTCCAGAGGGCTCTAATGCCTTTGAGTCAAATCTTGTGATTATCCTCTTATAGACTGTCCTTTCTGGTACTGAATTGTCAAAAAAGCTCGCAGCGGCCTAGACAAGCCCTCTCCTAGCTAGCTGTCTGTGAATTATGATATTGGGAAAGTCAGAAGCCTTACTCAAGTAAATAATTTTTAATATTCTTCTTTTTATATTTTATTTGTTATTTTTATTTTATGTGTATGAATGTATTGAATACATGTATGTGAGTGCACCCGTGTCATGCAGTGCCGCGGAGGTCAGAAGAGGGCTTCAGATTCCCCTGGAACTGGAGTTAAGAACAGTTCGTAGCCACCATGTGGGTGCTGGGAATCGAGTCTGGGTCCTCTGTAAGAGCAGTCAGTGCTCTTAACCACTGAGCCATCTCTCCAGCTCCTAATATTCCTTTTATACAAATAACATTGTTACTTTTCTAACATAAATTGGGTCCAGGAATATATCATAAGAACTAAAGTGTGTGTGAGAGCGTGCAGAGAACAGGTCTTGGTCTGAGGACTGTAGAAAGAGCCAGACTTCTCTTTGTTTAAGCTTCTTGGTCTGTCTCTTCTGTCTTCTTCTTTTTTTTTTTTTCTCCTCATACTTAAACCTAAAGAGAAGCATGGATGAAGCAGATACAGGAGTTAGATTGAGGGGGCTGGAGAGATAACTCTGCAGTTAAGAGCACCAGCACCCACATGGTGGCTAACAATTGTCCTAACTCTAGTTCCAGGGGATCCAACGCCCTCTTCTGACCTCTGAGGGTATTGTACTACATGGTGCACTTACACACACACACACACACACACACACACACACACACACACGCACACACACATATATACAGGCAATAGACTCATACACATAAAACAAAAATATTTTTAAAAAAGAGTTAGATTGAAATTCATGTATCCATAAGGGTTGTTATGAAACAAAAGCCCTCAAAAGAAAAACTGAAATTAAACTCCTCTTTCAGTTCTTCCCCTCATCCTTAGCATTTGTACCAGTCAGTCATAGATGGGTATGGTGGTACACATCTGTAATCCCAGAACTTAGGAGGTGGAGGCAGGAGGATCACAAGTTTGAGACCAACTAGGCTACCTAGTGAGTTCCAGATCAGCCTGGGCTACTCAGTGAGACTGTGTCTCCAAAATAATAATAATAATAATCCCACTGAGTCAGAAACTCCTAGAGCTGTGGAGAGGGAAGAAAGAATATTTATTTAAGAGTGCTTACACTGAGTCACATAGTACCAGGCCCTGTACATGTTAATTCTTTCCATCTTTACCACAACTCAGATGAATTGAACTTACTCAGAGTCTATGTCCTTCTGTGTTCCATAATGCATTTTAACTGATAATACCTATAAGTGGGATAAAGCAGTTAAAAACACCAGAGTAAAGAGGTCTTAAGAGGTAAGGAAAACCAGGAAGTAATGTTAAACAGCTTTCTAAGTACGCTTTACTAGCTTGTTTCTGTATGATTCCCCACAATGCTATGTGCAAAAGGAGTTCAGTTTTAATTCAAAAGAGTCGAAGCAATGTATTGAAGCATAGTCTGGTCTCCTGTCTAAATTTCCTGAGTTACCAACAGGGATTCTGTTTTCTGACTGTTCCTTTACTTATACCTGGCAAAATCAGGCTCTGGGAATGGCATCTCCAGGGAATTAGGAGTAAAGTCTGTGTCCTGTACCAAGTCTATAATGGTAGGCATCTGTTTCCTAAGAGTTGAAGATGGACTTCCCCACCCTTTGTGGTGCTTCCCAGAACCTGTTCTTTCTGCCTCACAACCCCACCTGGTGGAGGGTGCAGTGTGTCAGTAAAGACAGGTTCAGAAGGCAGATGACCTGAAGCTGTGGATTACACTGGGCATGCTCTGCCAGAAATCACTCTTCTTCAACATGGACTATGCTCCCTCCTTTCATTTTGCAGAGGAGACAGACTCTCCATTATCCCGAGACTGGAGGCTGACGAGCCCAGGAACCTGTCTAGAGACCTCGTGGGAAGAACAGCTGTTGGAGCAACAAGAACATTTAGAAAAAGAAATGGAGGAAGCAAAGAAAATGATATCGGGACTCCAGGTAGCTCTTTCCTTTGTACTTCCTTCTTGGTGCACCTGTTAATTATTCCTTTTAAGTCATTAGTATCAGTTTAAAAAAAAAGCCCAATTTTAGTTTTGTATGAGAAGTATACAAAGAACAAGAATTTCTTATTTGCGAATGCTTTACAAGGGCTTTGTGGACTCTTGTTTACAGTGCAGCTGTTAGGATTTCTGCAAGCTCAGACGCTCTTACTGACCCCTATCACACCCTCACTATGCTTCACAGGTGGTTGTCTGTCTTTTACTTAGTTACAGTCCTGCAGTTGCAACTTTCAGCAGAGAGGCTCTCCTGGGAATTCTCCAGCTGGATGGGTAGAAGAGGTAGTAATGTCGCCAAGTTCCCACTGGAATGCAGCTAAGGGACCATCTTGCTAAGGGACTGGCTCACTCCTGATGCATTTGCAAGTGTACACCAAAGTATAAGTTGGTAGAAGTTTTCCTTGAGCAACAAAGCCCTTTAGTTGTTCCTGTACCTACCATATCAGCTTGGCACATCTCCCCCAGAGACTGGCTGACCCACTTGACATGGTACCCACCCCAGATGACCCCCTCTATCCTTGGTTTTTGTGCAACTGACTCTGTTTGGGGGAGCCCTTGTAGTATGCTGATGACCCTGAAATTGCCTACGGATATTCTTTTCTATTTGAGCTGGGAACTGCACTGCTTCTGAATTGTGAAATATTTATGGACACGTAAACAAAGCCCACATTATGTGTGTGTCTTTGGCAGCCAGCCGGCATGGAAGGCATGCTCCCAGTCAGCCAGCAAAAGGGTGGGGACACAAAGGGTCCCTAAGGAAAAGAGGAGATTGGAGCTTGTGTAGAATAATTTGCATAACGTATGCCTTAGGAACCTAGAAGACTTAGAGGAATGTTTACAACCTAACCATTACCATCCTTGATGGTATCAGTTCTTTTACTCTGTATTAAAAACAAAAATCTTTTGGATCCCTTTCTGCCACTCCATTAAGAAATATCTTAATGATTCTTTTTCTTTTTGCTTTAATTGGAAGTGTTCCATAAATTTGAGGATTATACTTACCCAGGTTTCTCCCGGGATGATTTGCATTATGTGAACAAGGCATGGGTCTCTATCAGTTTGGTTCTCAGCTTGGTTGGTGTTCTTTTAGTCTGGGAGAAATTCAGTGACGTATGAAAACAATAAAATAAATAAAACTGACAGGCAGAAAGTCAGCATCCTACTCTACCCTGCAAACAGAGGCATTTTAATTCCTAGCCACATGATCACAATGAGAATTCAGTCTCATTGTAGAACACAAAAGGGCTCATAGCATCCATTGGACTTCCTCTTTTGGTGATGAACAAGCTTCATACTAAGCCACATCAAGGATTTGTGACTTAGTATGCTTACTTAGAGCCCGAAGAACAATTTCCCGCTAGAATCACTATTTCTGTGGTGTTCCCTGCAGCCCTGTTGCTGTATATGTGGCTGTACTGTTTCCATGGGTTAACCAAATTCAATAGATTTTTCTATAATTTGATTATAAGTGTTTAGTAGATAAACCATTGGCTGGGTTTTAAAACATTATCAACAGGTGTGATGAATCTGTGTTGTATTTATTAAAACAGGATCTAACCTTTGAAGCTATCTTTTCAAGTTGAGACAGAACTGTGACATAAAATAGGGAAAGATTTTTCAGTTTTTCACTCAGCTGATTTGTCTCGTATCTACCTGAGTAGGATGATTTAAATTTTGGGAACCACAAAGTATATGGGGAAGATGTTTTAAGAATAACATTCCCCAGGAGCTGGAGAGATGACTCAGTGGTTAAGAGCACTGACTGCTCTTGCAGAGGACCAGGTTTGATTCCCAGCACCCACATGGCAGCTATGAACCGTCCTTAACTCCAGTTCCAGGGGAATCAGAAGTCCTATTCTGACCACCATGGCATTGCATAACATGGGTGCGCTCACATACATGCAGGCAATACACTCATACACATACAATAAAAATAATAATAAAAAAGAATAACATTCCCCATTGGGTGTGGTGGTACATGCCTTTTATCCCAGCACTTGAAAGGCAGAGGCAGGCAGATCTCTGTGAGTTCGAGGCCAGCCTGGTCTACATAGTAAGAGCCAGGTTGGCTGGGGCTGCCAGGAGTCCCTGTCTCAGAAAGACCAAAAAAAAAAAAAAAAAAAAGAGAGAGAAAAAAGAAAAACATCATGGGGCTAGAGAGATGTTTAGTGGTTAAGAGCACATACTGCTCTTGCAGAGGATCTAAGTTTGTTCCCAGCACCCACTCATAACTGCCTGTAATTCCAGCTCCGTGGGCATCCCTACTAACATGCACATATCCACATAGAAAAACATATACATACACATAATATTTTTAAAAAAATAAAAGAAAAAAAAATAAGATTACAGGGCCAGAAAGATAGTTCAGCAGCTAAGGGCACCTACTGCCAAGCTTGATAACCTGAGTTCAATCCCTGGGACCCACTTACTGGATGGAGAGAACTGACTCTTGCAAGTTATCCTTTGACTTCCGTACATGCACTGCACACAGGTACATCCACATAGAAGCACTTTCACTCAAAAAAAATAAAATGTTAAAAAAGAATAAGATTGGGTTGGGCATGGTGGCGCACGCCTTTAATCCCAGCACTCAGGAGGCAAAGGCAGGCGGCTCTCTGTGAGTTCAAGGCCAGCCTAGTCTACATAGTGAGTTCCAGGATAGCTGGGGCTACAGGGAGCCCCTGTCTCAAAAAGACCAAAAAAAAAAAAAAAAAAAAAAAAAAAAAAAAAAGAAAAGAAAATACACTTGTCTTAGCCAGTAATTCCACACTGCTTTTAGATCCCCTTTCAGCTAGTAGAACTAAATTTGTGCAGCTCTAGTTTAAAATGTGTTTGGACACTTCTGAAGGGGAGGTTTGTTTTTAGATTTTCTTCTGGGGCCAAGAAGCTTGCAATAGAGGGTTTATGGATGTGCAAAGACATAAAAACAGTCCAGGGGCCAGGGATGTAGTTCATTGGTAGAGTGTGTAACTTTTAGGGGCCCTGAGTTCTAGCCTCAGTACCACATAAACCAGGATTGGTGACATGTGCCTGTAATCCCAGCATCTGGGAGGTGGAGTCAGGAGGATCAGAAGTTCAAAGTTATCCTTGGCCGTATAGAAGTTCGAGGCTAACCTGGGATACATGGCACCCTGTGTCAAAAAGCAAAAATAAACAAACAAAAGAGGCCTATAATATGGGTCTCACAGAAGGAGCTAGACATGAACAGGACCAGTAGAGGCATCTGAGGAGCCAAAATCACCAAGCATGTTTCTAAACAAAACCAGATGGTGATTTCAATTTGTGGTGAATTTACCAAGCCTAACTCTGGACTGGATCAGGTGGCAGGGAGTTGAGTTTCTTTCTCCGTTTGTGGTTTATTCAGGCCTTACTGCTCAATGGATCCTTACCTGAAGATGAACAGGAGAGACCCTTGGCCCTCTGTGAACCAGGAGTCAATCCTGAGGAACAGCTGGTGAGCGCCATCTTCTATGACCAGATGCTAGATCTAGTTTGTGTATTTAACTTCATTTTAGCACTTGACCTTGCTGTCTTGAAATGGTCTCTTTCCTGACTCCAACTCCCCCTGAGGTTTGTCTGACCTTTTAGATTGTTCCATCCTGGTTTCTTCATTCTTTCAATCAATCAATAGATGTCCATTGAGTGTTGACTCTGAGTCAGGCACTGATTCAAAGGGCTACAGATATGGTCATGACCCCCGTGGAGTTTATGGTCAGGCCCCCTTTGAAGCTTTTCTTTTTTCTATGTCATAACATGGGTTCTCCCTTGTGTCCCAGTCTGGGCCCTGATCAGTCTTACATAGTCACTGGGCAGTGGGCAGTATTAAATGCCTCCATGTCTTCAAGCATTCCCCACCTACTTCAATTCATACAGATGTATTAGCCGCTCAAACCTCTATGGAGTTCTAGATGTGTATGTACAATATGCAACTGCCTGCTGATGGTCTCCATTATTAGCTCCTATATGCATGGCAGTGTCAATTGAGTCTTCAACTAAATAGTTTTTCTGTTCTCTACCTAACCACTGAAACTATGTGTCCCCATTTACTCAGATGCCCAGAACAGAAAACTAGATAGCATCCTTGAATTCTTTCTTACCTTCCACTCATGTCCAGTGTCTCTTTGCACAGTCACTGTTTAATTCAGGTCTTAAACTCCCATCAGGTTTTGCTGATTTTTGATTCCTCTTCTAACTTCTTCTAGTTCATCTTCAATAAAACAGCAGGAATAATTCAGGCAAATTTCATTTTGTTTTCCCTTTGCATAAAACTTTGCATTGATTCCCCATTGGCCTCATCAGCCCTTCACAATGTGGCCCCCATTTTCCTTTCCAACTTCATCTCTGGCCATTTCTTCTTCCTTTGACTCCATCCTCTATTTTCAGTACACATATATCCCCCAGATTCTATCCATATTGTCTTATGTGATGCACTTTGGGCACATGCTTGTATCAGAGGGCATGTGTTATGTCCCAGATCAGAAGTGGTATTTAGTAGGTGCTCAGTAAGTATTTGTTGAACAAATGGCCTATGAACTTGACCTCATAGGTGCATGACTGTCTTCTTTCTGTCTTATATTCAGGTTATAATCCAGAGTCGTCTGGATCAGAGTATGGAGGAGAATCAAGACCTTAAGGTATGCAAGGATATTTTGTGTGCCTGCATGAGTTTATATGCACAGTATGCATGTATGTGAGTGCGGGTGTCCACAGAGGGCAGAGGGTGTCAGATCCCCTGGAATTGGAGTTACAGGTGGTTGTGAGTCACCTGATATGGTGCTAGGAGCCCAACCCGGATCCTCTGGACGAGCAGTAAGTGCCCTTAACTGCTGAGCCATCTCTCCAGCCCCCAGACATGTACATTTTACCCTTTGAAAATAATTATGGGAATGTTATGTACATACTTTGGAACAATTCTTGGGAGGGAAAGGAGGGATGCAGGACCAGGAGGTTAGCTGTATCTGTATCTGTATCTGTTTATGCCTTTAATTGGAAGAGAGAGGTCCATCTGAACTACATCACAAAGGTGACAGCTTTTTAATCTTAATGCTAACTAGTAGTTACCTATGTCATTTTTAATGATCCCTTTCTATATGTTTGAAATATTTCTAGATTTCTTTTTTTAATTGGGAGGGGAAAATGAATTGAGTATCAATGTGGTCCTTTTTAAATAAATACTTCTAGAATTCTTTTAGGTCAGTGTTTTTTGGTTTTGTTTATTCATTTTGAGTCAGGGTTGGGGATATAGCTCAGATGTGGAGCACTTGCCTAGTATGTGCAAAATTCTGGATCCATCTCCAGTATTACAAGAAAATAAAAAAACAAAACAAAAAATTAAATTATAGGCATATGAGATGGGGGCTAGCTGAGTATTAGAGCACTTGGCTGCATATGTCGGGCTAAAGCCACTGATCTTCTCCCCAGAAATGGGCATGTGAGCCTGCGTACACACCCAGACCTGAGTTTTGATCATTTTGAGCCCATCTGTTGGAGTCCAGGTTATGAATCCCATATTTGATATGTTAATTACAAATTGTTTATGTGATGTAACAGGAAAAGAGCTAAGTCTCAGTAGCGGGTATTCTTTTTCTCAAATCTCTTTTTTAGTTGCAATCACATATATGGAAATTTAATCACTCAGTTTTCCATCATGAAATCAATTGTGTTTTTGTTTGGATAACAAAGAACAATAGCCCCAGTCCACAAAGAACAATAGCCCCAGTCCACAAAGAAAAATAGACCCTTGGGGAATCAGAAGCATCCCAACCTTTTGTTGAACTTAAATAAAACTGAGATGATTATTTAATGACATTGGGGCTAGGCATAGCATGTATTTGAGTGATGGAGATTTAGATAATTTGATTCCATTTTCCTCTTAGTGAAGACTACTACATAGAGAGAGCCTGTGGAACTGGATGAGGTGTCTTTCTTGGCAAGACTCTTCTCTACCTGGGCATCTCAGTGGGGGTGCCACCAAGAACAGAACGGGTCTTGTTCTTATTTCTGTGGGTCAGCCTTTTCTGCTTATTGGACCTCATCTGCTTTATACCTTGGTAGAGGGTTAATCTTTCATGGAATGGCCAACTGGGTTTTGTCTTGCTGACAGAGTGAGGTAATGCTTATAAAGCAACCCAGATGGCACCATCTGATCTCACTATATTTGGTTTGCAGAAAGAGCTGCTGAAATGCAAACAAGAAGCCAGAAACTTGCAGGGGATAAAGGTAAAAGGAAGACATTGAATTCTAGAAATAAAGCCTCTGTGAAGTAAAGTGGCTTATTGGTGTCTGGTGAGAACAGGGCACAAAGAGGACTATCAGGATTTGCTAAGCATCTTTAACAGCTCTTTGCTAGGGGTCTAGAAAGGGCTTTGTGGTGGGGAAGAGAGACATGCTGAGGAATATATCTTTGTTTCGCTGTGGCTTCTGTCTGTGGTTGTGATTCACGGTGCTGTCACTTGCCTGTGTCACCTCCATGTGTAAAGTTCTCTCTCAGTTCCAAAGAATGCCCTTTTTAGGAAAAAGAAATGTAACAACTTTGGAATGGTTGAAGACACAAAAGGACAGACCATGAAAGTTTGCTTGCCAACTCTGCCTCCCTGTATCCCAACCAGCTGTCTAGGTCTTTTTCCTGGAGGCAACTTATCAGTTATCAAATGTATGTGTTCATCATTTTCTCCCACTTTTTACTCGATAGTATACTATAACTACAGTTGGCATCTTAATTTTTTTTACTTAGAAATATGTTTTGTAAATTGTTTTATTTAAGACCTTTCTTAGGTCTTCTTTATAGCTGCATAATCGTCTAGTGTATCTATATGATGATATATTTAATCCGTCTCCTACTGATGGTATTTTAGGTTAGCTTCCTTTTTTGGAACTGTTTTTCTAATACAATGATTGAGCTAATAACCTTAAATATTTGTTCTTTTACCCAAATGGGATTATATCATCTGAACATTCTTCTCTTTTAAAAATGATTTTTAAATTTGTACAAATGTACTGCAGAGATAGCCCAGAGGTTAAGAATACTGATTGCTCTTGCAGAGGACTGGGGTTCAGTTCCTAGCACCCACATGGAGGCTAACAACCATCAATAACTCCAGTTCAGGGACTCTGACACCCTCTTCTGACTTTCAAAGGCATTTCATGCATGTGGTGTACTTACATGCATGCAAAACACTCATACATAAAAAATAAATCAAACCCTTGGGAGGCAGAGGCAGGCACATCTTTGTGAGTTCCAGGCCAGCCTGGTCTACATAGTGAGTTCCAGGCCAGCTGGGACTACAGGGAGACCCTGTCTCAAAAAGACCAAAAAACAAAATGAAACAAAACAACAACAACAACAACAACAAAACACTATAAAGGGGCTGGAGAGATGGCTCAGCAGTTAAGAACACTGGTTGTTCTTGCAGAAGACCCGGGTTTCAATCCCAGCACCCACGTGGCAGCTAAGAACTGTCCATAACTCCAGTTCCAGGGGATCTGACCGCCTCTTTTGTCCGCACAATAACATTTGTATCAACAGAGGCAATATAATTTCTGCTTCTCAAATAAGGACACTATGATTCAGGAGATTAATAACATCAATGTTGCATCCACCAATCACCAGTCTGCAGTGTCCTATGACAAATCCAGTGGGTGTCTCCCTTTCCCCCACTAAGTTACACCATCTTTTGCCTGACTGTAGTGACTGCTCTAGTTTTCATTCTGTTGCTGTGAAAAATATGACCAAAAGCAACTTAGGGGACAAAAGTGCTTATTTCAATTACAGGTTGCAGTCTCATCACTGAAGGAACTCGGCAAGCACTCAAGCAGGAACTTGGAGGCAGGCCTGATTGCTATTCTATACAGCATTACCTCCAGCCAAGGAACTCCACAGCCAAAGAGGTACAGCAGGAAAGGTAGAGGATGCTGCTTGCTAGCTGCCTCACAGGTCAGCTTGTACTCAGCTTTCTTATACAGCCTGGGCCTGCCTAGGAATGCTGCTGCCCACAGTGGGCTAGGCCCTCCTACATCGATTAACAATCAAGACAGTCCCCCACAGACAGCCCACAGGCCAATCCAATCTGGGTAATACTTCAATTGAGACTCTCCTCGGGTTACTAGGCTGTGTCAGGTTAACAGTTAAAGCTAAGACAATGACAGACACCTCTCCCCACTGTTGCACAGCTATGCACATGAAACAATTGTATGTGTATGTATGTGTGCACATTTGTGTGTATGCAAGTATACCCTGTGTATGCAGGTATGTGTGCATGTGTGTAGAGCTAAAGGACAGCCTCAGGTGTCATTGTGTTTTTTTTTTTTTTTTTTTTTTTGAGACAGGGTCTCACCAAGTAGCCCTGGCTGTCCTGGAACTTGCTATGTAGACTATGCTGGCCTTGAACACACAGAAATATGCTTACCTCTGCCTCTGCCTCTGGAGTGCTGGGATTAAAGGTATATGCCACCACACCAGGCCTGATCCCACCATTTTGGAGGCTAAAGTAAGAGGATCATGAGTTCAGAGCCAGTCCATGCTACCCAGAGATCCTGTCGCAAACAAGCAAAAGAATAAAACTCTTATATTCTCCAGAGCTTAAACCATTTCTTTGCAATCCGTAGAGAAAAAAACAGAAAAAAATATAGTAGACTGTAGCCCCAGGCCATCAATTCAATATGGAGTCCCCACAGTTGGAGAACTGTGTTCCAGATGACCCTTACAAGTATAAACATCAGCCTACATTTTCTTGAGGATCCACACTGAAGGAAAAGACACCCTGAAGTGCGAGTAGGACACTAGGAAACCGAGAAGAACCATCAGTTAAAGAACAGTTCTCAGCAGCAGAAATACAGTCCCAGTGTTGGTCCAGTCAGGGCATTGGGAGCCAGTGGAAGCAGGACAGGAATGAGTAGGAGAGACTCCAGTGACTCTAGACCAGAGTGGTTGGTGAGCAGGGGCAGACCATCCCTCTAGGAAATGGGGACTGGGCAGGGAGAGGAGAAGGCACTAAGCCAGCAGGCTATTTATATACCCAAGAAGTGGATGAGGAAACCAGGTGGGAAGGAGGGAAAGCATATTGTTCAAGGTCAATTTGGTGAAAGTGGGAAGTGGTGGACTTAAAATTCAAATGTAGGTCTGTCTGGTCTCAAAAACAGCTCCCTTGCTATCTGATTAGGACACCATGCTATTTGGAATGTGTATAGGGTAGGGATGAGCAGTGTATAGAGGGAAAATCAGGTTCCTCCCAGCTTAGTAGGACAGTGGATAAGATTTTCCTTCAGATGACTATGTCTTGGAAGAGGACACAACAATCTCTCCTCAAGTCTTTGTGGCAATATATATATATATTTCTTTTGTCTTCCAGTTTACCAGAGCTAGTGTTGGGTCTACAGTCAAGAGTTAAGTAGTAATAACTGGCTGGTGGATGAGTCAAGACCACAATAGTGAGTGTCCTTTTTTCCCCTAGGATGCTTTGCAGCAGAGGTTGACTCAGCAGGACACATCTGTTCTTCAGCTCAAACAAGAACTCCTAAGAGCAAATATGGACAGAGATGAGCTGCATAACCAGAATGTGGGTTAACTGTGTGAGCTTTAACCTCAGTGGGCCCCAGTAGCCAAATAGGACACCACGTGCATGCTGTCAGATCTGCCCTTTAAACTCCCTTTGTTCCTGGGCTGCCTACATTCCTTGTCTACAGTTATTTTTGTCCTGTGAAGTTCAGTTCTTAGGGAAAAGCCTGCAGTACGCTGGGCATAAAGGTCCTTGACTCCTTCAGCTTTGAGGACACTAAAGTTAAAGTGTGTTTCTATGGTCTGGTTATGTTGCTGAAGACTTGGAGAACAGCTGTGCATTTTTTTTTATCGTGACCACACCCTCTATAGCTGTCCATTAATTCTGGTTATCAAGTAGCTGTTTTCCATGAGGGTTAATTGCTTCTTTACAGGTGGATCTGCAGAGGAAGCTAGAGGAGAGGAACAAGCTATTAGGAGAATATAAAGTAAGAATGAAAATCAGCTTGAAAATGGCTTCCATCTGACCTTTTGCTATTCAACGCTCATCTCTGCTTTCTGAAGTCTTTTCCCACCTCCCTTGATTTGTTAAGCCTGAAGAGTAGATAACACAGCTGGGGAAAGAAGCATAGACCTAGGAGTCTGGAAACTTCAGTGGTAGGCTTACCTCTGTCTCTAAGTAGCGAGGATGGCCCAGGGCGCTCCTCCTACAATGGCAGTTTACACCCTCTTTGTCCTTCTAAGAGTCTTGGCATTAGGTAAGATTATCATGGTGAGGAGAGTTTTCCAGGTATGCTGTGAGGAAAGGCCTGTCTCCCCGAGGTTCTACTCTTCAGGGTGTAAGTTGCACTGCAAAGTATGAACTCTTTGATGTCCTTGATTGGTTGAGCTACATGTCTGAAAACTTATCTCCATTGTAGAAAGAACTGGGACAGAAGGATCGCCTCCTTCAGCAGCAGCAGGCCAGGTTGGAAGAAGCACACCGGAAACTCTCGGATGCCAGTTACCAGCAGGTCAGAACAGTGTCAGTCACTGACCTGTATAGCCCTTTGGCCTGAAGGGAAAATCTTGACTGATTGAATCTGTGTTTAACAGGTGGATCTAGAACGGGAGCTAGAACACAAAGACGTCCTTTTGGCTCACTGTATGAAAAGAGAGGCAGATGAGGTAACCTAGGACTTGAGTTTTCCCTCTCATATTTCAGGGCAAAGAGAGAATCTGTTTGTCACCAAGGCCACCAGCCTATTTGTTAGGAGTCCCTATTTCGAGGAGCTTAAGTGCAGGTTCCAAGGGCTGGGCATGTAGCTCAGTGGTAGAACACTTGCCTGGTATACTGAAGGCTCTGAGTTCATTCCCCAGAACTTGGGAGGGCCAGCACTTAGCTTCTGAGCTTTAGAAAGAAGGCTTATCTGAAAATGGAAATAATGATGACCTCTCTATGAAGGTTACATCATAGTCCACATGAATAGCTAACTACCTAAGCAACTGAGCACAGTCTTACTAGAGTCACCTAGCACAAAGTCTGGTTCAGGATATACTTATTAGTCCTATTTATTTATTTGTTTATTTCAAGACAGGGTCTTACTATGTAGCCTTGGACTGGCCTGGAAATCATTGTGTAGACCAAGGTAGCTTTGAATTTAAAGAGATCTGCCTGTCTCTGCCTCCTGAATCCTGGGATTAAATGTATACTCCACCACACTAGGCTCTCTTACATTTTTTTGTTTTTTGAGACAGGGTCTCCCTGTAGCCCCAGCTGGACTGGAACTCACTGTGTAGACCAGGCTGGCCTTGAACTCACAAAGATCTGCCTGCCTCTGCCTCCAAAGTGCTGGAAATAATGGCTTGGACTACCACGCCTGGCTCTCTCTTACATTTTTAATTACTGAAGCAAAGAAAGGAGGTGCTGGAGTGGCAGTTTGTGGCCCACCAGTGGCTGTGGCAGAGACTAGGCTGGGGACTTTGAGGCTTCATTCATTTTGCAGCCACAATGGTCACTGTCAAATATAATTTTGATGCAGCAGTGGAAAAAGCAGAAATCACATCTGTACATACCATGTTTAATTTTTAAAAAATTTGGTATGTCTGGGGCTGGAGAGATGGCTCAGTACTTAAGAGTACTGTCTGCTTTTGCAGAGGCTGCTCTTGCAGAGGACCCAGGTTCAATTCTCAGCACCCACATGGCAGCTAACAAGTCTGTAACTCCAGTTCCAGGGGAATCTAACACCCTCTTCTGACCTTCTTGGATATTGCACAACAAGAGTGCGCTTAAATATATACAGTCAATTCACTCATACACATAAATAAAAATAATAGACAAAATATTTTAAAAATTGGTGTGTGTGTTCACATGTGTTCCCAGCACACATGTGCAGGTCCAAGAACAACTTTAGGCAGTCAGTTCTCACCTACCTTGTTGAGGCAGGGTCTTTCTTGTTTTTACTGCTATACTGCGTTCTTCAGGCTAGCTGGCCCGTGAGTTTCTGGCCTATTCTATCTCTACCTCCTATCTCACTGTAGGAGTGCTGGGGTTAGAGTTACATCCCCTCATTTGGCTTCTTATGTGGGGTCTGGGGCTCGAACTCAGTCTGTCAGGCTTGTGCAGCTAGTACTTTTACACCATGAGTCATATCCCCAGCCCCTACATGAAACTTTTGATAGAAATATTAAAGTAGAGGCTGGAGAGATGGCTCAGTGGTTAAGAGCACTGGCTGCTCTTGCAGAGGACCTGGGTTTGGTTCTTAGCACCTGTATGGCAGCTAACAACTGTGGTAATTCCAGTTGATCCGATGCCCTCTTCTGGCCTCTGCAGGCATTACATGCATGGGTGCACTATATCAAAACACAAAACGAATGTAAATAAATCCCCCAAAGAAATATTAAACTAGCAAATAATTATATACTGTATCAGTGTAAAGAAGGAAAATAAGACAGGGTGTCTTGGTTTGGAATTCTCCCATTAACAAACATCATTTCTTCTTGCTGCTCTAGGTGACCAACTACAACAGTCACAGCTCTCAAAGCAATGGCTTTCTCCTTCCAGTGACAGGGAAGGGTGCTGCTTCTGTCACCCACAGAGGGGTAAGTTCCTAGGACTAGAGTACAGGCTGGAAACAGTGTCTGGCCAGTACCAGCAGACTAAGCCTTTTATATTCCAGGCAACCAATTCTTGCAGCTAACAGGTGATGGGTATATACAGGTGCATTAGCTATCCAGAATTAAGAATTAATTAGTGGACAAACATTAAACATGCATCTGAGGAGGAAAAATTTCCTTTCAACAAGTAAAACCTCTGTTCTAGGAGTATTTTTCCTTCATCTTCTTTAGCACAGTGGCTGGGATAGGACAAATAAACCATCAGCACCTTCCTTTTACCCACAGACTAGTGACCTCCAGCTCGTCCGAGATGCTCTCCGGAGCCTGCGAAACAGCTTCAGTGGCCATGATCCTCAGCATCACACCATTGACAGCTTGGAGCAAGGCATCTCTAGCCTCATGGAGCGCCTGCATGTCATGGAGACACAGAAGAAACAAGAAAGGAAGGTAATACTGTGATGTCTTGTGTCCTTTGACCAAACCCAACTTGGGGAGGAAATGGTGTATTTGCCTTACCCATCCTGATCGAAGTTCATCATTGAGAGAAGTCAGGACAGGAACTGAGGGAAAGAACCTGGAGGCAGAAACTCAAGCACAGAACATGGAGAAATGCTGCTTACTGCTTCGCTCCTTTGGCTTGTGCTCATCTTTCTTTGTTTCTTTTCTTTCTTTGTTTCTTTATTTTTCTTTCTCTCTCTCCCTCCCTCCCTCCCTCCCTCCTTTATTTCTTTTTTAAGTCTTTTTGAGACAGGGTCTCCCCATAGCCCCAGCTGGCCTGGAACTTACCATGTAGACCAGGGTGACCTTGAGCTTACAGAGGTCCTCCTGCTTCTGCCTCCCTAGTGCTGGGACTAAAGGCGTGCACCACCACGCCGAACTTCATCTTGCTTTCTATACAACCCAAGACCACCAGCCCAGGGGTAGCACCACCCACAGTGGGCTGAGCCCTCCCTCCCACATCACTATGGCCAAAGGCCAGTCCAATAGAGGAAATTCCCCAATTGAGGTTCCCTCTTCCCATATGTGTCAAGTTGACAATATCCATGACATCTTGCTTAGGCAAGCTCCTAGGTAGCTTTAGCTGATGACTTCTCATTTATATGAAGGCAGCAATAAAGATACAAGACCCTGGTTACAGTTGGTCTTCCCTCTGGTTTTCATCTCAGTGGAGCCAGCTGTTTGTTGTGGCATGACAATCCAGGGAAGGAATTTGTGGTGACTTGCTCTCAGCAGCCATGTAGCTGTGTAAGGCATTGTGGTTCTTGTCTCCCCAGGGACTCTGCTCTTCCTTCCCTCCAGAATAGCTTGGACTTGGATGAGGAAATGTATGGAAAATGCATAGAAAGCCTTTTATAAATGTACATGACTATTATCACGGTGAATATGTTAAATTTCATGCATTGTAGACAATGTGGTACAAAAGTACATACATTTAGGTGCTCGTTTATGATTTAAATTGCTTGGTTAAATCCTTCCATTGATCATAAATAACTTTTATGACTTCTGTGTGGCTCTCCAGGTTCGGGGCAAGTTGCCCAGAACTCAGGCAAGTACTGAATACCGGGAGTCCTGGCCCCCTAATTCAAGTAAGTACTTGTTATCACATAGGAAAAGTTTCTTGAATATTAGACGAGAAGTTGGATTATTTTCATGCTTCCGGTGTCTGAGAAATAGAATTTTTTTGTAGTACTTTTCCAATATAGTTTGTCCTTAGCAATATTAGAGTTGCATCGGCTTTAGGACTGTGAGAACTTAGGACACTGTCACCTCCATCATCAGCCCAAGTGCCAGTTAGCCATGGGGAGGATGCTGCTGATCTGGGCTGAAGTATCTGGAAAAGATACAATTCAAGACATCTGTGCTGAACAAAACATAAAACGACAAACGTGTATATAGACCATCCTTGTCCCCAATTGCACACACAAAATTTTCCATTTTTCCTACAGGCAGGAAGTTTAATTTCTTTGGGAATTTTCCTTAAACCTTTGGGTGTCCAGGTCATTTAGTTTAAGTCCTACAGAATATTTGCACCACCTAGTGGCCATCACTTGGAAGTATGTTTTTAAATTTTTTATTTTATTTTATGTATATGAATGTTTTACCTGCATGTATGAAAGTGCACCCATATGTGCAAGGCCTACAGAGGCCAGGTGAGGGTGCTGAATCCCATGGAACTGGAGTTAAGGACAGTTATTAGCTGCCATGAAGGTAGAGGGACATGAAGCTGGTCCTTTAAGAGCAGGTGGAAGGAGAGAACTGACTCCTGCAAATTGTTCTCAGACCTCCACACATGGACTGTGAGTCCGTTCTCTCCTTCCACCATGTGAGTTCTGAGGACTGAGCTCTGCTCAACAGGGTTGGCAGCAAACTTCTTTGCCTGCTGAGCCATCCCTCCTACCCTCCTGCTTTCTTACTTCTGGGGACTGATGAATGCAGTAGTCTGACTTTTGCCCAGTTGCTCTGTGCATTGTTCTTACTGTGACTTAGACAAGCAGACTTCCTTGTCTAATCAATGTCCCAAGCCTTGTCTTTCCTTACCCCTTCAAAAGCTTTTAATGTTCTTGAATATTCTCCTGGAAATGTTCTCCTTCAGTCTCTATGCTAACTGGCGGTGAACTCAAGAATTTATCGTGTGTCCTTGACACAGTACCAACACTGGACTGTGCAGGTGTAGAGATGGGTCTGGTAGGCTTGGTACTTGCACTCATTGGACCTGTGACCTGCTGAGCTAGATTCCCGTTTTCCTTTTCATACTTTGAATGTTTATGGTAAATCCCCCTTTTAGCTCTTCCTCTTCCTGACCCTTGACTGCTGTGTGTGCCTTGGGGTGCCATGTGAGGTCTTGACAGAGGCCTCCCTGTAGCCTCTTTAAGTGCTCCTTCCGTCTCATGGCTTCAGTACTCTCCTGTGTAGATGCCTTTTAAACATCTGTTCTAATCCCAGCCCTGTTCTGAGCTTCAAGGGTATGTTCTTGAATACCAAAGTGATGCTCCTCTCTGCAAGTCCAAAGGCACTTCTAATTCAAGCCTCAAGCTGAATGCAGAACAGAGCTGGAAAGGGGAGAATATGACACAAGACAGATCTAAAGCGTAATCTTGGTTCCGCCACCCCACAGTGTATAGCTGCAGACGAGCATGTTAAATAGTGATGCTGAATCTTAGTTTCTTTGTTATAGAATGGAGGTAATCTTGACAGATCTGAGCATTAAATGAGACATCATCCAGTCAATGCGGGGATATGTGACTGCTGCGAAACAGTGGCAGCTGCCCCAGAACGCCTCCTCCCACTCCCCTCTGGCTGTGCCCTCGCTTTTTTTCATACCAGCCAAATTTCCTGGAAAAAATATCTTTTGAATTCACATCATATCTTGTCATTTATTCTTGTGGGGAAACAACAATTATGTCAGTTTTTCAGCTTATTTTTATTTTTTATTTATATGTATATCTGTTTCTTCATGTATATACCACATATGTGTGGGTGCTCCCAGAGGCCACAGGAGGGCATTGGGACCCCTGGAGCTAGAGTGACAGGCTATTGTGAGCTGCCCAATACAAATGCTGAGAACTGAGCATGGGTCCTCTGCAAGAGCAGCAAGGTTTTAACTGCTGATCCACCTCTCCACCCCCTTATATCAGATTTTAAAAGTAATATAGTAGCCAGGCACAGTGGTGCATGCCATTAATACCAGCACTCATAAGACAGAGGCAGGCAGATCTCTGTGAGATCAAGGCTACCTGGTCTATATAATGAGTTCCAGGCCAGTTGGGGCTGCAGAGAGATCTTGTCTCAAAAGAAAAACTAAAGGTGGGGGCTGGAGAGATGGCTCAGCAGTTAAGAACACTGGTTGTTCTTGCAGAAGACCCGGGTTCAAATCCCAGCACCCACATGGCAGCTAACAACTGTCCATAACTCCAGTCCCAGGGGAATCCAACAGCCTCTTCTGACCTCTGTGGGCATTGCACAACACGGGTGTACTTATCTACATGCAGGCAATACTCGCATACACATAAAATAAAAATAATAAATTTTTAAAAAAAGAAAAACTAAGGATGGGAAGTGATTAAAAAAGATAACTTACATTTTCCTCTGGCCTACACACCCCCCCACACACACACAGAGACACACACAAAACATACACACAAATAGAGTAATATATATATATACATGTATATATTACATGTTATATATATTTTAAAAATATTTTATTTATTATTATTTTATGTGTATCTGTGTATTGCCTGCATGTAGGTAAGTGCACCCGTGTCGTGCAATGCCCTCGGAGGACAGTGAGGCTGTCAGAGCCCCTGGAATTGGAGTTAAGGATAGTTGTTAGCTGCCATGTGGGTGCTGGGATTTGAACCCAGGTCTTCTGCAAGAACAGCCAGTGTTCTTAACCACTGAGCCATCTCTCCAGCCTCTGTTATATATCTTTGAGACAGGTTCTCATTATGTAGCCCTGGCTGACCTGGAGTTCTCTATGTAGACCAGGCTGGCCTTGAACTCACAGAGATCAGTCTGCCTCTGCTTCCGGAGTGCTAGGATTAAAGGTGAGTACCCATGTCCAACATGAAAATACACTTTTAAAAAACCCTAATGTCAGGGCTGGAGAGATGGCTCAGCAGTTATGAACAGTGGTTGTTCTTGCAGAAGACCTGAGTTCAAATCCCAGCACCCATATAGCAGCTAACAACTGACAGCCTCTTCTATCCTTCACAGGCATTGCACGACATGGGTGCACTTACCTATATGCGTGCAATACACACATACACATAAAAATAATAAATGAAATATTTTTTAAAACTGGAATGTCACCAGGTGTGGTGATGCACGCCTTTAATCCCAGCACAACAAACAAAAGAAACAAACAAACAAACAAAAAACCCGAAACAATCTGAATGTGTTTGTTTATGTGCACCTTTTTTTTTTTTTTAGTGTTTTTGTTTTTTTTTTTGTTTTTTTTTTGTTTTTTTTTTTTTTTGAAGCAGGGTCTCCCTGTAAGCCCCAGCTGTCCTGGAACTCACTATGTAGACCAGGCTGGCCTTGAACTCACAGAGATCCACCTGCCTCTGCCTCCCAAGTGCTGGGACTACAGGCGTGCACCACCATGCCCGGCTTTTAGTGTTTTTGAAACAGGTTCTCCCTGTAGCCCCAGCTGACTTGGAACTCACTATGTAGACCAGGGTGGCCTTGAACTCACAGAGATCCGCCTGCCTCTGCCTCCTGAATGCTAGGACTAAAGGCGTGCGCCACCACACCCAGCTTTTATATGTACATTTATATGAAATGCCCATAACAGGCAAATCAGTAGAGAGCAAGAAGGGTGGATTACACAAGTGCCAGGGTCAAGAAGGAAGAAGGGGCTGGAGAGATGCTCAGGGGTTAAGAGTGCTGGCTGCTCTTGTAGAGGACCCCAGTTCCATTCCCAGAATCCATGCTGAGTAGCTCACAACCACGTTAAAGTAGCTCCAGTTTCAGGGTATCTGACACCCTCTTCTGGCTCCCACAGGCACTCACATGCACACACCCCCACACAGACACACACAAATATACATAATTGAAAATAAAATAAATCTTTGTAAAAACAAGAAAGGAGAAAAGGAGAAAGTAGGAAATGGCTACTTTAAAAGTATTATTAAATTTGTTTTTTTTTTGTGTGTGTGTGTGTGTGTGTGTGTGTGTGTGTGTTTGTGGGCCCTGTATGTGCCACAGTGCATATGGGGAGGTCAGAGGATGGCTTATGGGAGTTGAGCCTTTCTTTCCACTGTGTAGGACACAAGGATCAAACTCAGGTTGTCAGGCTTGGCAGTAAGTACACTTACCCACTCACTGAGCCATCTCACTGGCCCATGGGAATGATGACTTTTTCAGTACAGGTTTCTTTATGGGATGATGATAGCATTCTGGATAGTGGTGAATGTTTGAGCAATGTTGTAGATGTAATAAATGTCAGTGATTGCACACTTTAAAATGGAGAAAATTTATGTTATATAAATTCTATCTCAATTTTTAAAATGAGAGTTTTTAAAAAGTAGTATAATTCTTGGGCCAGGCGTGGTGGCATACGCCTTTAATCCCAGCATTCAGGAGGCAGAGGCAGGCAGATCTCTGTGAGTTCAAGGCCAGCCTGGTCTACATAGTGAGTTCCAGGACAGCTTTGGCTACAGGGAGACTCTGTCTCAAAAAGACCAAAAAAAAAAAAAAAAAAAAAAAGTAGTGTAATAACAGGTGCCTCCAAGGAGAGATAAGATGTGGGCACTGGCTCTCTTGTGGCAGAGCTGGGAGGCTGATGGATCCATTGTACCAACAGTTGAGAAGAATTTAGCTAAGATTTTCCTGGATTGCTAAAGGCTAGGCAGAGAGTATAAGAGCATCGTGGGGACCATAGACATTAGAGTGTGCACGAATTAATTAATTATCAATTATATTTAATTCTGTTTTAATGTGTATTTTGTAGCATGTATGCAAGTATACCATGTGTGTACAATGCCCATGGAGGCCACAAAAGGGCACCAGATCCCCTGGAACTGGAGTTACAGATGGTTAGTCACCATATGGGTACTAGGAACTGAACCCTGGTCCTCTGCAAGAGCAGCCAGTGCTCCTAACTGCTGATCCATCTCTCCAGCCCCAACTGGGTGTTGTTGAACAAGATTGGCTGTGGGGACCGAGGCTAAGGAAACCTCCCCGATCAGTGAAGGCTCAGAGGAGGGGCATCTCCACTGCAGAAGAAGCAGACAGCCCCATCTGGACTGTTGCTCCTTATGGAGCAAAAGCCACTGGGAAATAACAGCAAATCTTGTGTGTACCAGTCCCTCTTTGCCTACCAGCTGAGGGGAGAGAAGTAAACAACCCTCTGCCTTGAAGCAGGATCCAGATACTTTTGGGCTCAGGTCTTTAGATGCTGTCTATTCCTGGAACAGAAGCAGGATCACTAAGAAAACTCTACTTTTAAGACTAGGTCTGGGGCAGGAGAAGTTTTCCTCGTCCCCATGAGCATAGGGCACACACTGTAATGAACCACAGCAGTGGGACAAGCAGGCGCCTAGAGAGACTGCCACAGAGGCAGAGGCACAAATACAAGGAAAGTCTGTAGCTGAGGTGGGGCAGGAACACTGAGGAAGAACCCATTTGTGCATGTGTGTAACATACATGCTCAGGTAGAAGTCAGAGGAGAACTTGCAGAATCAGTTCTCTTCCACCATGTGGGTCTTGGGAATTGAACTCAGATCCTCTGCTTGGCAGCAAGTGCCTTTACCTGCTGAGCCATCTCTCTGGCTGCCCCTCCCACTTTTTGTTGAGACCATGTCATGCTGGCATCAAACTCATGATCTTCTTGCTTCAGCCTCCTGAGTTCCGAGGTTGTCTACTGTCTTAACACATGCTGCGACAACATTTTATTAAAAATTATGAGGCAATCACAGAAAGTAAAAACCCTTGTTTTCCTTCATATGTGGAGCCTCAGCTATAATGTATGCATGTACATTTGTAAACAAATGCATGTATGCGTATACTATAATATTTAGAAAGGAGAACAAGAAAGGGAAAATTAAAAAAAGAAAGCATAGTTTTTGCTTTTATGGTGGATATGTGAATTCAACTTTGTAGGTATTGAATAGCAAGAACCATTTCGACATTCCATAAGAATCCAATATGTGTTGGCCCTTTGAAGGAAAGTCGGGCTATCTTTTTAATTCCATTGACCACTAGTGCAATAGGAATTAGACATGACTGACCACTGAATAAATTTTTTACATTGACCCATTTAGAAAAAGTAATTATTTTTTGTTAGATTTGTTTTGTAACCAGAAAATATTTCCTTTTTTCTTCTGTTTAAAACTATATCCAGTCAGTGCATGCCTTTAATCCCAGCACTTGGGAGGCAGAGGCAGGCAGATCTCTGTGAGTTCAAGGCCAGCTTGATCTACATCATAAGTTCCAAGGCACCTGGGGCTACAGGGAGACCCTGTCTCAAAAAAGACCAAAGTAAATAAAACTATATCTAAGAATTCTATTTTAGTGTTATTTAGTATATAAATTAAATTGCTATGCATGAAATAAAGTTGCTTGTTTGTTTCTTGAGACAGTAGACTTAGCTGGCGTGGAACTTGTTACGTAGACCAGGCTGGCCTCAAACTCATAGAGGTCCACCTACTGCTGCCTTCTGAGTGCTGGGATTAAAGGTATGCGTCACTGTACCCACCTAATAAAAAATTGTTTTTAAATTGAGGGCTTGCAAGATGGCTGAGCAGGTAAAGGTGCTTACCGTCAAAACTGATGACGTCAGTCCCCAGAACCCACATGGTAGAAGGAGAAAACCCACTCCTGCATGTTGTCCTCTGACTTCCACATATGTGTTAAGGATACACACCTTGCCCAATTCAGAGAAGCAGATAAATAAATAAATAAATAAATAAATAACTTTTGAGACAGGGTCACCCTGTAGCCCTAGCTGTCCTGGAACTCACTATGTAGACCAGGCTAGCCTTGAAATAACAGAGAGCCTCCTGCTTTTGCCTCCCAAGTGCTGGGATTCAAAGCATGCACCACCACACCCAGCTAATAAATAACTTTTTAAATTAAAAATTATGAGACACAAAAGTAAGCAACAAGCAAGGAAAAAACAAAGCCACTGTCAAAGTAAATCAATCAACAAACAGAGCCAAACAGCCAAATACAGGTTTGACAAAATGTGGAAAAAATGAAACAGGGAATTTAAAATAACTTTGGGTTAATGTGTCAAGTGTTGTGGTAAAAATGTTGATACCATGCATGTGCAGGTGAGGGATTTTAGTAGTGAGATGGAAATTATAAGGAATAAATAGAAAGGCTAAAAACACAGATTACTAATTAAGACTGCGTCCAACACGTGCCTTAGTAGACTCAGCACAGTCAAGGAAAGACTCAGCAAACTTGAAGATATGGTGATAGAAGTTAGCAAAATTTCAACATGAAGAGAAAAGGGATATGAGACATGAAACAGATGAACTAGAGTATTGATTCCCATGGATGATAATATCAGACTAAAATATGTGCAATTGGAATCACTGAGGAAAAAGAGTAAGAATGGGCAGGAAGAATATTTGAATAGTTAAACTGGGGCATGCTGGCTCACACCTGTAATCCCACTCAGGAAACTGAGGCAGGAGGATGGTGAGTTTGAAGCCAGTCTGGGCTACATAGCTAGTTTTTGGTCAGCATCATATTAATTGAGAGACAATCAGTTTGGTGAGAAAAATAAAACTTTGGGGTAAAACAATAAAACTGGGCTAGGGATGTGTCTTAATTGGTAGAGTACTTGTCTACCATGCATGAAGCCATGGGTTTGATTCCCAGCATTGCAGAAACTGGTTGTGGTAGTATAAGCCTTTAATCTGAGCCCTGGGGAGGTGGAGGCAAGATCAGAAGTTCAAACTCATCTTGGTTTGTGTAACAGATTTCAAGCTAGCCTAAGCTACATGAGACCCTGTGTCAAAAATAAAAGATAACAACGTGTCAGTGCATGCTTTTAATCCCAGCACTTGGAGGTAGAGGCAGGTAGATCTCAGTGAGTTCTAGAGGCTTGCCTGGTCTGGATAACAAGTTCCAGGTTGGCCAGGGCTGTATAGTGAAGCCCTATCCCAAGAGACAAAAAAAGAAACATACATTTGAATGGTTCATTTTCAGCAATGATGCAAAGGCAGGTCAATGGTAATAAAGCAGATTTTGGAAGTGGCTAGGACAATTAAAGTCCCATTAAAAAACGTGAGTCCTGGGTTGGAGAGATGGCTCAGTTGGTTAAGAGCACAGACTGTTCTTGCAGAGGACCCAGGTTTGATTCCCAGTACCCATATGGAAGCTAACAACAGTCTGTAACTACAGTTCTAGGGGATTCAACACCCTCTTCTGACCTCTGAGGGCATTGCATAACACAGGTGCACCTACCTACATGCAGGCAATACACTCACACACATAAAATAAAAATAATAAAATCCTTTTTTAAATTGTGCGTCCTGACCTAGACCTTATACTGTATAGAAACATTAACTCTAAGTAGATCATAAACCTAAGTTTAAAGCTAAATATCTTGCGCTGGGCGTGGTGGCGCACGCCTTTAATCCCAGCACTTGGGAGGCAAAGGCACACGGATCTCTGTGAGTTCGAGGCCAGCCTGGTCTCCATAGTGAGTTCCAGGACAGCTGGGGCTACAGGGAGACCCTGTCTCAAAAAAAAGACAAAAAAAGCTAAATATTGTTTTCATTATGCTTGTGAAGCTACTTTCTCTAAGGTCATGGTGACTGTTAGCTCACAGAAACCACCCTGGTAGAGGCAATCGGTCGTGTCATATATTCATACAGTCACCTCTCTAAGCTGCAAAGTTCCTGGCATGTAACAGCCCCAAGGTAGGGTGAAACAATAGGATTAGCTTCCTAGATTATGGCTTATATCCTATTTAGGACCTTCATTAATCTACTAAACTCAGAGACTGTGCCCCACCCTGCTAGGCTCAGAGATCCTTTTCTTCTAAAGTCTATAAATGTAAGAATTTTCCTTTGCTCTTTGAATTGTTTCTGGGTCTCCACATATTCTAACTTGCCCCAATGGAAATGGCTGTCATTATTAGAGGACATCTCTCTACCTGAGCCTAGAAAGAATCTTTAATATTTAAAACAGGGATCTGGGGGCTGGAGAGATGGCTCAGCAGTTAAGAGCACTGGTTGCTCTTGCAGAAGACCCAGATTCAGTCACTAGCATTCCTATGACCTCCATGGGCACCAGGCATGCATGGGGTGCACTTATATACATACAGGCAGAACACTCATACACATAATTTTTTTTAAACAGCTCTTTTAAAGAGAAAATAGAATGGTGACCTATTCACCAACTAATCTCCACCTCCCGGGCCTGTGTAGTATTTGACATCAAAACTGTCCTTTCTTTGAAATTCTCAAATGTATACGTAGTAGTGAGCTCTAGCTGTCTTACTGTCTGTTCTCTCTGGAGACTAGAAGTTCAAAATGAGTGGCACCATCAGGATCTGGTGAGGGACACCTACTCCCTGTCTT
The DNA here is from genome assembly GCF_000622305.1 of Nannospalax galili. Taxonomy (NCBI): domain Eukaryota; kingdom Metazoa; phylum Chordata; class Mammalia; order Rodentia; family Spalacidae; genus Nannospalax; species Nannospalax galili. Next base: position 2,548,447 of record NW_008337842.1, on the reverse strand, counting down.
CATTGGTAGAGAGTGCTTTGAGTTTCTTCTTACAAGGGCATCAGTTCTATCAGATCAGGGCTCTACTCTGTGGCTTCATTTATCTTTAATCACCTGTATAGGCTCTGTCTCCAATATAGACACTTGAAGAGTTAGGGCTTCAACATGTGAATTTCAGAAGGGGGAACAATTCAGATCATAGCAACACTATTTTCATACTTACTGTTTCAAAACTGTTAGTGTATCACTCTGCTAGGCTTTGAGCATCTTAAGACTCAGAATTTTTCTAATTTGTTTGCACATCTCTAATACTTGGTACATGACAGGCATCCAGTAGGCATTCTAAATGAATAAATAGATGGTTTAACTCATGTATATTCCCCTGTCATAGGTAGTGATACCAACACACGTCTATCTTCCAGACTGAAATATCAAGTCATTTTCATTTTTCATGTTATTTTTAAAAAGATTTGAGGGCTAGAGAGATGGCTCAGTGGTTAAGAGCACTGGCTACTCTTGCAGAGTCAATTCCCAGTGCCCACATGGTGACTAACAACCATCTATAACTCCAGTTCCAGGGGACTCCAACACCCTCTTCTGACCTCTGCCAGGGATTGCATGATATGGGTGCACTCATACATATTGGTCTTTTTGAGACAGGGTCTCCCTGTAGTCCTGGCTGACCTGGAACTATGTAGACCAGGATGGCCTTGAACTCACAGAAATCCGCATGCCTCTGCCTCCTGAGTGCTGGGATTAAAGGTGTGTATCACCACACCTGGCTATATGTGTCCTTTCTTCCTGGGGTGTCCTTTGCAACTTCCCAATCTTAAAAGTTTGTTTTCCTTTTTGGGTGTTTTTTTTTTTTTTTTGAGATAGGGTCTCATTATGTTATCCAGGCTTAAACTCATGATCTACTTGCCTTAGACTCCACAGTGCTGGGATCATCTGCATGTGATACACACTCAGACAATCTTAAAAATTTTTCTGGATGTGTGCATGCATTGTGTATGTGTATGGGTAGGTGTTTGTGGAGGCTCAAGGTTGATGTCAGGTGTCTTCCTCAGTTGCTTTCCATCTTATATCTTGAGGCCCCTTTCTTGTTCCCAGAGTGGGCTGATTTGGCTAGTCTTGATTGCGAGTTTGCTTGGGGGATCCGCTATCTGCTCCTCCCAGGAACTGGCATTTTAAGAGGGTTTCCACACCTACCTGGCATTTCTGTGGGTTCTGTAGACCTGAACTCTAGTCCTCATGCTTGCATGGCAAGCACTTTACCTGCTGGGCCTATCTTCCAATACTAGTCTTTTCATTTGTTAAGTTGCATTCTAAAAGAATTCCCCAACTTACTCTTTCCGGGTGAAATCAGTCTGTCTTAAGTTTGCCATTAATTTTGTACTAAACTGATTTTATTTGTAGTTATGCCTACCATGCAGGCAGGCATGGTGGCATGGTGCCTCTGTCTGGAATTTACTAGACTGTAAATTCCTGGAAGTCAGACATCAGACTTGGTTAATTATATAGTCACACAATCTAGCATCTGGTAGATGCTCAATGTTTACTGAACAAGTGGATGAATCAGTTATCTATTTCAGTGTCAAAAGTGCCCATTTTATTTATTCAACAACCCCCATGTGTTAGCACTGTGCTGGGTGCTGGTAGAAAAGAAAACTATGGCATGCATTCTAGGAAGAAAACCTCAAGCTAACTGGATGTGAGTGCCAAGAAAAGGTAGCAAATTCTCGTCTTCTTCTTTTCCATCCCTCTTCCCTGTTTTAAACCTCCTCCCAGAACTGTCCTATGGCTATAAGTTTGATGGGCATCAATGTCTAGAAGAAAATATGTGTAGGTGAGACTGCAGGAGACTTTAATAGAAGTGTAATAGTTTCTTTTTTTTCTTTCCTTCTATTTCTTTTCTTTCTTTTTGTGAGACGGGGTCTCCCTGTAGCCCCCAGCTGGCCTGGAATTCCCTATATAGACCAGGCTGGCCTTGAACTCACAGAGATACCTGCCTCTGCCTCCTGAGTGCTTGGATTAAAGATGGGCACTACCACACCTGGCTCCAAATATTTATTTTTTAAAATCATATTTCCTAGTCCTTTAGTATTTATTTGCTTTTAAGTTTTCTTTTTTTAAGATTTATTTTTATTTCTTATGTGTATGTGTGTGTCTGTGTTTGTGTAAGTACATGCCACATAATGTGCCTGTGCCTGTGGAGGCCTGAAGAGGGCATCAGATTACTTAGAGCTGGAGTTATAGGTGGTTGTGAGTCACCCATTGTGCTGGGAATCAAACTCAGGTCCTCTGAAAGGGCAAGAAGTACTCTTAAGCACTGAGGCATCTCTCCAGCCCATGATAAGGTTCTAAGTGGCCTTTTTATTATCCTCTTAAAGTCATAATTACAAGTTTGCACTTTTCCATAGTACTTTTTTAGAAAAGCTAGAGACAAATTAGTTAAATGAACTAATAACAAAATGAGTTAAAGAGCACAGGACTAGGCCAGTAAGATGGCTTGGCAGTTAAAGGCGCCTGTTACCAAGCCTGATGACCTGAGTTCAATCCCCCAGACTCACATGGTAGAAGGAGAGACCTGACTCCAGTAGCTTGTTGTCTGGCCTCCACATGCATGTTGTGGTGCACACACACACACACACACACACACACACACACACACGTGTGTGTGTGCTAAAATAAATGTAATTTTTAAACACAGGCTGGGCATGATGGTGCATGCCTTTGATCCCAGCATTTGAGAGGCAGAGGTAGGCAGAGTTCTGTGAGTTCAAGGCTAGCCTGGTCTGCATAGAGAGTTCTAAGCTACAGAGTGAGACCCTGTCTCACATGTAGCTCCTGTGTAGCTAAGGTTTAGGTGGGTCTTGTACTTTGTAGACAAGAAGCACAGCCCCTGGCATCTGAGTTGCTTAAGGTTCCCTTGCTCCTGTGGTTCTTGTTCCACTGCTCTTTCTTTTCATAAATCATGGGAGTATTCTCTATTACTACTGTCCAAAATCTAAATGTCAGCAGTTTGCAGGTCCTGCTGGGCATCTACTCTGCATCCCCTGAAATCTTGCCAGGAGAGATCCCTGTCCCCTTGATCTTTAGCAACAGTACTATCAGACCAGATGTCCCCTGCCAGACATACCTGAAATAAATGAGAAATGATGGTCCCCATGATGATGTCCACACCCAGAGCACCTGCTGTCCTCGTGGTTCTTGTGGTGACTTACTGTGGATCATTGCCTTATGGTGTTTGGCAAAGCTGAGGGCTGAGCTGTGACCTCAGACAGCTTCAGCCTCCTGAGAAATTCTGAGTAACTGGAAATGAGGGGTGGTTTGGATCCAATCAAATGTTCTAACCAGAGTCTCTGATTGCAGAGTTGCCTCACTCACAGAGTTCTCCGACTGTCAGCAGCACCTTCACTAAAGTGCTCTATTTCACTGACCGGTCACTTACGCCCTTCATGGTCAATATACCAAAGAGGTGAGATACTGGTATCATTATGTCTCTGTTAAAAAGAAAGAAAGAAGCTGGGCGTGGTGGTGCATGCCTTTAATCTCAGCACTCAGGAGGCAGAGGCAGGCAGATCTCTGTGAGTTCAAGGCCAGCCTGGTCTCCATAGTGAATCCAGGCCAGCTGGAGCTACAGGGAGACCCTGTCTCAAAAAGGAAAGAAAGAAAGAAAGAAAGAAAGAAAGAAAGAAAGAAAGAAAGAAAGAAAGAAAGAGGAAAGCAGAACCGATACTGCTGCAGTAAGCAGCTGGAAACGGTTTGAAAAGCACCTTGTGTAGAGAGAAGAGAGCATAGAGAGTCTAGCTCCAGCTTTGCCACTCACCAGTGGCATTACAAAGGACAAGAAGCTGGGGCTGGAGAGATGGTGCAGCAGTTAAGAACACTGGCTGTTCTTGCAGAAGACCCGGGTTCGAATCCCAGCACCCACATGGCAGCTGACAACTGTCTGTAACTCCAGTCCCAGGGGATCTGACAGCCTCTTCTGTCCTCCACAGGCATTGCACAACACGGGTGCACTTACCTACATGCAGGCAGTACACGCATACACATAAAATAAAAATAATACATAAAAAAAGGACAAAAAGCCATGATCCACTGTCAGGTATGTGGATCATGTCAGGATGTGACCCGCTGGTAGAGTGCTGGCCTAACATTGCTTAAAGCCCAGGCATTAGACAAAAAAACAAACTCTGGAACCAATTACTAGGAGAGGTTCTAGGGTTTTCCTTTCTTTTTTTAAATTGCACTTCTTGCCTGAATAAGTATGCAAATAGGCTCCAACTTTGAAAAAAAAATGTGGTTTTTTTTTTGTTGTTGTTGTTGCTTTTTTTAAAGCCGTGAACGACTTTAGTCCCAGCACTTGGGAGACAGAGGCAAGGTGGATCTCTGTGAGTTCAAGACCTGGTCTACATAGTGAGTTCCAGGCCATCTGGAGCTACAAGGAGACGCTGTCTCTAAAAGACAAAAAAAAAAAAAAAAATTAGTGCTTTCCAAAATTGCTCCTCCTGGAAGCCATGGCTACCATCCAATCCTGGGCATATACTTGTGGGTCTTTGTTACACTGATGACTCCAACTCATGCCTGCAAGTACTTATGTGGTTTACCTTCCACAACCTCAGTTCAATAGACTTCCTCCTAATGAATAAAGATATTGTAAAGGGTCTAAGGATGTGACCCGCTGGTAGAGTGCTGGCCTAACATTGCTTAAAGCCCAGGCATTAGACAAAAAAACAAACTCTGGAACCAATTACTAGGAGAGGTTCTAGGGTTTTCCTTTTTTTTTAAAAAAAAATTAAATTTTATGTGTATGAGTGTTATGCCTGAGCCAGGTGTGGTAGCACATGCCTTTAAGCCCAGCACTAGGGAGGCAGAGGCAGGTGGATCTCTGTGAGTTGCAGGCTGGCTGGGGCTACAGGGAGACTGTCTCAAAAAAAGACCGAAAAAAAAAAAGTGTTATGCCTGCACAAATGTAAGTGCACCACATGTGTGCAGTGCTTGCAGAGGTCAGAAGAGGGTGTTGGATCCTCTGGAACTGAAGTTAAATATGGTTGTTAGCTGCCATGTGGGTTCTGGGAATCAAACCCAGGTCCTCTACAAGAGCAGCCAGTGCTCTTAACTGCTAAGTCATTTCTTCAGTCCCAGGTCTTCCTTTCTTAGAGAGTCTGCTTATTTGGTCTGGGTTAGAAGTCAGCTACCTAAACACAGAAGGCTAGAGATACTGATGATTGAACTGTGGCTAGGTGGCATAGATGTGTCATTTTAGCACCTGGGAAATGAGATAGGATTGTAAATTTGAGGCCAGCTTGGCTATAAAGTAAGACCCTGTCTCAAAACAAACCAACACACACACACACACACACACACACACACACACACACACAAAGATAGGCCTGCCTAATTTAATTTTGTCAGCCTATGGAAACTGAAATATTGTAGCAAGGGAAGAAACCAAGAAAACCTAGATGCGTCGAGGTTCAATGAATTTGATTTTGAATCTCTCATTTCCAGATAAAAACAGCAAAAGGTGACTTGGCTGTTACTAAAGCAATAAGTGTTTTAAATTCTCAGATCACCCAATATATAATGCCATGTTTGCTCCTCGTTGACTGGTGACCGGTTGTTCAACCTTTGCTGTTTAGGGTTACCTTTGTCACTGGGGCCATGACCTAGTGAAGCCTTGTTACTTCTACTCACTGACTTTGGCAGGAACTTGTGTTTAAAGCTAACCATTATCTTTCCAACCTATCGATTAGCAGTCTATTTTGGTATGCTCTTCTTTTGTTACAGGTTGGGGGAGGTGACATTGAAGGATTTTAAAGTAGCTATTGATCGAGAGGGGAGTCACCGATATCACTTCAAAGCACTGGATCCCGAGTTTGGCACTGTCAAAGAAGAGGTACAGAATCCACAGGGAGTTGGGGGAGTAGTATTGCTCACTCCTGAACTCAAAGCCTCCCATTCAGGAACTAGTACCCAGAAGTACCTGACTCCCCTAAAGGAGCTTAGGAATTCTGGGAGCTTCAGATCATGGTCCAATGACATTAGACTAAGAGGGTCATAAAATGGCCCCTCATTAGTTCAAGGATTTAATCCTTTTTTTTTTCTTTTCTTTTTTTTTTTTTTTTGAGATAGAGTCTTACTATGTAGCCCTGGTTGGCCTTAAACCTTGAATTCACAGAAATTCACTTACCTCTGCCTCCTGAGTGCTGAGAGTAAAGGTAGATGCCACCACACCTGGCCTCTTAATCATTTTTTTTCATTAAGAATTTTTATAGAATTTTTATTTTAAAAAGGAAATAGTTATGCCAGAGAAAATAAAAACCCTGAGACAAGGGGCAGGGATGTAGCTTAGCCTGCATGTATATAAGCGCACCCATGCATGCAATGCCCACGGAAGCCAGAAGAGGGCATCAGGTCCCCTGAAACCTGGACTTAGAAATAGTTACTAGCCATCAAGTGGGTGCTAGGAACTGAATCCAGGTCCTCTGCAAGAGTATCCAGCGCTCTTAACCACTGAGCCATCTCATTTTTATTAGCAGCAGTTGCTTAAGTGATTCTCCCTACCTTACTCTATAATTTTGTTTTGTTGAGAGAGTTCACACTGTAACTGAGGCTGTCCTGGAACTTATTGTATAACCCAGGCTGTCCTGGAACTCATGGCTACCCTCTGGCCTCAGCCTCCTGGGTGCTGGGATACACACCATGCTGTATTTTTTCCATTGTGGCTTTTTTTGTTTACCTAGGTTTTCCATGATGATGATGCCATCCCTGGATGGGAAGGGAAAATTGTAGCCTGGGTAGAAGAAGACCTTGGAGAGAATTAATGCTGAACCTGGACACTCCCTGGCTGCTTCTCTCAGGAAAGAGGACTAAAACCAGCATACACTAAGAAGTTTCTAATATGCACTGCCAAACAGAAGCTTCTTCAAGTGTGGCGGTCACAGGCCGGTCCTGTTTTGTGCCTGGCCTATCTGGTACTTAAAATCCCTGTCCCAATGTAGACCATGGATTCATCTGGAGTTCCTTGTCTGTGGGAACAGTGTTTTATTCTGCTCTGAGGACATCAAACCGAAGGCCTTAACCAACTGGGGATGGATGATCCTGCTCCTGTGGGGGCATAGCTGCTGTTATCTGGAGCCTGGAATTGGATGTGTCACTCCTTTGTATTACAGTGTTAGTTTAATTGGCCTCAGTGGTTGCAGCAATCAGAGTCACAGCATCCGTGCTCACAGACAAGGCAAAGGTACCAACATTAATGTTTCTTCACAGGTATTGCAAACCAAGAGTAACTCATGAGGTGGTACCAAAGAGGAAAGCCACTCATATCCACTGATGTGGACATGGATGGTGCTGACTTGTTGATTGGATGGAAAAAGGGCTGCCCATATTGTGTTATACTATGCTAAAACCACAATTAAGACCTTGGGCTGCCTCTTCTGGTCTTAACTGGTTCTACAGCTTGTCCTTTAGCCCATTAAGGGCATTTTTCATGTACTGCTGGTTTTCTCTGGGGACTCTTTAACTTTAGAGCCATTTATTTTTCTTCAAACTGATGAACTTTGTATTTGAAAGGTATAAGGAGAGGCTCCTTAAAATCCAGGCGGGTACGGAAAGGTGCTGCTACCCATATCTTCTTGACTCTGTCTCATGACTCTCGTGGCATCTCCTTTGAAGTTAAAAGGAGACAGACCATTTTGTGTTTCCTTGTGACTTGGCGTACTAAGCATGACTTACTGGTCTGCCTTTCATTTCAAGGCTGGAGTTATTTTCTATTACATAGTCTAGGCTGATCCTTTAGGGCATAATAAAACCCACATGGCATGGAGCATGAGTTGTGAATGGCAGGGTTGATTCTAGGTGAAGAAACCTAAAATCATTTCTCATGTGCAACACTGTCAAGTGTAGAGGCTAAAGAGTTCAGCTTCCAGAGGTTGCTCAGTAACTTGGGGTTTCTCGTTCATTCACATAGCACCATCAACCAATCAGCCATTATTATTTATATATTCCCTGAAAGCAGTCTCTGACCACCAATGTACACTGCCAAATGGAAGAGTGGGGCAGATAGATCAGTTCTGGGTTCTTGATCTGCCTGTCTCTGTTCATCTCCCATCTTCAGCCATTTGAACAGACTACTCTTTGGAACTCTGAGATAACATCTTATTGTTTTATACAGACATGTCTTTTAAGAATAGTTCATGTTTGGAGAATTGTTTTGTACCCATTTGCTTTTGTCTGAGAACCATGTCTATTTTTATAACTTAAGTGTGACTTCTATATAATCTCACATTCTGAATACTGTGCCCATTTTCTAGAGAACCCAGTAGCTTTTATACAGTCTCTTCTTACCACTTCTTGTGGTTTCAGAGCAAGCTTTATTTTATTATGAGTATACTGATGACAATTAATCCCTGTTCATTTCTATCTGCTGTCTTAGATATGGAGGTAGTTTTATGTAATCTAGTTGACTGCTCTTCTAAAAGACAGGAGTTCAAAAGACCTACTGTCTTTCATGTAAGTTTACCTGGTCTTCTATTCAAAAATGATTTTGCATCAGATATAACTGGAAAAGTTTGGGAAAGTCAGCCATAAGCAAGAATAACCCACTATGAAAGCCAACAGAAAAAAAAGTGTATTTTCCATTTTTACCCAAGAAGTCTGGAGAAAAAGAAAAGTCTGTATGTCACCAATTTCTCTGTTGCATGAATTTCAATGTTGTGCTATATAAAAGCATGAAGGTTATCAGGCTAAAATTTGTTACTGTAGTCCTGGTACAATTTATCTTGACTGTATGTCTCTTAAATCAGCTTTTCCATGTCAGTTTTCTTCCAGCAGTCTTACCATATTATGTGGAATTTAACTTTTCAGAGAAAATTAAATCAGAGCAAAAAACTTCGAAGTCTTCTATATTGTGTTATATCTTTATCTTTTTTATTTTTATTTTTTTGGAAAAGGAGTTGTATGGCCTTAGTGCCTGCATAAAAGAGAAGTTGAATACGGGAGAGAATGTAGTTCATTAATCTCATATTCCATGGGTAAAATGGCTAAGCATCTCTACCAGAAGATGGATTTCATTAATTCTCGTACACACTGTGTTAGTGATCCTCATTCCCAGTTCCTAGTGGAGCCTTCAGAGCAGGGGTAGCCATTAATTCATTGTTTTGAATAATCCATTTGGCCATTCTCTAGACCTTGTGACTTAATAATATTGTCCCCTCGTGGTATTGGTATGGGGTGGACCATCTTGCTACTGCTGAAGTTCTCTTTCCCTGTGAAAAAGTACACTCAAATGTTAAGGAATTCATAAACTAATCTCTAAACCATGTTTTAAAAAATGACCTCATGGGGGCTGGAGAGATGGCTCAGCGGTTGAGAACACTGGTTGTTCTTGCAGAAGAACCAGGTTCGAAGCCCAGTACCCACATGGCAGCTAACAACTGTTCATAACCCCAGTCCCAGGGGATCCAACAGCCTCTTCTGACCTCCGTGGGCACTGCACGACATGGGTGCACTTACCTACATGCAGGCAATACAGGCATACATGTAAAAAATAGAAATAAAAAAATTTTAAAAAATGACCTCATAAACACTAATTTAGTTGAGAGTTTAATTCTTTCAAAAGTTATTTAAAGACTGCAGAGTATTTTTGCTCAGTTCCCTAAATTAGCTGGGACTGGAATACTTTGCAATTTATAGCTAAAGAATCTGGGTGATAACATGTCTGTAATCCTAGCACTTGGGAGGCTGAAGCAGGAGGATCAGGAGTTTGAGGCCAGCCTGTGATACATAGTGAGACTGTCTCTAGGTTAAAACAGAAAAGAAAGAAAAAGAAGTATGGGTAACAGCAATCCTACATTCTGACCAACATTTTGGATCTTTTGACTGGGATTATTGTAAATTAGGAAATTGTCTTTATGTTGTACATCCAATTCAAGAATAGTCTTAATTACTGAAAACCATTTAGGTCATTATAACATTTCTCATTTTCTCCCCCAGATGTATCAAGCTGACAGCTGAAGCTATCTAGCACACTTACCGTCACATGGTCTACACTATTAATCCCAGCTTTTGGGAGGCAGAGGCAGGCAGATCTCTGTGAGTTCAAGGCTAGCCTTGTCTACATAGTGAATTCCAGGCCACCTGGGGCTACAGGGAGACCCTGTCTCAAAAAGACCAAAAAAAGAAAAACCAAAACCAAAACAAACAACCCCCCCATATATATCTACACACACATACACACACACACACACACACACACACACACACAGAAGCTGGGCATGGTGATACACGATTTTAATCCCAGCAATTGGGAGGCAGAGTCATGTGGAGATCTGTGAGTTCAAGGCCAGCCTGATCTACATATTAAGTTCCAGGCCAGCTGGGGCTACAAGGAGACCACTGTTCTACCAGAGGCTTCCAATTATCTAAGTGATAGCCAGTTTTAACTGGCTGTATGTACCTGAGTTGTGAACAAGTCAAAACCACATACACAAACTATGAATAAAATGGTTTGCAAACTAAATCCAGTTAATCATTTTCATTTATGTTTCTTAACTAAGATTAATCAGTAAAGCTATTTACATGTAGTGAAGGTAAATTTCAAGTGATCTCCCTAGTAGCCTGTTTACTCGTCTGGAGAGTGGAGATAAGGATTGCTTTATTGCTGCAGATACTTCACTGCTGGTATGCCTAATGGAAGCACAAAACAGATCATCATAAAAAAGGATTAGCGAACTTTGTACCTCTCTTGAAATCATATGTAAATGTGCATACATGTAAGAACCTTTGAGGATAAACTTTATGTCAAGTCTAATCTGCAAATGCAACGCAAACCCTAATTAGCTCACAAGTGTCTTGAACTGTATGCATGCTAAGCATGCTTTGTACCACTGAGCCACTCATGCTCCCATCCAAAAATGTATACTTATTATCTATCATCTATCTATCTATCTATCTATCTATCTATCTATCTATCTATCTATCTATCTATCTATCATCTATCTATCTATCTATCTAATCTGTTTTTGAGACAGGATCTCCTGTACCCCAGCTTCCCTGGAACTTGCTGTGTAGACCAGGCTGGCCTCACCCTCACAGAGATTTGCCTGCCTCTGCCTCCAAGTGCTGAGATTAAAGACAAGGGCATTTGTTTGCTTATTGAAACAAAGTTGTCTAAACTGATAGTTCATATGATTTATCTCTTGCTTTGGCCTTTGGAGGAGCTGGAACCACAGGCATAAATATGTAGCTAAAAGAATCAGAATTCCCAAATCCATTTGCAAGTTGCCTCCCCTGAATTCAAACAGGTTCATTGTCATTTCAACTGTTTGACATATTGCAATCTTCTTAGCTCTTGCTTTCTTTCACTTGGCTTCGGATTACACATCTTCAATTATCACTGGCAATCTTACCATTAATTTTGTATAAAACTCAAAATCTTTCATGCCCAATTTCTCTTTCCATCTGTCCACTTTAACAATGGTGTCACTGTTCTACTCAAACCTTTGAATCTTGCTTTTTCTTAATTTCCTTATTCTATTTGTTTAGGAGACATCAGACTTGTTCTCTAGGAACTGATCTGACAAACTTAAACCTTTTTGCTGGGTGTGGTAGCACACACTTTTAAACCCAGTACTCAGGAGGCAGAAGCAGGCATATTCTGTGGGTTTGAGGCTAGCTTGGTATACATTGTGAGTTATAGGACAACCAGAGCTACATAGTGAGAACCTGTCTCAAAGATCAAAGGGAGTTCAGCCTACAGAAAGGGATCAATTTACCACCGTGGACTGTATTTGAGCCGTGCCTTCCTATAATTTAGCTACATCTGTCAAAAGTACATTCAAAATGCAAACACTGCTGTTTGAACAATGTAAGACAAGGTTTAAGCAAGTCTACTCTAGAGAACAGATTACCTCATTCTTCCTAACACAGCCTAATTTGGATCCAGTTGTTAAATTCAAATAGCTAAAATGTTTTTGTAATCAAAGCTACAGGATAAGCCGTTTCACTAATTATAGTCATTCCTCCATTGGTGCTGCTAATGGTTATGTACTTACATAACTGCTACTCTTCTCTTTACTTCAAATGTTTTTTTTTACCCTCACTTAATCTGGAATTTTATATTTTCTCAATTACATTATCTACATGTTCACTTAAGCATTGGTTCAAAAGGTCCAGTTTCAGAACGTATGAGATAGTATCTCCTGGCTGGTTTAATTTCCAAAACTTACTATATTAGAAATAAAATCTGAGGTCCATGGACCCCATCAATACCTCACAAAGAACATGTAGACAAAGCAAAAGTAACTTGGCAAGGCAGATTTTATGGGATGCATGGTCAGATCCAGCAAGCACACAGGATTCAGAAGCTTGGTAGACTTTTATCCCTAAAGCAAGAAGACTCAGTCTTTTCCTCCTTGGCTGGGGTCTGACCTGACTTTCCTTCTTGGCTAGTTTAAAAGAATCAGTTTAGCTGGGTGTGGTGGTGTGTGCCTTTAATCTCAGCACCTGGAAGGCAGAGGCAGGCAGATTTCTGTGGGTTCAAGGCCAGCCTGGTCTATATAGTGAGTTCCAGGCCAGCTGGGGCTACAGGAAGACCCTGTCTCAGAAGGACCAAAAAAAGAATCAGCTTAAAGGAAGAAGAGCTTCACTGCCCCAGGCCATCAGGCTCAGAAATGCATCAGGACCTTTCCTTAAACAAAAGTCTTATAGGGTATGGTGGGATTAAAAGATTAGAATTCCTTGGCATAAAAAGTCTAATATTTATTTAATGTTTTTTACAATTATTAGCAAAGTGTGGATGTTATTAATTACACCAACATTACCACTACCTTGAACAAAGCAAAAAGCTTGACTCAAAATAAGTTTTTAAGAGTGGGCTCAAACATCAGAAGACACCCATTCCCCAGATGCCTCTCAGAACTGTGTGGATGGCCAGACCACACATATTTATTCCACAAGGTTTCGCCCACCTTGTTGAGGGAAGAACAAAGTTTCAGTTCAGCTCCACCTTTATTTCATCCCTACTATCTCCTTCATCCAGTCATGAGTTCTTCCCCACCTCCATTGTTTTCAGTGGGTGGGTTAAGGTGATATATTTAATATATCAATTCTCAAGCATACTCGCATTCATTTGTTCATTATCTTTTTGGGCAGAGTACCAAATTCTGGTTGCCAAGGAAATGCCCTGGTCAAAACACCGAAGAGCATGGTTTTGCTGGGGTTAATTAAAAGTCATAAGTCCAGATTAGGTCCATTAATAAAAGTCATTTCTATAGCAAAATTGAATGTTTTCTATTTCTTTGAGGGGAGTAGGAGTTTCTCTGTGACCCAAATTGGCCTCAAACTCGTGACAGTCCTGTCTCAGAGTCTCCTGAGTGCTGGAATTACAGGCAGGAGGCACCATGCCCAGATTTGAATATTTTCAAATGTCTTGAAAAAAATTGTTTTAGAAAGTCTATATAGGTAGTCCAGGCTGGCCTCAAACTGGCTGGAATTAGTCACCACACCAGGTGTTGGTTTGATTTTTTTTTTCTCTCCAACTTCTTCTTGTGTCCATCGTGTTCCCTGCCCCTCTGTAACTGAGGACTTGGCATAAATACAGCAATACATGCTTCCTCCAAATACCACTTTCATCTCAGAAATGAGATTTTAAAAAAAATTTAATTTTATTATTTTTATTTTATGTGTATGAGTGTTATGCTTGCATGTAAGTGCACCCGTGTTTGTGCAATGCCTGTGGAGCACAGTAGAGGCTGTCGGAGCCCTTGGAACTGGAGTTACGGACAGTTGTTAGCTGCCATGTGGGTGCTGGGATTCGAACCCGGGTCTGCAAGAATAGTCAGTGTTCTTAACCGCTGAGCCATCTCTCCAGTCCCAGAAAATGAGATTTTCTAATCACATGCTAACCATAGAGGGGATATATACCTAAAAATTTTTGTCATTAGTTCAAAAGTCATGCACTCAGCACTATTACTATCCTGACTCAGAAGACAAAAAAAATGATATGATCCCTGAACTGGCTTACAGATTAGTGTTAAACCACAGGTGCTCTAGCTGCCTCCTGCCTCCCTCTTTCTCCCAGAAATCAGGCCACGTGCTGTCATAACCACCTGACAGCTGGTTGTGAAGGTTAGAGAACATAGATCTGGTGGAGGACTAAGTCCAACCCCTCTGTCTTGGAATTCCAAGAGAAGTTTATAGTCCTGCCCAGTAACCTGGTCCTCCATGCTCCTTTTCGAATAGGCTGAGCCAGACCAAATCCTGTGGTGTGGCACTTCCTCATAGAGATCCATCTGCCTCTGCCTTCCCAGTGCTGAGGTTAAAGGTGTGGGCTACCTTGCCGCTCTCATTCTCCTTTACAACAATTAGCTTTGGTGTCAAATACAGTCATGAGCCAAATAATGGTAGTTTGTTAATGACCTATACAATATACAAAGGTAATCCCATAAGATTATATCATGGGGTGATTATATGGCTCAGTAACACTGTAGCTACCATAGCTCAAGTAAGTGCACTCTATGACAGGCTTCCTGAACTTCTTCCATCTGTGACTCCTGCGAGAAATTTTTACATGAGCCCCACATGTAGAGACAAATAAAATTAGCTATTTAAATAAAACATTTACACCGGGTGTGGTGGCGCATGCCTTTAATACCAGCATTTGGAAGGCAGAGGCAGGCGGATCTTTGTGAGTTCAAGGCCATCTTGGTCTACATAGTGAGTTCCAGGACAGCTGGAGCTACAGGGAGACCCTGTCTCAAAAAGACAAGAAAAAAAATACTAATAATAAATCATAGAAATTTATTTTAAAATAATTCATTGATATACATATAATTTTACTATTTATTAAAGACAAAAGCAAGAGCTGGAGAGATGGCTAAGCAGTTAAGAGCACTTACAGCTGGGCATGCCTTTAGTCCTAACACTGGGGAGGCAGAAGCAGGCATATCTCTCTGAGTTCAAGGCCAGTTTGGTCTACATAGTGAGTTCCAGAGCTACTGGGAGACCCTGTCTCAAAAAGACCAAAAAAAAAAAAAAAAAAAAAAAAAAGCACTTCTCTTCTAGAGGACTGTGGGACTGTGGTTGGGGTCCCAGCATTACATGGCAGCTAACACCTATCTGGGGCACCAGGTATGCACATAGTGCACTTACATACATGCAGGCAAAATACTCATTCACATAAAAACAAAATAAAATCTTTTAAAATTTAAAAAAGTAATTTTAAGAAAAGCAAATTTGTATGTAATGAAGATGGATGTGCTTATTTTTACATAAACATATATGCATGTATGAAATTTTCAAAAAATAAATAAGGCGGGTGTGGTGGCACATGCCTTTAATCCTAGCACCCGGGAGGCAGGGGCAGGTGGATCTCTGTGAGTTCAAGGTCAGCCTGGTCTACATAGTGAGTTCCAGGACAGCCCATCTCAAAAAGACCAAAAAAAAAAAAAAATGTTATTTTTAAGACCCATCACCTTAGATACAATTTCTCACTCATACTGATGAAAATTACAAATCAGGAAATTATGACCCCCCCTTCTCCCCACAGAAAGAATTATGAGAGCATATTCTGTGGCTGCAGGGGAAACAGGCCATACACTCCAGATGGGAATTCAAACCCACTGGAGCAGAATATGGCAGCATCTACCACACAGCATAAGCACCTATCTTTTTAAAAGTCTGTAGATGCAAAAGCACAACTCTCACCTCACACGGTAGATAAGCCATAGTTTACTGGCACCAAATACGAGTGACTGGCCTGGGAACACAGATTCCAGTTACCCCAAATTCCATGTTCCAACTTGGTAAAAGTTTCATGAAATTTTTATAGGAACAAGGATAGTCATAAATCAAGACACTTCAAATACATTGGTGGAAGCATCAGAGAGGTGGGTTAAACCACAGCCGGCAGAATTCTGCTATATAGGCCTTAGATGCTTTATGATAGGCTTCTTAGGCCTTAGATTGGTGGAAGCTGGTGGTCTACTCAGGTAATACATTTTTAAAGGTTTTTATGTTAATCACAGGATGTGAAGTCAGAAACAGGTGGGCAAGGAATAGTTATTCTGGGAAGTTATATACAGTATATACGTATACAGTATACATGAAACGTGTAGTTTTGTTTGTTTGAAACAAGTTTCCCTGTAGCCACAGCTGCCCAGAACTCGCTAGGTAGACCAGGCTCAAGAGTTCCGCTTGCCTCTGCCTCTGGCGTGGTAGAATTCAAAACATGTGCCGCCACCACGCCCTTCTCAAATGTGCGTCTTTTTTCAAAAGATTTTTATTTTATGTGTGTGAATGTTTTGCCTGCGTGTATGTCCACCACGGGTATGCCCCGTGTCCTGGGGGGCGGGGTCAGAAAAGGGAGCAGAATCCCCTGGAACTTGAGTTACAGACCAGAAGTTAGCTTCCATGTGGGTGCTGGGAACTGAACCTGCGTCTCGATCTTCTGCAAGAGCAACAAATACTCCTTACGTGCTGAATCACCTCTCCAGCAAACGTGCATTTCTTTCTTTTTTTTTAAATCAGGCAATATGCTTTATCCTCCTACAGTATTTCTAAATGTGTGAATGTACCTTCCGCCTGACTGCACTTCACACCATTTGGCTGGAAAAGCCGTAGCTCCCGTTTCCGCTGCGGCTACACACCTGCAATGGAATCTTTGCAACCTAGGACAGCGTGTGGGGTGTGCAGGAGCCGAGGGCCGTCCCCAGCACCCTGGTGATAGCTCCCAGGGCTGTTCCTTGCTCAGTTTTTGGGTGCGCACCAAGATCCCACCCTTTGGCCTATGGCTTTGGGTGACTGTCCCGGCTCTACCCCAGCTTTTCTTTCTTACAAGGCCACTCCCTCTGGCCTGGCTCCCCGGACCACAAGCTTCGTTCCGCCCGTCACCTCTGCCGGCTTGGGCCACCCCCTTGGGGCGGGCGATGTCCCCAACTGTCCTTCCCAGCCTTCGGGATGCTTCTCTGCGAGCCATCACCGTACCCCTGACCCGTCCTCATTTCCAAAACTGTCTGGGCTGCGCACTGCTGCGCAGGGCCCCCCAACTCCCTGCGAATCCGAGGCTGCAACCGGGATCTCTCCAGGTCGCTCCGGCAGCGGAGCACGGACGCAGTTGCACGTTGCGGCCAGGAGTCGGAAGAGCCGTGTTTTACGACACCGTGCGACGGCACGGCGCGGCTGACGGCAAAGCCGGGCTGCTCTTGGGGAGGTCACTCCGGAGACGGCGGAGGTTCTGGGGCGTGGGGGGGGTCTGTGACACTATGTGGCGCGTGTGCGCGCGGCGGGCGCAGAGTGTGGTCCCCAGGGCGGACCTGGGAGCTCGGCGGACGGCCTTGAAGGAGGGTCCGGGGGTCCTGAGCGAGAGTGCGCGGTCCGGCCCGGTTGCTGCTCGTTGCAGTAGCGCGACCCCCGGGTATGGCGGGGTCCGTTCGCTCTGCGGCTGGAACCCCTGCTCGGGCGCTGCGCCTCGTTACCTTTTCTTGCGGCAGCTGCTATGGTTGCCTGGCCGCCGCAGCTACAGCCTCCCGCCGCATCAGAAGGTGAGTTCTCCCGGGACCCCAATGTCCTTCAAGGCCGGCTCCTGGGGGTCGGGATCCTCCTGGAGAAGCCTTGGGGAGCCAGCTCCCCCCAGGTTCTGTCACCGTCTCTGGTCCTAGACCTGCCTTCCCACTTAGGACAGTCCGTTGAAAGGAGAGCCCCGAGCCTGGGGCTATGCGCGAAAGGTCTGTGGAGGCTCAGATGCTTTCTCCGATCCTCCAGGCTGGAGGAGGAAGCCTGTCACTGAAGTCATGAACTCTGGAAATTGAATTGAATGAAACCCTAAACCACACAGAATTGAGTATCCCTTCTTTAATTAATGCTTCTTTTTTCTCCTGCAGGTTCCATTGCCTTCTCTTTCCCCTACAATGCAGGCAGGCACTATAGCCCGCTGGGAAAAAAAAGAAGGGGACAAAATCAACGAAGGTGATCTAATTGCAGAGGTAAGTTTTAAAATATGCAGATATTCTAAAGCAGGATAGACTGAGCGTTAGTTTCCTGAAGGGTTAACGCCTTTCATTTTAAGAAACTTTTTAACAGTTTGATATTAGAAATGTTTCGTTAGATAGGCTGTTAGCAGCTAGCCAAAGTGAGTTTTGACACAATGTCTCACAATGTAACCCTGGCTGGAACTTGCTATGTAGACTAGGTTGGCCTCCAACCTAGGAGACCTGCCTTCTTCTGCCTCTGAGCTTAAAGGCATGCACCACCACACCCAGCTGCCAAACTGACTTTTACCCCAAATGTCTTTAAATTATTTCCTTTTTTCAAGTCTGTGATAGTGATTTTTATCTTCACGTGACTGTTGAACTGCAATTCTAGACACATTCTCTTAAACTTCATGTTAGTAGCATAAGCCTAAGCTACTGATCTGTATTAAAAGGTTGAAACTGATAAAGCCACTGTTGGATTTGAAAGCTTGGAGGAGTGCTATATGGCAAAGATCCTTGTTGCTGAAGGGACCAGAGATGTTCCAATTGGGTCCATCATCTGTATCACAGTTGGAAAGTGAGTAAAGCTATTGTAATTTGTGGGCATTCAGTTCTGTAGAGCATTTTGACTCACGTTGGAAGTTAAAGACTTTGAAGACTGCTGGGAGGTGGGTGCTGAATTTGCTTTGTATTTATGTATTTTTCTTCCTCAGGCCCGAGGATATTGAGGCCTTTAAAAATTACACATTGGATTCAGCAGCAGCATCTCCACCACATGCAGCCCCAGCACCAGCTCCGGCTGCTTCTTCAGTACCATCTGCACCTTCTGCAAAGGCTCCTGGAAGCTCATATCCTCCTCACATGCAGGTAAGGTCCAGCTTCTGGGTGCTCTCTCTTGATGATTTTGTATTTATATATTTTTCATAGATGGCTGTTACATCCTAAAAGCACTCATTAAATACGGTACAGGTTTATCATTGGGGAGTATAGAGAGCAACTGTTATTCCTGATTGCTATTTCCAAGTGTATGAACTTGGACAGTTTCTTTAATGTTTCTCAGGCTCAGCATAGTGCACAGGTGTTTCCCAGTCAAAAACAATGTTTCAGATTTTGAAAATGACTTTTATTATGTCTTTTTCTCCTGTACAAGCAAAATTGATAGTAAACACCAGGTACCGTGTGTCTAATGAAAGTCTCCGATTGAAGTTTTCTTTGGTATATGGTGGTCTGTTTTCTAAGACTAGGTGAAGTAGTCCAATAATATTCATAAATGAGAAAATTTGACAATAAAGGATAAGTATGGAATAGATATATAGAGTAGCTTTATAACAAAGCTAGAGGCCATAAATGTAGTCACCATTGATTCTATTACCTAAATCAACTTCTAGGAAACTAAAGCAACTTATTGGGGTTTTCCTCTGCTACTTACATATTTTTGATGTTGGAAGTCGATAAAAAGCTAGCCACCCTTTTTCTAAAGGATTAAGACTTGACTTTTCCTTAACACATTATTTGTAGGTTGTGTAGGAATCATTTTTTTCTTTGGAAATAATGCTCCAATCATGGTCTGTTGGTGACAGTTACTTATGAAATTTTGCCTGGTCTTAAGTCTTCACAGTCATTTCATCTGGTTCGGCAAGTTCTATTTTATTACATAAGATCTCATTTCTCTGTTTTATTGTGCTTTGTCTTCAAATGTTAGGACTGTACTTTAACTATTCTTTGAGATAAAGATATATGAGTATATGTGTTTCTACATATATATGTGTATACACACACAGACTCTTACCATTTGCTGTACTGGGGATTAAGAAGCAGTTAAAGATGACAGATTCTGAACAGGGAAAATATGTTTTAAAGAATTTTCCAAGTCTTGTTTTACTTTTTTTCCCACGTCTAGAGACATTTTTGATTGACATAATCTTTTCACTTAGTATAAGGCTGTTATTGCTAATTAAAACAAAAGACTAAGAAAATAGCAAATGAAGTATGTAATGACTGAATAACCACGCAAATTCCATGGACACAACAATATAAATAAGAAAGCAATTAAAATTTTTTTAAGTTTATTTATTATGTGTGTTTGTGTGTGATATGTGGAGATTGGAAGACAACTTGTGAGAGTTGTTTCTCTCCTAACCCCAGTGTGTGGGAAGCAGAGACAGGAGGTTTGCTGGAGCTCACTGGCTGCCGGTGAGCACTAGCTCCATTCAGTGAGAGACCCTGTCTCAGGGAAATAAGACAAAAGTCATAAAACAGACTACCTGATGTCTTCCAACGGCCTCTGCCCTGTACACTGGTATATACCTGTGCACACGTATACACACACACACACACACACACACACACACACAGAGAAATCTATTCTCTTAGCAATTTTCAAGGATACAGCATATTACTGCTATAGTCCACAAAGAATAGTGTTTAGGCTGGGGCCTCATACATGCTAGGCAAGTACTCTACCATTGAGCCCCTTCTTTAGCTCCAAGAGTAGATCTTAATGTTAGTTTTTAAAAATTTTATATATATAAATATATAGTATGTGTGTATGTGTATGTATGTATATAGTAGGCTGTCAGGCTTGGTGGCAAGTACCTTTACCTACTGAACCATCTCACTGGTCTAATTTTTTAAATTAATTTATATTTATTTATTTATTTATTTATTTATTTATTTATTTATTTATTTATTTATTTGTCTTTTGAGACAGGGCCCCTGTAACCTCAGCTGGCCTACTTTCTGTGTAGACCAGGCTGGTCTCGAACTCACAGAAATCCCCCTGCCCCTGCCTTCTGAGTGCTGGGATTAAAGGCATACGCCACTATACCCGGCTTTCATTTATCTTTTTAAGTTTCATGGTACGTGTGTGCACGTAGTCACTACTAGAGGCCAGAAGACGGCATCAGATCTCCTGGAGCTGGAGTTAGAAGTAGTTAATGAGCCACTAAATGTGGGTGCTGGGAATTGAACCCTGGTCCTGTGCAAGATCAAGTGCTCTAAGCTACTAAGCCATTGTTCTAGCCCCTATTTTTATTTATTTTTTAACATTATATCTAAGAAATTTGGAACAAATGTGATTCTCTATTGGTGAAAAGATAAATGTATACTAAGTGCAAATTCAACAGAGTACGATGCTCTGTGCTTAGATATGTTGAGGAATTAATTTCGACCACCTTAAAGAAATCTTTCCTATCTCCCGGTTGTTTTTAACGTTGGAGGGTGGGGTCAGGGTGACTGATCACCTATAAAGCTTGAGAGCTCAATGATAGTTTAACTGGTGGGAAGCTGTTGAGCACAGAGCTTTGCATAATGGGTATTTGGCTTTTTGGTTGTGTTTTAATTTTTTGAGACAGGGTCTCACTGTGTAGCCCAGGTTGGCCTGAAACTCACCATACTCCTGCTTCTGCCTTCCGAGTGCTGAGATTACAGATGCAAGCCACCAGGTCTGTCCTTGATGAGTATTTGAAATGTCACAGTCCCTAGCCCACGAAGAAACTGCATGTACTTACCTGAACACTCTTGTGTGCAGTACTTCCTTGTATTCAGTAGTGATGTGTGTATTGTTTCCACAGGTACTTCTTCCTGCTCTCTCGCCCACCATGACCATGGGTACAGTTCAGAGATGGGAAAAAAAAGTGGGTGAGAAGCTAAGTGAAGGAGACTTACTGGCAGAGATAGAGACCGACAAGGCCACGATAGGTGAGAATTCAAGTGTTGATAGTTGAGACACGTAGTTTTCCAGTGAGGAATAAGATTGTCATCCTTTCCAATACTGAGTGAGTGATAATAGAAATTTTACAATTCCTGGGACAAGATGTTATATACCAAATGTGTGTACACTCACATTCGTGGTTCTGTACTGCACTCATTGAGTTGAGGGTATGTCAGGAATTTTCTTAGGCCAGATTTGCCTCTTAGCCATATTTCTGTGTTACTCAGAAGCTTTCCCAGAGCTGGGATCGGACACTGGAAGGAGAGAACCAATGCCCTCAAGTTGCCCTCCACACGTGATCTGTGGCATGTGTGTGTATATACCACACACACACACACAAATAATTAAATACTATTTAATTATTAAACAGTAAATAATTAAATACTATTTAATTATTAAATAGTAAATAATTAAATACTGTTTAATTATTAAAAATACT
>NW_008337842.1:2514272-2525940 GCF_000622305.1 Nannospalax galili | reverse complement strand
TTATTTTGATATATCACAGTGAAAGATTTATCGTCCTCTTTTTTTTTTTTTTTTTTTTTTTTTTTTTAAAAAAAAAAAAAAAAAAAAAAAAAAAAAACAAACCCAAATATTTTTAAAAAGGAAAAAAAAAAAGGAATCAAAGACCTAGGAGGTGACAGATGTGCTTCTGCTTAACTTGAGTACCAGTTTCACTGTAGAGAGTGGCATTTTAGAGACTCTGGTCACTAGGGGAATACCATGTTGGTCAAACTCTTAACCTTTGTTAAGGCCCAGGAGCCTTTCTTTTTCCTTTTCAAAACATCTTCTGTTGTGATCATCAAGGAGAGGAATAACTACAGAAAACAAAGCTCTGAAAGGCAAATGTTACCATCTCCAGTAGCCTTTAGGATTTGCTTGTTTGGGGAGACAAGGAAGGTCTTGCTGTGTAACCCAGTCTGGTCTTGAACTGTTGCCCAGGCTAGCTTTGAACTTGACATCTTCCTGCTTCAGTCATCTGGTGCTGGGACTACAGGACTAAAACCATACCCGGCTTTAGGTTTTACCTTTATAAGTCTAATATTTGAAAAAAGAAATAGCTGATAATAATGTATACATTTTCAACACAGAATCCCAGCAATGCCATCACATTGGAGTGCAACACGCTTTGTAAGACTCCAAGAATGCTTTTAGGGCTGAAATCCCATGACACTGCCCTACTTGGTAGCTCCCGTATTTGACTTTGGTATAATTCTAATCTTTATCTACACAATTGATACCATCTTACAGCCTGTGAGTGTGCTTAAAGGCTGCTCTTGGAGATGTTTTCAGTAACTTTCAGAACTAACCCTGTTTGCAATCTCTCAGCTTTATTTAATAGATATAGTTATTTCTCAGTATCCACAAGAGATTGGCTCCAAAAGTAGTCTGTACATATTCTGGACAGATGCAGGTTTTTCCCCCAAGTCTAGATTTGGAAAGCCAATTGCATTTGTTGTTTACTTTGTGACAGGTACTATTTCTAAATGCTTGAAAAACACTGAGTAATTTAAATCTAACATCTGTGTGTGGTAGATCTGGTCATTCCTTGGTATACATGGTGGGGAATTGCTTTAAGGATGAGAGTCTACAGACAGTGTCTGTAGACACTCAATTTCTTTATATAAATTGACAAAGTGTTTTTTAGGAGGTGGGGTCATTGGGAATGAACTCACCCTTGTACTAAAAAAGCAGGACCTCTACTAATGAGTTAAACCTCTACCCCCTTCAGTAGACTTTGAATAATTCTAGGTTAATTATAATGCCTAATACAACAGAAAGTGGTATGTGAATGGTTGTTAAGGTGTATTATTTAGGGAATAATTGCAAAAATTAAAAGTATACTGTTCAGGTCACCATAGGCCTAACTGCATGTCAGCAGCAATGTAACATTTTGATTCACATTTTAATGAATCTAAGGGTACAGACATGTGGACACAGAGGGCTAACTATACTGTGAAGATTCCCATTTTTAGATAAAGAAACTAAGACACAAAGAGGTTAAATAGTTTGTAAAAACCCAGTATGACTTGGAAGCTGGGGAGATGGCTTAGTGGTTAAGAGCACTGGCTGCTCTTGCAGAAGACATGAGTTTGGCTTCTGTCACCCATGTGGCTTACAGCTTTCCATAACTACAATTCTGAGAGGTCCACCACCCTCTTCTGGCCTCTGTGGGCACTACACACACATGTTGTCCTTACATGAGGCAAAACACTTGTACACATAAATTAAAAAAAAAAAAAAGCCAGTATGACTTGTTTAAATGGGAAAACCCTTTTACCTGAAACTCTGTCATGAGATTGTAGGAATAGTGGAGTCTTTGGGTCCCATAATTTTTTTTTTTTTCTATTTAAGGTTTTGAAGTACAAGAAGAAGGTTTTCTGGCAAAAATTCTGGTCCCAGAAGGCACAAGAGATGTTCCTCTAGGAACGCCTCTTTGTATCATTGTAGAGAAGCAGGCAGATATAGCAGCATTTGCAGACTACAGGCCAACAGCAGTACCCGATTTAAAGCCACAAGCCCTATCACCTATGCCACCTCCGGTAGGTATGCTCTAAAATCAAGGAAATTTCTATGTTCACCTCTAAAGGGATTTGATTAGATGATGTCCTACATTCTTTTATGTGTAAAGATCATAAGCATCAGAACGGTGATCATTAGTCTTTGTGGAAACCTGTGGTGTGTAGCACTGTGCGGTCCCCCTAGGGTTCAGTGATTTGCTCCTTATATTCTCTTTCCCTCTGCACAGCTGACCTACATGTTCTGCTTTGGGTGTAAAGGTCATGTCATGGAAATTTAGGGTTTCATTTCCTGTATTGATGGGATGCTGTTTAGTACCCCTGTATTGATGTGATGCTGCTTAGTAACTCTATATTGATGGGATGCTGTTTAGTAGTCCTGTATTGGTGGGATGCTGTTTAGTAGTCCTGCGCTGATAGGATGCTGTTTAGTAGCCCTGTGTTGGTGGGATGCTCTTTTCTAGCCCTGTGTTGATGGGATGCTCTTTTCTAGCCCTGTGTTGATGGGATGCTGTTTAGTAGCCCTGCATTGGTGGGATGCTGTTTAGTAACCCTGTGTTGATGGGAATGCAGCAGCATTTGTCTTATTTTTGAACATGGGATCTTATAGCTTCATTGTATGTTCTGAAATTAGGTTAAATAAAGGCAGAAACCCTTTTGGTGATATACTCCATGGGAATAAAGAGGTAGCAAGAAGCTGGGCATGGTAGTTCACACATAGTTGGAGCACTTGGGAGGCTGAGGCAGGAGGATTGCCCTGGGTTACATAGTCTCAAAGGGGAAAGACAGTGGCAAGAGGTGACAGAAAGGTGGTAAGGAGATTATACACAGGTCAGTTTTCATTCCATGCCTCTCCTGTTATCATGGAGTAAGAATTCTTGGTTTAGTTCTGTCTCTGACAAAAAGTATTATTCTGCTATTCCTATTGTTATAGTAGTCAAACACAGAAAAATACAATATGATCTTGGGGTAGTGAACCTTTTTAAATTTAATCTTCTAAAATGTAAACTGTTAGTCTTTCAGACTGTCTTGCAGTGGTGAATCAGTCATTTAAAACTTTTTCCAAAGGTGGCTGCTGTTCCTCCAGCTCCCCAGCCGTTAGCCCCTGCACCATCGGCCACTCCTGCTAGACCAGCTACTCCTGCTGGATCAAAGGGAAGGATATTTGTTAGCCCTCTTGCAAAGAAGTTGGCAGCAGAGAAAGGGATTGATCTTACACAAGTTAAAGGTAAGTTTCTGAAGATTGGGGGTTATAAAGTTAAAATTTTTTAAATTTCATCCTTAAGACCAGCACATACAACTATGTGGAGGGAAATTTCTTTTTGTTGCCTCCACAGAGTAGGGAAACCATTCTTGTGCTTTCTTTAATCTGCCAGGTCTATCTATATAATTTAGGTGTCTTTTGAAGTTTCCTCTTTTTATAGGAACTACTTAATGTCAGTAGTGAACAGATGAAGATATAGCTCCACACTCATCCTCAACAATCTGAGGGGTTCCCTTAATCTTTTAGGGGCTTTGACTTAGGCAAACCCAGGTTTTTATGTGAAAAAGAATTTCAGGACTAACTGGTATGAAGCAGAGTTGGGGTTTTATCAAAAATGGAAAGACACTCACAAAAAGCAAAAGCATATTCAAGACCGTGGGTGTTGGCTTCGAAAGAACAGAGTAGGTTATGAAAAGAAGTTTTTAGTGTGGATTTTAGGTATGGGGATTAAGAGAGAGATGCTCAGGGAAATAGGACATACCCAAGTGTGGGTATGGGCTTCTCAAGGGAGAGTCATAGAAATTAAGACATACCACATGTGGGTATGGGTCCTCTAGGAAGAGTTGCAATTATGTGTCTTAAAATTAACTACATAAACCATTTTGGTTTCTCTCAAGTTATATCACAAAGAGTTGCTAAGAAACTTTCTTTTTCTTCTCTCTCTCTTTCTGTAATAAGTGGGATTATAGGGTGGCTTTGGTGGTATTAGACATGGAATTATAGTCTGATATGGTAAAAATCCTGCTAGGGTTACACAAGGAGCTCAGTATATATCTTCTGTTATAAATGAGGTTTCTGGTGAGAGCTTTGAAAATTGCTGGTTTATATAGCTGGGAAGGAAGGGAGACCTTAAGCAAATGTTAATTGTGCTGGAATTCTTGCTTCACAGCTGGTAAGGGGCTTCAACCAGACACTGGAGTGAGGGGTTCCTTTCCCTATACTTAACTATTGCTGAAAGTATACATGTTTGTCGAGCGAAGTTGAGTTAGAAGGTTTGGTTATGTAATAAGAAATCTCTGTTAATGCTAGGCTGACCGAATGTAGCATTAAGCAAAACGGCTGGTGAGATGGCTCAGTGGATAAAAGTCCTTACTGCCATGTCAAACAACCTGGAGTTCTGTCCTCATGGCAACCACATGGTAGGAGAGAACGTACTCCTGCCAGTTGTTCTCTGACCACCACATGTATGCCATGGTATACCTGCACACACACAAATAAATATGTAACTAAATAAATAGGTGTAGTAAAAATTGTGAAAAATGAGCAAAACATGAGGTAGAGTTGATTCGAAATAATAAAATTAAGGTAAAATTGAACTGAAAGGTGGAGAACATAGCTTAGTGGTAAGAGTGCTTGCCTGGCACGCACAGGGCCCTGGGTTCATTTCCTAGAGCCATGCACCAAATAAAATAAGCCAAAAAACCCCAAAAACCAAGGTTGGGGGCTGGAGAGATGGCTCAGAGTGGATAAAAGCACTGACTGATCTTCCAGAAGTCAGTTCTCAGCACCACATGGCAGCTAACAGCTGTCTCTAACTCCAGTTCCAGGTGATCCGACCTCCTCTTCTGGCCTCCACAGGCCTTGCACAACATGGGTACACTTATATACTTGTAGGGAAAATGCTCATACACATAAAATTTAAATAAATTAATAAACATTTTTTTAAAGTGACCTAAAGCTCCCCAAGGCTAGGTGAAGATGTTGTTTTCATCTTCTCCCCACAGAAAAATGCAGCTTAGTGGTAAGAGCTTGGGAGTGGGATCTTGGCTTTATTGTTTCTGAGTAATATGTCTTGGTAAATGACTTTATTAGCATATGTATGTCTTCAGATGAATTACCCGACTTGGTTTTTCTGTCTGTAAAACTAAGATAATAGTGTATGCCCTATAGAATTATATGAATTAAATGAGGTGTAAAAGTGAAGCTTTTAACAGTATCTAACACATAATACTCTACATGTCATTAATGTTATTATTAACTGACATTTAAATTAAAATAAATATAAGCTAAATTTTAATGTTGTTATAATAATTTGAGAAAGGAGGGAAATTACTGTTCTTGAAGCTTGGTTTGATGACTAGTGCTATGTGCCAGTCATTGAATTTTCTGCATTTAATTTGCACAGTATTTCTTATCATTAATCTTTTTAAAATTTTTATTTATTTTTATTTTATGTGTATAAGTATATAGCCTGCATGTATGTAAGTGCACCTATGTTGTGCAGTGCCCTCAGAGGCCAGAAGAGGACATCGGATCCCTGGAACTGAAGTTATGGACTCTGAGCCTGTGGGGGCTGGGAATTGAACCCAGGTCTTCTACAAGAGAAGCCAGTGCTTTTAATTGCTGAGCTGTCTCTCCAGTCTCTTATCATTAATCTTATGAGTGTTCCTTCCTTTAGTTTAGATTTATTTACCTCTTTTTGTTTTGTTTTTGAGACAGGCTCTCACTAAGGTGTTCAGCTGGCCTTGAACTTGCAGTCAGTAGCTGGGATTACCCGGGCCTGGTTTACATCCTGTTTTCTTCCCACTGTCTTGTGCTCCTCTGTCTTGATGCCCTACCCTCCATAATCACTAAAGAAAAATTTGTTTTTTTCCCCCTGCTTTCCAGTTGTGTGCAATGAACTCAGTGCTAGTTTCACTTACCTGAAAGCTGCTGCTTTTTTGCTAGAGCTCAGGCCAATCACAAGGCATAAGTATACACATTTTGCCCTTCTTTACACATATGTGATTAGAATTAGGGACAGAAGTGTAAGAAATTTTAGAGAGGAGGGACTGGTGGATACTTGTATCTGAAGAACTCAGATAGTAAACAAGGGTCATTTATTGGTTAGCAACACTGATTAACTTACTAAAGAGTTTTTTTCTCTTTATAAATAAACACATTATTATTTTCATACGTGCAGAACTAAGTGAGTCATCATTACTATTTAAGCAAATTTTTATGAGTATTGTCCATCTATTAAGAACTTGTTCCTAAGGATGGACACCTTCTAGTTTTGGTCACTTCATGTGGCCCGCAGTAAAGAATGAAGTGAACAGAAACAAAGTGGTAGTCGCCAGTGGGCTCAGCAGCTAGAATGCCTGGGTTTAGGTGTCGGCTTTGCCTTGTACTAGCTGTGACCTTTCTGTCTCTGTTACTTGTGTATAAAGATAATAACTTGTGAAGACTAATGAGTAAACAGTGCCTGTGCAGAGAACCTGTCGTGGTTCTAAATTTTTATTGTTAAGTAAGATGACTTCAGAGCTAAAATGAAATCGACTGAGTGATAAACTAGTGAGTAACAGGACAGATACATGTACAGACATGATTTCTTTTATTTTTTAAGTTTTTGAGACAGGGTCTTCCTGTAGTCCCAGCTGGCCTAAAACTGGAGTCTAGGCTGGACTTGATCCCACAGAGATTCCGCCTCCTCTGCCTCCCTAGTACTGGGATTAAAGGCATGTACCACCATGCAGACAGATACATGTACAGACATGATTTATTTTTTAAGTTTTTGAGACAGGGTCTTCCTGTAGTCCCAGCTGGCCTAAAACTGGAGTCTAGGCTGGCCTTGATCCCACAGAGATTCTGCCTCCTCTCCCTCCCTAGTACTGGGCTTAAAGGCATGTACCCCCATGCAGACAGATACCTGTACAGACATGATTTATTTTTTAAGTTTTTGAGACAGGGTCTTCCTGTAGTCCCAGCTGGCCTAAAACTGGAGTCTAGGCTGGCCTTGATCCCACAGAGATTCTGCCTCCTCTCCCTCCCTAGTACTGGGATTAAAGGCATGTACCACCATGCTGGCACTATTTTAATAGTAGCAGTTACAGGGTGGGTTTATCAGTTTGGTGGTAGAAGATGAGAATTCCTCTCTGGTTGCTTGTGTTTGATCAGTAAAGTAAGGTTATTAGCTTGGAGAATAAATCTGGAAAGGATTGAAGTTAGAGATATTATAAAATAATCTTAGAGATTGGGAGGGTAAATTTAAAGAAAGCAGTAGGATTTCTGGGTAATTTGTGTATCTGTTTTGGGTTATGGTTCTGAGCTGAGTTAGACAGCCAGGTGTGTACTTACCTTGCAAGCAAAGTGAGCTACTCTGGTCTTAATGAGAGGACAACAGTTGTAGTTCTGCAAGGAGTGATCATAACAATAGTCCATAACACAAAAGTTAGGTGAGGACAAAAGCGAAGGCAACAGGAATGTGATGGCTGATGACAGTAGAAGAGCCCACAGAGTCGAGTCTTCATTTTATTTTAGTTTGGTTTATTTGTATTGCTGGAATTGAGCCCAAGACTTTGTGCTTCCTAGGCAAGTGTTTTGCCACTGAGCCTCATCCCCAGCCCTGGAGTGGAGGGATGAGGAGGTTGATGAGACTTTGCAGTGGAGGGCAGGAATAGTCTAGGCTCGGTGAGCTCAGTAACGGTGATTATGTGGTGTTGTCTGACACCAAATGTTTGGCGTTTTTTTCTGTATGACCACCAACTGAGTGGCCAGTAATTCAGACCAATTCTGACATTAACCACGTAGATTCAGCATGAGACTCCATACTAAAATCTCCTAAGATGCCTTTACTTTAAATTCCAGCTTACGCCACCTGTATATGTAACATCAGTAGTAAATCTGGAATTGCCAAGAATTCTCCTTTGGTTTGATAGTTAGGTAAAATGACTAACAGATTTCAGGAAAGAGCTTTATTTTCACTTTTTTATTATAAAGACTAGAACTCAGACACAGCCAGTGAAGAGATGCGTAGGCAAGGTATTGTGGGGAGGGATCCACAGAGCATCCATGCCTTCTCCGGGCTTGCCATCCTACCCAGCACATTGGTGTCTTCACCAAGCCTGAAGCTCACTGAATCTCCATGTGCAAGGCTTGGTTTTCATGGCAGTTCATCACAAAGACATTATTGACTAAATCATTGGCCATTGGTCATTGAACTCAATTTCTGATCCCTTTTCCTTCAGTTGAATTGGGGCAGGAAGCTGGGCAGTGGCGGAGGAGATGGAGGTGGGGTTAGGGGAGAGGACTAGTAGTTAACACCCTCTAATCAGTGTTTGGTCTTCAAGCTGACCATCCCCTAACTGGAAGCCCTATCCCCAGTTACCTCATTAACTTAAACTAGTGTGGTGTGAAGGGTCTTGAAAAGAATAACAGCAGATACTTACCATTTGGGAAATTCCAAAGATTTTAAGAGGGCCATGCCAGGACCCTAGAACAAATACCAAATAGAGATACATTTTTATCATACCACAGTAATGGTAGAAATAAGGTTTCTGTTCTGGGTTTCAGAGATTTAAATTTCTTTTAAATTTACTTTCATTGTGGGGGAAATGCTTCAGGCAGACATGTTTGCAAGTGTGTGTGTGTGTGTGTGTGTGTGTGTGTGTGTGTGTGTGTACTTGTGTACTCTGGTATGTGGAGGTGAGAGAACAACTTTGTGGACTCAGTTATTTCTTCCACCTTTATATGGTTCTGAGGATTGAACTCAGGTTACTAGACTTTGTGTGGCAAGTGTCTTTTTACCCACTGAGCCATCTCACCAGATCCCAGAGATGTTTAAGAACTGGTAATAATATAGTCTGGGATTTGACTTAGGAGATGATGAGGCTCTTGTATGTGGAGGGGAAAAGTTATAGCTGAATAGATGAAAAAAATGCAGAAGTCTGGGTATTAGATGGATTGTTCCCAACAGGACAAGGATCAGGATGCATATTTACCTAAATGAATGGTAGTAATTATGACTTGGGTCAATGAGGTAAGTGAAGAGAAGTAGACTGTAGTTAGACAGCATGGGCATGAATGTCAGAGGGAGTTGAGGATTTGGATTGGGGAGGTGGGGGTAGGACGGTGAGACAAGGCATTGTGTAGCCCAGGCTGGCCTCAAACTTCACATGTAGCCTTGTACTCCTGATCCTCCTGACTCCACCTCCTGAGTGCTGTGTTTACAGGTGCACATCACCATGCCAGGCAGGGAGTTTAGGTTTCTGAGAAGACAAAGAAGTTTTGAATTGGCTAGGCATAGAAGGTACTGACCTACTTCAATACTCTGAATGACTTGGGGTAGAGGATAGTGTGAGAGAGCAAGAGAGAAACCAAAAAACTTGCACTGTAGAACCAAGAGAGAAGTCAGACAGGCAGACTGCTTAGTAATGTTGGCTAAAATGTAATCGCAGAGGAAGAAACTGTTGAAACTTAAGCCCTGATGTTCAGAGTCTGCTTGCTCTCACAGCAACCCCACGATGATTTGTGTTTTGGTGCAAGGCAGTTTTACCTCACCATCCCATTTTGTCTTCTCAACATAGCTGTGGGTGTGGGGGCTAGTGTAGGAAACTAGTCATCTGCCTTCTATGATAGAACCCTACCTATTTTATTGCTATTCCAGTGTTCTTCCCGTTATACCATACTGGGATCACCCATTGTGCCTTCATGGGGAGAAAGGTTTCAAAAGGGATTAAAAGTTTCAACTAACTCAGAAAATTGTGGTGGGTGGCTGATATAATAAGGCAGCGATGCAGATTTCCTCTTTTTGAGGGGCTGCAGGTTATGGTCTAGCTCAACACTGGTTGTAACGGGAGGTTATGGTTTGTTGAAAAAGGAGGGGAATCTAATAGAGGTACTGCCGCCTCTGTTCTAGAGCTCCTGGTGAGGATAAACAGTTCTAGCCAACTCCGTTTTCATAAGGAAGGAAAGGAATTGGGAAGAACTACACACAGCGGGAGTCCTTTTAAAAGTCTGCCATGGGGGAAGATGAATCAATTTGACCAATTTTTTTTCTAGAAGTGGGCCAGTGTAAAAGGTATAACAACTGAATTCTCAATCTGCTTTAAGGCCAGGATTATGTGCTTTGGTCTAAACTTAAAATTTAAGAGGTTATAGATGGGAAGAGGGAGGAAAATTTAATAAGATTAAGCCTGTGAGAGAAATTGAAGGTCTTTCAGAGGCATTGTAGTGTTTCTTGATCCCTCACACAGACTGGCAGCTTTGGTTGCTGTGGAGACCCTGTGAATGGTGGAAAAGGAATGATTATTAGATGAGATAACTGCAGTTACAGATGACTTTTATGCTATTCTGAGGCACAAGAGTTGATTTGTCCCCTTACAAAGTCGACCCCATACAAAGAAATACTTTATAGTCAAATAAGATTGTATTTCAAGGTTAATTGAGTTGGAGTTTTTGTTTCATTTCTTTTTCTTTTCTCTTTCTTTCTCCCTTTTCCTTTCCTTCCCTTCCCTTTCCCTCTTTCCCCCTTTCCCTCTTTCCCTCTTTCCCTTTACCCCCTCCCCTTCCCCCCTCCCCCTCCCCTTCCCTCCTCTCCCCTCTCGTTCGGTCCCTTTCCTTCCCTTCCCCTCCCCTCCCCTCCCCTTCCCTTTCCTTCCCTTTGTCCCTTCCCTTCCCTCTTTTTTTTCTTTCATGACCTGAGAGTACAGCTGTTTTTCCTTTTAGATTTATGAGCTGTGCTCAATATTATCCTTGTGTCAGTATTGCCCAATTTAAGAAATAAGTAAGAAAATGGAAAAAAAAAAAGTCCATCCTAACTAGATGAAACTCTAAATAGAAACAGTTAATATTTACAATAACCGAAAAGAACCACTGTTGGTTCAGGGTACGCTGAGTTAACTGAGTAAAGAAGCTGCTGTGCCAGGGGAGGTCCTTAGGGGAGGCTAAGGTGTGGTCTGTGCCAGGGGAGGTCCTTAGGGGAGGCTAAGGTGTGGTCTGTACTGGGGGAGGGCCTTAGGGGAGGCTAAGGTGTGGTCTGTACTGGGGGAGGGCCTTAGGGGAGGCTAAGGTGTGGTCTGTACTGGGGGAGGGCCTTAGGGGAGGCTAAGGTGTGGTCTGTACTGGGGGAGGGCCTTAGGGGAGGCTAAGGTGTGGTCTGCTGTGCTGGGGGAGGGCCTTAGGGGAAGCTAAGGCTATGAGGCCTTTGGAGAGTCTTTGGTAGCTGATCTTTAGGAACTTAGGCTTCGGATTCATTGTGGACCTCCCTGGGGGTCCAGTGGTGTGCTGTCACCTTTGTGATCTGTGTTTCTTCAGGGACGGGACCAGAAGGCAGAATCATCAAGAAGGACATTGACTCTTTTGTGCCTTCTAAAGCTGTTCCTGTGAGTTTTATTTGACTTTAAAAAAAAAAATTATTGGGGGGATTGAACCCAGGGCCTCATGCATGCTAGCCAATCACTCTAGCACCTGAGTTACACTCCTAGCCCCCAGCCTTTATTTTTATATTTATCTCTTAATCCTTCAATTTAAGAATATTTTGCTTGGGCTGGAGAAATGGCTCAGCGGTTAAGAACACTGACTGTTTTTGCAGAAGACCTGGGTTTGAATCCCAGCACCCACATGGCAGCTAACAGCTGTCCATAACTCCAGTTCCAGGGGATCCAACAGCCTC
>NW_008337842.1:2512582-2514195 GCF_000622305.1 Nannospalax galili | reverse complement strand
AAATTTTTAAAAAAAAGAATGTTTTGCTCTCCCCTCCCCCCAGTTGATGTTGAGAAAACAGACAAGCTGGTCTTGAACTTGAAATTTTGTTGTCTCAACATCTTGAGGGCTGGGATTCTAAGTATACACCACCATACCTTGCTTACCTTACTAATTTATGATAATTTTGCAAAAATAATTTACTTTAACAATTAAGTAGTCATTGAATGTATTCTTCCTAAAAATTGCTGACACTTAAAACGTGATTCAGAATTCTAAGTAAAAAAATTAAGAAAAAGACTTTAAAAAAAAAACCCTTTCTTAAAATTTATTTTTATTTTATGTGTATGAGTGTTTCGCGTGCTTGTATATAAGCGCACCCCTGTGGGCAAATGCATGTAGAGGCCAGAAGAGGGTGGAACCTCTGGAACTAGAGTTCCAGGCACTTGGCCGGACCTGGGCCCTCTGGAAGAACAGCCAGTGCTCTTGACCGCTGAGTCATCTCTCCAGCCCTAAGAACAAGGCTCTTCATTAAGCAGTGTAATCCAAGTCCTTTTTGCTCCCTGGGGATAGAGCTATTCTTCAGAACTTTTCTCTTTACTTTGGTGTGTGTAGTCACTAACAGTCCTTTCCAGGTTTGCACAGAGATTAAGCCCCAGTTACTAAGAACTTTTTCTTTTTCCTCTTAGGCCCCAGAAGCTGGTATGGCTCCCTCAGGTCCACGAGTGGCACCAAGTCCTACTCCTGCAGGTGTCTTCACGGATATCCCCATCAGCAACATCCGTCGAGTAAGAGCATTACCACAATCTAGAACTAGAGCTGCGGGGCATCTTCACTCCAATTGTGTCCATAGTTTAAAACATTAAAAAGAACCTTTTCGGGGCTGGAGAGATGGCTCAGTGGTTAAGAACACTGGATGTTCTTGCAGAAGACCCAGGTTCGAATCCCAGCACCCACATGGCAGCTAACAACTGTCCTAACTCCAGTTCCAGGGGATCCGACAGCCTCTTCTGTCTTCCGCGGGCATTGCATGGCATGGGTGCACTTACCTACATGCAGGCAATACATGCATACACATAAAATAAAAATAATAAATAAAATATTTTTTTTTTAAAAAAAGAACCTTGTCGGTTGAGAGTATTAGATTATTAGTTTAAGGGCAGTTTGATTTGCTCAGTTGAATAACTGGGATAAAGTGTTCTAGTTAAATCTACTGGAAGGTGCAAACTCAGGATGCAGTCCTTATCTTCCCTCTCTGTGTGAGGTGAGTGTTACTAGGGAGCCAAGTGAAGAGACAAACAGGCCTGAATTAGATAAGGTCTCAGTTTGTTTCAAGAGAATTGATTTTTGAATCTGTTTGGTTTCAGGTGATTGCTCAGAGGTTAATGCAATCGAAGCAGACTATACCTCATTACTACCTTTCTATTGATGTAAATATGGGAGAAGTGCTCTTGATACGGAAAGAACTTAATAAGGTAAAACCTTTGGAAATTCCAGCTGTAAGGCATAAAAAGTCAGTCTTTCCTACTAAACCTTTACAATATCACACCTGTATTGTTGTTACTTCAAGCCAGTTAATGAAAGAAATTGAGTGTCATTTAAAAATTTTAAGTTTCTGAGGCATCCTAGAAGAA
>NW_008337842.1:2491423-2512544 GCF_000622305.1 Nannospalax galili | reverse complement strand
TTTTTTTTTTGGAGACAGGTTCTCACTATGTAGCTCACACTGGCTTGGAAATGCATATAACCAAGGCTATTTTGAACTTGTCCTCCTGCCTAGATTTTAGCCTAGCAAATTTACTATTTGATATTTGAGTCTATTTTGCTAGCTAAGAAATACTATATTTACTTTGTATTTATAGTCAAATACCACATACCTATTTAGTGTTTACTGTAAGGCACTTTTATGAGTTTATACTTGAACTGGGGAGATAATACATATGAAAGAGAAGGAAGATAGTTTTATAAAAGTGACAGCATTTATTTGTAGATCAGTTTCTATGATACTGCCCCTTGATTGTCTGCTAAATTTAAATTTTACAGTGTGTAAGTTAAGTGTTGCCCATGTTCAGAAGGTTGGGGAGACAAGTGATAGCTGGGGAATTCACAATGTTTTATTTAGTTAATTATTATTATCATTTTTTTGTCTTTTTGAGACAAGGTCTCCCTGTAGCCTCAGCTGATTTGGAGTTCGCTGTGTAGACCATGTTGGCCTTGAACTCACAGAGATCTGCCTGCCTCTGCTTCCCGAGAAAGTTGTGCAATCTGCGCACCCCCCCCTTTATTAGCTCTGGCTTGCTTAGAACTCACTATATAGACCAAGCTGGTCTGGAACTCATTATATAGACCAGGCTGACCTGGAACTCATGGAGGTCCACCTGCCTTTGCCCCCTGAGTGCTGGGATCAAAGGTGTGCATCAACACACCTGGCTTCATAATACCATAAGACAAACTTTGTTGAATTGTAGAAAATAAGACGTGTTTGGATTGACAGAGAGGCTGAAGAAAATTCATTCTAATGCTTGAGAATCATAAGGATTAAAGTCTTAAAAGTGGAAATGTAGTTGGAGATGGCTCTATCCATGAAGTGTTTGCTGTAAAAATGTGAGGATCTAAGTTTGGATCCCTAGAAACCACATCAGATTTCTGGCCAACTAGTGTGCTTGTAAATCCCTGCACTGGGAAAGGAAAGACAGGAGGATCCCTGGGGCTTGCTAGCCAGCTAGTCTAGCTAGATCAGTGAGCTCCAGGTTCAGTGACAGACCTGGTCTCAGAAAATAAGGCAGGGAGTGATGACACCATTGTTGATCCCTGGCTTGTACAAGCTTGTGTGTACATATGTACATAGATCATACACAAAGACACACAGACTGGAAATAAGTCATAGCCTATGTAGAGACAGATTACCTTGAACAGGTTTGTATTACTAGCAGATAGTAGTTAGGATTGCATTGGAATCTAAGCATGAAGTGATAGTAATAAGGATCTTCACAAGCCGGGCATGGTGGCGCACGCCTTTAAACCCAGCACTTGGGAGGCAGGGGCAGAAGGATCTCTGTGAGTTCAAGGCCAGCCTGGTCTACATAGCGAGTTTCAGGCCAGCTGGGGCTACAGGGACACCCTCTCTCAAAAATACCAAAAAAGAGGATCTTTATTAGTCATGGAGTCTGAAGTCGAGTATGGTGTTACATACGCATAGTTCCAGAAATTGGGAATCTGAGGTAAGGGGATTTTAAGTTTAGCCAGCATGGGCTATATAGTGAGACCCCGTTGAACAAAAAAAAAAAAAAGAAAGAAAGAAAGAGCGAGCCCCTTGGGCCTTAGTGAGAGTATTGGGAAATATAGGCAGGAAGATGGAGAGGTGAAGGCCACCCTGGACTACCTGAGACCCTGCCTCAAAATAGCAGTAGCCCCCTCCCCCAAGTCCTTAGAGTGGCATGAAGGGCCTTTTACAGGATACATCTAACCTCTCTGACCTCTCCCCCCTCTGTTTTCCCTCTTGCTCACACCACTACAGACACTGGTTTTCTTGCCATTCCCCAACATGTCTTCCTACACTCTCTGCACTTGGGCTCTCTCAGTGTAGAGCCCACAGTGTCCACGTGGCTTCTTCCTTCTTCCTTAAGGACTTGACAAATACCACTTTGACTGATCTTCCTTACTCTTCATTTAACTTTCTCTTCCTCTACCCCTCTTTAGTTCAGCTTTTCATCTTTTCCACTGTATTTTTCTAAGATTCTGTATGTTTCACCATTGTTTATCCTGTTTAGAACATGTGCTCCCTGAGAGCAGAATTTTTATCCATTTTGTTCCTTGTTTCATACCCAGGGCTTCAGCGTTATATATCCAGCGTGGAGTATACACATGTATGAGACGTAACTGAGTCATGAGGGAATCAGCCAGAGCTTTCTAGATGACTACAGAGATTTATTTTATTATATGTATTGTGTGTGTCTGTGTGAATGTATGTGCAGATGAGCATGTGTGTCATGGCAGAGGTCAGAAGGCAGTAGAGCCCCTGGAGCTAGAGTTATAAGTGCTTGTGAGATGCTGGACGTGGGTACTGGAAACGGAACTTAGGTCCTCTGGAAAAACAAGTGCCCTTAACCGCTCACTGAGCCATCTCTCCAGCTTGGTTTTGCTCTGCATTCCCTAATGGCAGGATTTTTAAAGAAACTATTGTCTAACCTCAGATATGAAGATTTAGACCTATGTTTCCTTGTAACAGTTGTATAGATTTAACTCTAGCATTCTGGACTTTAATCTGTTTGGGTGTTAGTTTGAGGTGTGGTATGGGCAGGAATTCACTTCATTCTTTTGCATGTAGACATTCCCTTGTCCCAGCACTATTTGAAAAAAATCTTTCTCCATTGAATTTTCTTAGCATACTTTAAAAAAATTAGTTGATTATATGGGAGTTTATTTTTAGATTCTTGATTCTGTTCCACTGGTCTTTCTATCTACGTTTTGTCAGTGTTGATTACTGTTAACTTTATAGTAAATTTGAAAATCAGGAAATGTGAGTCTTTGTTCTTTTTCAAGATTATTTGGTATGGGTAATTTGCAATTGCAAATAAATTTTAGATTAGCTTACAAGTTTCTACAAGAAAGCCAGTTGAGATTTTGATAAATATTGCATTGAATTTATAGATCAATTTTAGGATTATTACCATTTTTCCCACTTATTTATTTTGAGTGGGGGTGGGGTGGTATGCCATGCATACCTGTGGAGGTCAGAGGTCAACTCATGGGGTTGGTTCTCTCACCATGTGAGTTCTGGGGCTGGAGCTCAGGTTATCAGTCTTGGTAGCAAGCACCTTTACCCACTGAGCTTTCTCCCTAATCCTAGTTACCAGTTAATAATAGTTAAGTTTTCCCATTTATGATTATGGGCTGTATTGGCATTTATTTAGTTTTACATTTTTTGTTTTTGTTTTGTTTTAAGACAGGGTTTCACTGTAGAGTGAAAGGCTATGTTGGCCTTGAACTCCTGATTCTCCTGCTTCAGTCTCCCTAGTGTTTAGGGACATAGGTGTGTGCCACCACACCTGATTTTTTTTTAAGTTTAATTTAGTTTATGTGTATGAGTGTTTTGCTTGCATGTATGTAAGTGTATCACATGGGTATAGTGCCCATGGAGACCAGAAGAAGGCATCAGATCCCCTGGAACTTGAGTTAGGAACTGTTGTTAGCTGCCATGTGGGTGTTATGGGAACCCATATGGGAACCAAATCCATGTCCTTGGCAAGAGCAGCGAGTGCTCTTAAAGAGTGAGCCATCTCTCCAGCCCCACCACACCTTATTTTATTCTTCTCTTGTTAAGTTTATTCCCATGTGTTTCATTTATTCATTTATTTATTTAACATTTATTTTGGAGACACAGTCTCACTGTGTAGCCCTGGCTTGTTTGGAATGCTATGTAGACCAGGCTGGCCTCAAACTCACAAAGATCCACCTGCCTCTGCCTCCTGAGTGCTGGGATTAAAGGAGTGTACCATGCTCAGCTTGTTCTTTTTGATACTATTGTAAAAGGAATTCTTGGTTTTGGTTTGATTGATTGTGGGTGTTTTGTTTTGTTTTGTCCTGTTTTGAGTAAGGTCTTCTCTGTAGCCCAGGCTATCCTTGAATTCCAAGTGATCTTTCTGCCTTAGCCCCTTAAGTACTGGGATTATGAGCATAAGCCCTGAGCCTAGCTGGAATTGTTTCCTATATTTCATTTTCAGATTGATCATTGTTGCTGCTCTGGTATAGAAAAAATATTATTTGTTTTTTATATTACTCTTGTATCTTGTAACTGCTCTGACTCATTTCTAGTAGTTTTCTAAATTATTCCTTAGGAGTTTCTGTATACAAGATCATGTTATCTGGTAATAATGGTTTACTTTTTCTCCCCTAAATTGTGTATCTGTTTGTTTGTTAGCTGTTTTGGGTGTTCTTTTTGTTTTTGTTTTTGGGTTTGTTTTTTTTTTGTTTTTTTTTGAGTCGGGTCTCTTGCTGTAGCCCCCAGCTGACCTATAACTCACTTTGTAGACCAGGCTGGCCTCAAATTCATAGATCTGCCTGCCTCTGCCTCTGCCTCTGCATGTGCCCACCACGCCTGGCAACATGTAAATTTTTTAACTATTAGGTTTTTGTCTGGTTTTGGAATCAGACTACTTACTACTGACCTTACTAATGATAATATGAGTGAGGAATAGTTAGCTTGCTCTTTATATATTTTTTAGAAAGCTTTGTGAAGATTTGGTATTATTCTTTAAATGTTTGGTAGAGTTGGCCAATGAAACCATTTGGGTCTAATCTTCTTGTGGATAGTTTTCCATTTCCAATTTAACCTCTCATGTTTATTCAGAGTTTATAGTCCTTCTTGGTTCACGTTAGGTTTGTTTCTTTCTATGAACTTCTCTATTTAATCTAGGTCATCTGATATTTTGGTATTTAGTTATTCATAGTATTGATACTAAGTCCCCACTTTCACTCCTGATTTTAGGAATTTGAGTCTCCTTTTTCTTGGTCAGTCAGACATTTGTTATTGTTGTCATTTGGTCATCTTTTCAAAGAACCAGTTTGGTTTTATTGAGATGACTGAAAATGAGAATATGCCATAATTTACGGGATTAGGTTTAGGTTGTGCCAAGCACTACATAGGGTAGGCAGTTAGAGCCTACGTTAAGGGCAAAGAACCACTTTTTGGTTCATTCTTTCCATCTCAAGTCATTTGTGTGCTTTTGTCCTCAGTCCCTTCCTGAGATTCCACTCATAATTTCAGGTTTTGAGGAGAAAGTAATACAACTTTGTTGTCATTACAGATGCTAGAAGGGAAAAGCAAAATCTCTGTCAATGATTTTCTCATAAAAGCTTCAGCTTTGGCTTGTTTAAAAGTTCCTGAGGCAAATTCTTCTTGGATGGACACAGTTATAAGACAGTAAGTATAAGTGGAGAATGTGAATATTGATCAGTAGTTTCCTTATGTCTGCTAATGTGTAACTAGAAATTCGAGGGGGATTGACATTAATAGGTGAAGCAGTTTGAAACAACGTAAATGACAGATGAGATAGCACTCTAGTTTGTGAAGGTTGCAGATGTTCTGTATGAATTCAGTAAAAGATCAGTGTGAAGATTTGTCTTATGATTTTCACAAAACAATCACAAAAAAATCACTGATTTTCTGCCTAACTTCAGAGGTGATGTTGAAAAGTATTTGAAGGTGTGGTGGCACATAGCTGGCATGGTACTTGGTGTTTCACATTTCATTAAATCCTCAAGACTGCTTTATGAGTTAAGTGTTAATAAGTGTCAGGATTCCTACTCACGAGCCTGCCTTCTAGTATGTAAGCACTTTATATTATTACAATTATCTTTTTCCTTTCTTCTCTATTCTTG
The DNA here is from genome assembly GCF_000622305.1 of Nannospalax galili. Lineage (NCBI taxonomy): Eukaryota > Metazoa > Chordata > Mammalia > Rodentia > Spalacidae > Nannospalax > Nannospalax galili. Next base: position 2,506,851 of record NW_008337842.1, on the reverse strand, counting down.
TACACTCATAGTATCACTTTTATAACCAGGTGTCTATGTTTGTGGGATTGTCTTCACACATCAGCTGAGCAGTCAGTTTTGTTGTGAAATGCAGCTAGGTGGCCAGTTCCATTGTAACTCTGTGCACCTGGAGAGAGTGTCAGACCTCAGAGATTGGGGACTCAGTCCCACATGGCTGCCCCCCTTTGCAGTGCTTCCTTCAAATATAACCACATTTATTTCTCACCAACTGGTTACAAACTGAGGTTCCTGTAACCCCTTTGACAAGGATAACTCACAGAACTTAGGGAAATACTTGTTTACTGTTTTACTGTAAAGAATATTATAAAGGGTACAGATGAATGAGTTTAAGCTAGCCTGACCTACATACCTGTCTCAACAAATAAAATTTTGAGATGGTACCCAGGTGGATAGGGGCCTCTGATGATCTACTCAAGAAAAAAATTGGAATCCTGCATTAAGTTTCTTCTTAGACACCACTACCTCCTTCCATTTTTCTAAGTTTAAGTGAAGGAGAAGACACATCAAAATGTCAAAAAGTAGAGGGCTGGAGAAATGGGTCAGCAGTTAGGAGCACTGGCTGCTCTTGCAGAGGACTCGGGTTTGGTTTCCAGCATCCACGTGGTAGCTCATGGCCATCTGTAACTCCAGTTCTAGGGGATTTGACATCCTCTTCTGGTGTCTCTGGGCATCACACACAAGTGTACATACATAGCTACATGCAGGCCAAACACTCATGCACATAAAATAAAATAAGATAAATCTTAAAAGATTAAAAAGCAAGGAAGACATTTCTGAACAATAGCTGAAGTTATTTCTAAAAATCTTTTTTATGGTGGTGGTACAGGGATGAGACCAGGATGTTGTGTGTAGGCAGATACTGTTATCACTAAGCTATGTCTTTAGCACCAACAGTGTTTGAATAGCCAAGGTTCCTGTTTTGCTTAACCTGACACTTGTTTGTTTTTCCTATTTTGCAGCTCTGGGGGTGGAACCCAAGGCCTCTCCATCACTGAGGTACATCCTCAGCCCTTCTTCTTGTAATAATCCTTGATGCCATTGAGTTAGATTTCATTTTCTTTTTCAACAGAAATCATGTGGTTGATGTCAGCGTTGCTGTCAGTACTCCTGCAGGACTCATCACTCCTATTGTGTTTAATGCACATATAAAAGGACTGGAGACCATTGCTAACGATGTTGTTTCTTTAGCAACCAAAGCGAGAGAGGGTAAACTGCAGCCTCATGAGTTCCAGGTACCACACTCTTCCAGACCTCTAAGGGAATGTTACTTTCAAGTTCAGCCTCATGCTCTTCTTATATTTTCCATTTTCATTCTGCCATATACTCTACTGGCACTAAGTCTTGAAAATAAAAATTGAGTTGCATGGCAAAGACTGAAAAAAAGGGTATTTTCCAAATTGTGTGAAAAAGCCAGCACAGTTGACTTTGGTTTATATTGTAATGTGTGTTCTACTCAAGACTTCCTTAAAACAGTAAAAGATGATCTTACGGTCTTCTCAGAGAACAGGTGTGATTTTTTTTTATGTTGATAAACAAATGTGATCTGTTTTGACTCTTTTTTCCTTTAGGGTGGAACATTTACAATCTCCAATTTAGGAATGTTTGGAATTAAGAACTTCTCTGCCATTATTAACCCACCTCAGGCATGTATCTTGGCAATTGGTGCTTCAGAGGATAAACTGGTCCCAGCAGATAATGAAAAGGGGTAAGTGCAGAAGTGGAGAAGGAGTTAGAGCTAATTTGTGTTACACTATTGAAATGGCTTTAAGCAGTCAATTAATATAGGATAAAATGCCTAAGATGGCCAAGTGTGGTGGCGCACGCCTTTACCCAGAATTTGGGAGGCAGAGGCAGGCGGATCTCTGTGAGTTCAAGGCCAGCCTGGTCTACATAGTGAGTTCCAGGACAGCTGGGGTTACAGGGAGACCCTGTCTCAAAAAGACGAAAAAAAAAATAAGTGCCTAAGAAAGCAACTTTTACTTGGCTAAATGCAGTGAGTCATATTTGAGATGCAATCTTATTCAAGATTTACTCTAGATGAGAGGTTGGCACACTTTTTCTTAAAGAGTTAGGTAGTAAATATTTTTGGCTTTCTAGGCCATATGGTCTGTTGCAGAGTCCTTCCCATTATAGTATGAGAGCAGCCACAAATGATACATTAATGACTTCTAGAAAAAGCAACCTTATTAAAATAGCAGAATTTGGCCCTTGTACAGTGTATCAGTTCCCAGGCCTATGTTTAGTCTGTTTTGTCATGCTCTCAGTTTGAGCTAAAGATAAAGAGTAGATGGAACCAGGCTTCATGGTGCAGACCTATAGTCCCAGCTACTCTGGAGGCCGAGTCAAAACAATTGCAAGTTCAGAACTTGCCTGGACTATGTGGGAAGTTCAAGACCAGCCTGGTCAACTTAGCAAGACATTGTCTCAGAAATTTAAAAATAATTAATTTTTATCGAGGCCTGGAGATATCACTCAGTAGTAAAGCATTTGTCTAGCATATGAGAGGCCCCTAAATTCAACCCCCAGAACGAACGGTTGAACAAATGGAAAATTACCTGGGCAGCATTTTAAGGCAGGTTTCAGCCTAAGGGTAGTTATTGTTTAAAGTTCATCAGTTCCTCTCAGAAGACCTAATAACGATTTTACTTTTCCTAGATTTGATGTGGCTAGCATGATGTCTGTTACACTCAGCTGTGATCATCGAGTTGTGGATGGAGCAGTTGGAGCCCAGTGGCTTGCTGAGTTCAAAAAGTACCTTGAAAGGCCCGTTACTATGCTGTTATAATTAACCCAGGAACTTCTAGACTCTGGTCACACTGATTCATTCTTATATTTATATGTTATTAAACAGATGGTTCTTTTAAAGTTTCGCTAGTTATTTTTATTGAGTCTTTCCAGATAAGTTATTTGTAATAGGCATTACTAAATCTTTTTAAAATGCCAGTTGCACCCAATTAGTAATTAAACACCAGGTATTAAGCTGTACTCCTAGTGAAGGGACATGTGGCCTAGTTCTTGGGAGACAAGTACTTCCTGGAGATACAGGACAGGCAGAATTGTGGTTCCCCACAGACAGGTATATAAAACTTACCTGGATGAAACCTTACAGTTCAAAGTTTAGTTGCTTAAAATTACTTAGCTATGAGGGAAAAAGAAGTCTTGAAAATTATGGAAAGGTTTTGAACTGAAGCTTTATTTTGGAATCTAACCCTAAACTTTTATATGATCTTGGTTTATCATACGTGATAATTTAGAGCCTCAAGGAAAATAAGTGAAACTTTAAAAGTCAACATTTTCTTAGACCTCTTCAACCAACTGTTATTTTTATATGAATCTCTAAATAAAATTGTTTTCCCCTGTTAAGATAAAGATATAAACCAGCTTCTTGGTATAAATGAGAATTTATGTATTTATTTATAAACAATTTCAGTGTATAATTCTGAGAATTCTACAATTATCTTCAAATAAAAACATTCTTATTAAATTTAACAAAAATTATAGGAGTAGAACTTCTAAGGTTTACTGAATGTTAATTGCAGATGAACCTAATCAGGATTTATTACTCAACTGGAGGACTTTATGGATTACCTATGGAATGTATATGGGAGAGGTGTACATATGTAATATATGGTTATTAGACTTGTATATGTGCCAAAGTCCATTTGTCACCAAATCTTGTCTAAAAAGAAATGGGGAAGAGGTATGTTAGTGAACAGTTTGCAGTGCTAAAAATGGTACCCACCCTGGGCACCTGGTCCTGTAGTCTCAGCTGCTCAGGAGGCTGAGGAAGAAGGGTTGGGGGACAATACAAATACACCAAGACTGTCTAGAAAACAAACAAAAAATGATGCCCAAAACATGGTACTTTTTGATAGGAGAAAGTAAAAAGTGTTAAGTCTACATTCAAGAGTATTCTGTCCTCTCACGTATCAAGACAGCCCAAATATCCTGTCAGAGAGAAAAGCTTAAATTGGTGTCTTCCCTTACCAGCCTGAATGCTGTTTTCATTTTATTATATTTTGCCTTTCTTTGGGATTGAAGGAAATGATGTTCAGGATAATAAATCAGGATAATAAAAATGAGTTGGGAACATGATCACAATTCCAGACTTTCTGTTAAGTGATGTGGTTTAATAAATGTTTGGAATTGTTTATGATTTTAAAATAAACCTGTCTAGTGCTTCCCTGTATATGTAATATGTGGAACCATCCTTGAAAATTGCTTTTAAGTGTTTCAGTGTTGAGTCTGTTTCTAGATATTCATTTATCACATGGTGCACGAGTGACACTCCATATATTCCACGAACATTCAACTTGTTATGAAAACAATTCAGTACAGTAATCTGATTCTTCAGGAATGGGTAATTTAAGGTTGCACTGAAGATTGTACAAAAAGAACAAGCTTATCACAAAGGGACCTTCATTAGCATGAGCCAAATCTGGTTCCAACATGTGAAACTTGACATTTAATTCATTCTTTGCTAATGCTCTATTGTTCCCTTGAAAGACAAATAAAAGGTTGCCATCTAACTAAAGTTCTCTGAATTAAGAGTTCATCTTACCTATAATCTAAATCTGGGTTCAATATATTTCTCTTTCAATAACTGAGAGAAGTTAGAAGTAGTGTTTTGGTTCAAGAAAGACTTCAAAATTTAAACATTTTCAGTGTATCTCTTACTAAATTTTTGATTAGTAATTTTTTTTCACATTAAATAATTACTGTCCAGTGTCAGCTGTATACTTATAAGCTCCCAAGACAGGTCAAAAGTGTCATCTATTTATCTTGCAAATGAGTGAAGTCCTGAGGCTATAATCTAACACTTTATGCTCAGGGGTTACTATGTCACCCCATGGTGAAATGCCACTTACTGCTAAAATGGAAATTGTGATCTGGCTCTGTTAGATAATTTGCTCCCAATTCTGAGGTTTGCGAGTCAAAGTTAAGCTATGCCAAGGCATGAGGTAGAAGAGAAGCAGACAGTGTGAGAGACAGGAGGACACTGCAGGCAGTGCTCGTCACCTAGCCAGGAAAGAGTCCTGGAATACATGGGGAAATTGTAAACACTACCAGCAAGTGGTCTGAAACCAAGTTTGTAGAAGAGCCTGCTCTAATCATTCAGGGAAAAACTTGGTAAATTAAGTTCTTGTTTAAGCTCATCTACATTTCATTGTTATTATTATCACCCTTCCTGGGTAATACTTGGCTTTCACAGAGAGGGAGAAAGTGTGGATTTGTTAAAATTCATTAAAATTCATTGAGAATATTTTAGAAAATAAGTAGAATATAAATTTAACATGGGTCTTTTTAAAATTATATATTTAAAAATACTTTTTAATTTTATGTATATGAGTGTATTGCTTGCGTGTATGTACATGCACTCATCCCCTGGAACTGGAGTGAGTTATGGACGGTTGTTAGCTAGGAACATTGAGCTGGGAACCAAACCCAGGTCTTCTACAAGAATAGCCAGCGCTCTTAACCTCTGAGTCATCTCTCCAGCCCCTAAAATTATATTGAGACAGGATCTCGCTATGTAGCTCTGGCTGGTCTAGCACTTACTGTGTAGACAAGGTTGCCCTCAAAGTCAGAGATCTGCCTACCTCTACCTTCTGAGTTCTGGGATTCAAGGTGTGTATCACCACATCTGACCTTAATTTATTTTTAAATTTTGTGAGTACAGGCATGGAGGTTAGGGGACAGCTTTCAGGAATCAGTTCTTCCGCAGTGAACTATGGGGTGAACTTGGGGAGTAAATCTTCCTCTGGTGCTGAGGGAAGGACCTTGGGACCCGATGGGTTTTTGGTCTGGACTTTCTTCAGGGGAAGCAAAGTGGCTGGCCCCTTAGGCCCCAATGGCAGGGGCGGCAGTAAGGGGCACAGCCAGTCGGGGTGGGGGGGGCAGCAACCAGATATTTCCAACCTAGGATGTATGGGATTTGGTTAGGGTGCCCCGGTTCCCTGAAGATAACTTCTTGAACCCTGTAGATGAGGGGCAGGTTAAAGGACCCTTCAGGCGGTCATTCAACTTCAAAAGAGGGCCATTTGATGGTGCAGAGGATTTGGAGGTGGGTCGGCTTGACACGGAGTCCAGACACGTTTGAAACTGGTCGTTTGTAGTCCTGAAAATGACTAGGAACTAGATCAAGGGGAGCTGAAGATGAGACTTTCTGGCCCATCTGGGATAAGCTTCAAGAAAAAAGAATATAAGGAGAGGGATGAGAATGAGAAGTAGGGTGGAAAGTTGATAGACAAGGCGGAGCTCTGAGCAGAGGGTGAGGACAGTATGAGATGGCAGTTCCCTAGAGGGAGAAATGAGAATCTTGCAGTGCGTGGGGTCAGCCGAGAAGGCTGCCCCTGTTCCTGTCCCAAAAAGATTTGGCCAGCCCAGATTCCACGTCCGACTGTGCCAAGACTCTGGGTCGGCCCCACCTGGATTCCATGTCAGACTGGAGCACGACCCCTCAACAGAAGAGGAGTCAGGGCGTCCCCCATTCTCCTCCAGCTCTGACATCAATAGTGTGTCCGTCTGATCTCCGTTGAGCCCCAGGATGTCTGGACTACCAAAGAGAGGAGAGGAGAGGGGAGGGGAGGGGAGGGGAGGGGAGAGGGAGAGAGAGAGAGAGAATTTACCAAGGCCAGCTCTGGTGGTACTTCCGTGGGTCTGGGGTCTCTATTCTCGAATCCCGGACGAACCCCCACAACGTTAGGGTTCGAGAATCGAGAATAATTCCCACAGGTACCCAAAAAGATGAAAAGATTATACAAAAAGTTTATTCAAGAATTTAAAGTAAAAAAAGGACAACCACCAAATGGTGGCTAGCCAGGCACAGACTTCATGAGCCAAAGATGGAGTCTGGCCCCGAACAATAGCAGGCAGGAGCTTTTATTGGGGCACTCCACAGAAACCTGCACGTGCCAAGCATCTTTTTAAAATAATTGGATGTCCCCATATCCTGTGTACGGGGAGTCTTGATTGCTAGGGGCTGTCTTCAGGGCATTGGAATGTGCTAATATCTTTTAGAGTCAGAAGTCTTTGTTCATACCGTATAAGGCTTTTACATATACAATATGCCTGAGCTTGCTCTGGGCTTGTCTAAAGAAGCTAGCCAAAATGGAGCCAGAGCATTCTGGCTCTTCAAACTCAGGTGATTAGGTTTGCACAGCTTGAGTACAAACACAAAGTAACTTAAGTAGCACCTCTGTGTTGAAGGCAAAAGTAGAGATTGGTTCAGGACTGGCAAGATGGTGCACTGGGTAAGGTGCTTGGTGCCAAGCCTGAGTTTCATTGCTGGGACCCAAATGATAGGAGAGGATGTTCTCTGATCCTCACAGATTGCTGTGTGGCATATGTGCATGTGGGAGCATATGCACACTAAATACATGTAAAAAAATGTAAAATAAAATGATAGGTAGAGCTTTGTATGCTTGGGTAGGGTAGTTTTGTATGATTGGGTAGGGGTATTTTCTAGGAAGTGTGTTTTGGCTGTTACTGGTGAAGGCAACCAGGTGTATTGGAGGATGAGACTATAATCAGGTTTATTAATTTTAGAACATCATAACACTTGAGAATGTTTTCAGCAGGTAAGTGATCCCTTTGCTAGTAGAATTTGAGTCCAGACAGACTTAAGAAAATGACATTTGCTTTCTCTCTGTACATAACAGGGCTGGAGTATGGCTGAGTGGGTAGAGTGCTGCTAGCCTAGCATCCATGAGGCTCTGGGTTCAATCCAGAAAAGGCAAAGGGATGTTTAGTTTGATTTGTCTGTTGCTAACTTTATATATGGTATAGTTGGTACTTTTTTATTTGACAGCTTAGAAGAGATGAATGGAAGATCAAAAGTACATCACTTTATCTTATAGAAGTACTTGCTCAAAGTCATTTTTTTTTCTGTTTAGGAATAAATATATGTTGCCTGTCTTGTGCAATAATATTCAAATACTCTGTCATATCCAACCCATAGGCAAGTCCTTTTTTGATACTCAGGTCTGGCTGGTAGCTGGAAGAACTGCTTTTGTTGACATACAGAAGCACAGACTTGAATATTATTATGTTTGGCCCCGTATTTTGCTGGAAGATGCTTTCTGCCACAGCCTATCCTGGTGATAAGAAACTTTGTTTTCTCTTTATCTAAAAATTTACAAGAATTTTTTTTTTTGCCTTTTGTGACAGGGTCTCCTTGTAGGCCCAGCTGGCTTGGAACTCACTAAGTAGTCCAGGCTGGCCTTGATCAGTTTTCTACCTGTCTCTGCCTCCCAAATGCTGGAATTAAAGGCATGCACCATCATGTCTGGCCTAAGAAATCCTTTTTTTTTTTTTTTTTTAAATTTTAAAGCAGTAAACCAAGAGCTCCTGTTGCTTGGAAACAATTGGAATTTTCCAGCATGAATTTTTATTTAAGATAGCTACAAACATCTTTAAAACAGGTGGCTCATGGCTGCTGTATTTTAAGTTTCTGGCTGATGCAAAGTTTATTTATTTATTTATTTATTCATTATTATTAATATTATTTTGGTCTTTCTGAGACAGGGTCTCCCTGTAGCCCCAGCTGGTCACTAGGTAGACCAGGCTGGCCTCAAACTCACAGAGACATGCCTGCCTCTGTGCCTATAGATGTGTGTATCTGTGCCTCTCAGTGCAGGTGTCTATGGAGGCCAGAAGGTGTCAGATCCCCTTGAGCAGGAGTTAGGGATGGTTGTGAGCTACCCAAAGTGGGTTCTGGGAACAGAGCTGGTTCCTCTGTAAAAGCAGTATATACTCTTAACTACTGAGCCATCTCTCCAGTCCTGCAAAATTATTTGAGTAAAGCAAAATAAATTAAAAATAGATATATCCCTATAATCCAAGCATTTAGGAGGTAGATCAGTAGTTCAAGATCATCCTCAGGTATGTAGCAAACTTAGGCCAGACCCTACCCCCAAAATTAAAAACTGCTGGGTGTGGTGGTGCACACATTTAATCCCAGTGGGAGGCAGAGGCTTGTGGATCTCTGTGAAATAGAGGCCACCCTGGAATTATACATAGTGAATTCCAGGCCACCTGGTGCTACAGGGAGACTGTAACTCAAACAAAAACAACAAAAATTAAAATCTATGAGGTGAAAGGAAAATCTCATTCCATCAAAAAGAACTCTTTAGAAAACACAGATAAACCACTTTCTGCCCATAATGTCCTATAATTCACATGAGTTGTAGTAATGAAAACCCCAAATGAAACTGTTTTATACCAGTGGCATTGTAATGATTAATACAGATTTATCTTTGACAAATTTTGCTGTAGTCATTTCTGTGTCAACAGATTCTGGAAGATTCAGGTATAACCGGTACTTCTCAGAGACTTCAATCAGTAAATCAACCTATGAAGAATAAACAAACTTTTAAAGCATGAAAAATATTTCTTAAAGTTTATGCTCTTAGACTACTATGTTCATTCTCGCATGAAGAAGACTAGTTATTATCAAGTGACTTACAGTGAACAATAAATGTCTCTTGCAAGTTCTTGAGATAGTGGTTTTTCTTGTTCAGCATATCAAATGTTAACTGATAATGGTACTGGAAATACAGTGTTACATGGTATTGTCTTTGGTGCTTACTATCAAATGGTGGAAATGTACTGGGGCCTGAGAAGCAGTCATCTATGCTTTATGGTGGTAAACCCTTAGTGAAGCTAGCTTGATAACTTGGGAGGCAAACAAAGTGCTCAGCTGATGTGTGGCTTTAGGTCAAGAAGTGAGCCTGTGTGCTGCTACTGGGTACATTTCACAAGGTACTACAAGAAAAGTGCAGACAATAGTATATAGAGCCCCTAGATTCCAACACTTAAAGGCTGAACAATGGCACTAATTCAGAAAAGGATAAAACTAAGAAATTGCTTTTATCAACAAAGGCTGATTAAGTGCCACTTGTTAAAACCTCTGAGTGGACTAAGGTGGATTTCAGTAAAGCCCCTGTTTAGCTAAGATGACAGCAATTATGTTAGAGATGAAGATGCCATGATGAAACATTATTTTATATACCAACCTAGAAATTAAAAGTTTAGAGATAGGCCAAGTCTTTGACTAGAAACTGGGCTAAAAGGAACGGCTTCAAATTTTAAACCACTTGGGCCCTCAACATTCCATAAGCTGGGATCTGCAGAGAAAGACTCTTGAGTACAGAAGAATGGCATATTCTACAATAACCATTTAGATGTGGCCAATGTGGATGCTGAAAGAGGAACAGCTTCCCCCCAAATGGAACTGAAAGTCATGACAGAACTGGAGTGGGGAGGTAGGTGGTCAAGACCTCAAGGGCTGGAAACAAGATGCTTCAGCTCCATGCAGGGGCTTTCACAGGGTTTGCATACTACAGTGTCTGCTCCCCAGGAGCTGCAGTGTGCCTCAGGCTTTTGACCATTTCTGAAGTGAGACTATACATGTTTTTTCTCTCACTTTATGATGGAGTTGACAAAATAGATCACTTGTCTTCCCATGTCATTACATACATCTCGCCATGTGACTCTGGAATTCTCTGAAAATATAGTTCCCAGTATAGTACCCAGACCTGCTGATGTGTTTTTTTTTTGGGGGGGGGTTGAGACAGGGTCTCCCTGTAGCCCCAGCTTGCCTGGAACTCACTATGTAGACCAGGCTGGCCTCGAACTCAGATCAGCCTGCCTCTGCTTCCCAAGTGCTGGGATTAAAGGCATGTGCCACCATGCCCACCTCAAATGAAGTTAAATTTTGCCTTGTGATACACTCTGGTCAATGGACTGCAAGTAGAAGTGATAACATACTATGTATACATGGGACTTTTAGGTCTGTTACTTGGGCTGGCCATTTCTGTTTCACTCTGCCGTGAGAATGGTATCTCTTAGATTTTGGAAATTACTGCTTCACCTGGGTCTCAAAATGTACAAAGTTCATGGATCAGAGCAGGCCTGGCTGAGATGCACCCTGAGCAAATTACCATAAGACTCTGAAATTTAGGAGTTTATTCCTACTATAGCATAATACAGATAAAAATTTACTAGACAGCTGCCTCTATCTGAAGGTTCCACATCTGTGAATCCAACCTACTTTGGATTGGAAATGTTGTTAGGCTTACAATGGTTGCATCTATACTGAACATGTATCAGATTATTTTCCTCACATTATTCCCTAAATGATGCAGTCAAATAGCTTGGCACTCTTTGGATATTAACTGTTTCCCAAAGCTCTATGTGGGTCCCCCCCCACAAATGGAAATGGCACTGGGGGGTGGCAGCCCCTTAAGGAGGTGGGATTTAGTGGGAAGTCTCTAGGTCATTGGGGGTGTATCCCTGAAGTGGATTGTAGGACCCTGGTCTCCACAGCCATGAGTAATGAATGGCTTTGCTACAATCAGTATGATGTAGTACCTTGACACAGGCCTAAAAACAGCTACTGGAATGAGTACTGGACTCTGAACCCCTAACAAAACTTTTCTAAGTTATCTTGGGTGTCTGTTGTAGTTATGAAAAGTTGATGAACACACAGCTATTTACATAGCACTTGCATTGTGTTCAACATTAGAAGTCATCTGAAGTATATGGTAGGAACTACATGTTATTTGCAAATAATAAAAGATTGGGCATCCATGGAATTTCCTATCTGCAGGATCTCCTGGACCACCCCCCCCCATACCAAAGGGCCAAAGGACTACTATATTATCTGTTCAGCTTACCTCAGAAACACTAAGATCACAGAGGGAGACTGAGTTAATTCCAGGTAATTCAACTTTCAATTCAATTTTCAGAGGTTTCTCATGCTGATCCTTTACAACTTTTAATTGGTAGGCTGGTTTCTTCACTTCCACGTGGATTTCCGTACTAGAAATCTCTTCTATAAGACATTGTGCTTTGCCTGAAACGTTTTTTTTTGGCAACAGCAGTTGAGGAATGTGACTTGGTTGGCTCACAGTACTGCACCTTGTCTTTTCAAGAGCATGTTCTTTATGGGGGAAAGAAGAGGAGGAGAGACAAAATGCATCAAACTGCTGCTGTAAGGCATGTAGTGTTCGCTGAGATGGTAAAACTGCAACTAAATTGGTTTGGAAATATTAACCCCTACAAAATCTTAAGAGTCTGGGATGTAGCTCAGTAGTAGAATGTTCACCTAATGTGTGAAGCTCTGGGTTGGATTTGATTCCCAGCACAGCAAAATGAAGAGAAAAAGCAAAAAACAACAACAACAACAAACAAACAAACAAAAAAAACAAAACCCAAAACCAACCTCAAGCCAAGCCGAGTAATTTGCTTGGAAAATCTGCGGATTTTGAAATCTTTTGGATACTTTAATATTTCTCATAGCTATACATTTTTCTGAAGTTTCTCATTCTTTTATTCTAAACCGAGCACCGCCAGCCAGCCAGGCGGAGCTCAGGTTCTGGTTTGAAAAACGTACAGATTTCAAAGGAGTGAAATCAGTTTATTTCCAATTTACATTAATCAACTTACCTGTTTTCATTTTCTCGTTTAAGTCTGTGACGTTATTGTGGATGCCCATCAGATTATCTTTCATTCTTTGAAGGCTTCCTTTTATTCTAAATTTGGTAACATGGTAAGAATGTGAAAGAGTGACCCCAAGTCGCTCCTCAATGCATTGCATGGCCATCTTTATTAATTGATCTTTGATCTTTTGATCTTTTTCTGCTGCTTGTAGAATACCAGGATTGTAGGCAACATCAATGACTGTATAAGCATCTGTGTGGAATTCAGAAGGTTTGCTGTCAAAACAGCTTCTTTTGCCAGTGATTCTTGTCAGGCAATGTACTAACCCATATTATTAAAGTTAGAAGATACAAATCCTATTCCTGTATTTTTAGAGCAATCACAATGGCACTATCAACACTAGGACATTGGTTGGCATTTCTATGTGGGTAAAAAGCAGCTCATTATTAGAAAAAGCATAAAGTCTGCATAAACCACACCAATTTGTCATTAATTATGTTCCCACCAAATGCAATATTTTGCTTAAAATGCTTTTACCAAGTAAAATTTGGTCTATGAGTATGCCCCTTAAAAAATTAAAAGGTGAGGCTTGGCGTAGTGGCACATGTCTTTAATCCCAGCACTTGGAAGGCAGAGGCAGGTGGACCTCTGTGAGGTCAAGGCCAGCCTGGTCTACATAAGGAGTTATAGGCCAGCCAGGGCTACAGGAAGACTGTCTCAAAAGGATTGAAAAAGAAAAATTAAAAGGTGCTGGGGCTGGAGAGATGGCTCAGCAGTTAAGAGCAATGGCTGCTTTTGCAAAGGACTCTGGTTCACTTTATAGCACTCACATAGCAGCTAACAACTATCTTATTACAATTCCAGTTCCAGGGGATCTGACCCCCTCTTCTGGCCTCCACAGGCACTGCATGCATGTGCACTTACACATGCAAGCAAACATATGTGAAATAGTAAGAAATTTTAAAAAAATGGTTTGGAGAGATGGCTTAGCAGTTAAGAGTACTGGCTGCTCTTGCAGAAGACCTGGGTATGAATCCCAGGAACTACATGGCAGCTAACAACTGTCCATAACTCCAGTTCCAGGGGATCTGATGCCCTCTTCTGTCCTTCATGGGCACTGCACAACCCAGGTGCTCCTACATACAAGCAAGCATAACACCCACACACACAAAATAAAAATAAAAAATTTCACAAAATTAAAGGTGTTTCCTTTCCTTTAATTCTTTGTACCTGATGCTTGAGAGAAATCCTGTGGTCTGCCAACACTTATAGGTACAGGATGAGTAGTTGACTGGGGGGCAGGGATCCTTTCCCACTGACATAAGTTGATAAAAATTGTTTTTTCTTTTGGTTTCTAGAAAATGGATAATTTTGATATTACAAAACCTAGTTTTTAGAATGAAATTTGAAGATATCCTATAGGCGATTCACTTTTTTCCCCCCAGGCCCTCACGCATGCTAGGCAAGTGCTCTACTACTGAACTGTATCTCCAGATAGAGGGAGAATTTTAGTCACTGCTCACTGGATACCTTGAAATCCTACAAATATTTTAAGCAGATTATTTGGCCTGACTTTTGTTGTGCCAGGAATCAAATCCAACCCAGAGCCCCACATGCTAGGCAAGCATTCTACCACTGAGCTATATTTTTGTTTTCTGATTACATTTTTGTTTTGATTTCCACAAAGCTGTTCGTTTTTCATTATAAATCCAACTACTGCCCTTTTCTAGGGGAACTTGGCAGAAGGGGGAACTGAAGTAAGCAGTTGTCTATGTGCTTTTCACCTATTTCATCACTTCATTATTTATCTAACAAGAAAATCTCCAACTCCACGAGTCTCATTAAATCATTGCCTAAGGGCCAGTGAGGGGGCTCAGTGGGTTATGACTTCTGTCTCCAATCCTGACGACCTGAGTTCTATACCGAGGTTCCACATGATGGAAGGAGAGGACCAACTGCCCAAACTTGTCCTCTAACCTTCACATGTACATTCTGGCATGTGTGCACACAGACCACTACATAGAATAATGAAAGAAATATTTGTACACGTTTGATTGCCTGGTAGACTGGTATATGTGTAGTGCTCATGAAGGCCAGAAGAGGGCGACAGAGCCGTCATATGGGTTCTGGAACTTGAGCCTGGGGACCGACTGCAAGTGGTCTTAACCACCTGAGCCACATCCTTAGCTCAAGAAAGAAAAATTTTCCATTTGGCACAAAAAAATGGCTTGGTTGGAGATTTCCAAAATATTAAGTATGAATTTCCTGTTCTTACTCCTTTGACAAAATCTTCCACACCGTTTCATTCTCTGTTTTCTTGTGTTAACGCAGCAGTAGCAAAGATAAGGTGTTCTCTGGTTACTCTAGGATAATTTTATTCAAAACCTCTCCATCCCTTGCACCAGCTTTACGTACCAGGATCTTTGTCTCTACACAGAGATATGGTTTTGGCTTAACACAGAGCTGTTTTCCATCTTTCAGTTCCTGCTGAATGAAGTTCTTGTAGCGCTCAGGATCGCTTTCAGCCAAATCATCTAGGAGGTTCCAGAACTGAGAAATCTTCGTGAGAAGACCCTTTGAGGATGCCTTCATGATCGATGATGAGACAGGAAATAAGGCCTGTGGAAAGACAGGAAATAAGGCTAAAAAATCTGTGTAACTATTGACTATTTCCTCTTTCAGAGAAGGATGGACAGTTCTAAAACTGTTGTAGTGAAGTCACCAACTATCCTTCGTTCTTATAGCTAAAAGATTGTGGATCAGCGCTGCTTTATCTTTTCCTTATTTTGTAGCCTATAGCTATTAGCACGTCCTAAATTCTCAAGCTGCCTCTCACATAAGTCTGCACCCCTATGTGAACCTTCACAAAGCCTGTGGGAGCAAAACAGTCTTTTTAGGCATAATTTTTCCAGTAATCTTGTTCCAATACTTGGATCTTGGCTGACTTGGTGTCTCCCTGTCCT
>NW_008337842.1:2485588-2490840 GCF_000622305.1 Nannospalax galili | reverse complement strand
GAGAGAGAGAGAGAGAGAGAGAGAGAGAGAGAAATGAATGAGTCCTCAGTATACTTTGGTAGACTCTGGAGTCAGTACGCTTAGATTCTTTATAACACTCTTCCGCTAGCTTAGCTACGGGTAAATAATGTTTATATGTACTTATTCTACTCAAAACAAAGACGACAATATCTATGTCAGAATTATGAGGATTAAGCGCGCTAATATAGAGAAGCTGGAACACTCGGTAAATACTGTGTAACAGTCAAGATCTTGCGTTCATCTTCTCCAACGGAGAGGTGCTCCAGACCACCTCCACACACAGAGGTTTAGATTCTTCAAACCATATATTAGGGTTAGCCTCAATAAACAATTAACACAGCACCCAACCGTCTGGAAACTTACCTCTCAGAATTCTGCGCGAGACCGCGACTCCCGTTACCACGGTAACCAGGGCGGGTCCAACATCTAATTGGGTCCGGGAAGCGCAAAGTAATGGAGGTCTCTTTACTTCCAGTTCCGGGATAATCTTTTGCCTGCCGGACTGGCTGTAGGCTGGGCCGGACCCTCTTCTCTCCCCGTACAGCGGCCGCCTCCTTCCTGAACCTGTCAGTTCCTACAGCGCCCCGCGAATCCCCAGCAGTGGGAGCCTCTGGGTCTCCCTGGGGAAGGAAGAATTTCTCGGGAGCACGACTTCCGGCCCGGAAGGGAAGCTACCGCCTTTCTCCCACCCCCGCCACGCGAGGCTGCGGCGCACGGTATGGGTGTGTTTGTGTGTGTTTGTGTGGGGAGGGCGTTTGGAGGGAAGGCTGCTGGCTGAGCTGAGGAGGCCACGGGGCAGGGTTCCCGGTGACAGACATGGGGTTGTCGTTCCCGTCTTCTCCTCGGAAGCCTCCGCCTTCTCAGACACCGTAGATACTTCCTGCGGCCCAGCGGAAGGCCGTGCCCCTGCCCAAGGATCCCCCCCGCCTGTCAGGGCCGTGAAACCCACCCGCCCCGGCCGGCGCGGCTGCGCGGGGAATGCCCGGGCAGGCCTGCTGGCTCCGCCCGCGCCCGCGCCCGCGCTGGCCTCCGTCCCGGAGAAAGCCGCCAGGCGGGGTCGGCGGGGGGAAAGCAGCCCCGGCCTGGGCCCCGGGTGAGGGCACAGTGACCCGTGGGAAGGCTCGTGTGCACGGACTCGGGTGAAGCTGCAGAGCTGCCTTTCAGCCCTGAGTCCTTGGCTTCCTGGGTCGGAGGAGATCTTGTAATGGAGTGGTTCTTCGTCTCACACTAGCAAGATGCCTGATTTCCTCAGGATCGAGGGGTGAGTGAGCATCAGGCTCCTGCTAGCTGGACACGGGAGTATCTTTGTCATCTGCTTCGTGGAAAGTTCCATACAAAGTAGCAAGTAAAATGCCCCGAAGAGAGAAGTTAAGGTCACTTTTGCATTTGTATTTAGAACTCAGTTTTTATTACTGTTGACATTTGTGGTGTTTGACGCTCTCAAATCCAGGTATTTGCTTCATCGCAAGCTAATTGTGGGGATTCGAGATTTGATTGCTAATCTGGACACTGACACACATCGTTTACCTGGGTCTGTATAGCCTGGGGGGAGTTAAGACTTTCTAAAGAAACTTCGTCTTCGAAATAGGAATGGAGATACACCCACACTCTGGAATACCCAAGGTTCAATCAACAGCCAACTGAAAATGTTACGGAAAAAAATTGCATATGTATTGAATGTGTACAAACATTTTTTTTCCTTGTCATTATTCCTAAATCTGTTTTGAACTATTTACATAGCATTTGTATAGTTTTAGATATAAGTAATGTAGAAACAACCCCCCCCCCCCCGGCCAGGTGTGGAGGTACATGCCTGTAATCCCAGTACTTGGGAGGTGAAGGCAGGATCAGTTCAGGGCCAGCCTGGGTACATGAGAAGTCTCAAAAAAAGAGACTCAGTTTAAAATATATAGCTGCATATACATAATACATATGCAACTATTACAACATTCTTCACGAGAGACCAGAACACTCTAGAATTGTGTATGTGTGTGTGTGCATCCTCGCTCTTGGATGTGTGTTACTGGGAAGACTCAATCCAGGGTATCTCTTATGCTGGATAAATGTTCTACTGTGCTACATCGCCATCCCACACATGCATTTTGGTATCCTTAGGGATCTTGGAACCAGTTCCCCCATAGGATCTGAGGACTATTTGACTTATTAGAAAATGGTGAGGACTAAATAAATTGGTGCTCAGCCAGGCGTGGTAGCACATGCCTTTTATCCCAGCACTTGAATGACAGAGGCAGGCTCAAATCTCTGAGTTTGAGGCCAGCCTGGTCTACAGGGCGATTATCAGGCCAGGGGCTACATAGACCCTGTCTCAAAAAAAAAAAAAAAAGCTCATGAACAGCCTTGTGAAGTTATGAAGAATTTTAGTGTGCATCATCTCTTTTCATCCTTAAGTTAATTGTGGTTGAGCATTTTAATGATGAAAAGAAATGTCTTTTTTTAGGCTCTTTGTCTTCTAAGTTCAGTGATCTTTCTGTTATCTCTTGCTTTATCATATTTGATATAGATAAGAAATTTATGAAATGTTATTTATTGTTCATTTCAGATTGAAGAATGTCACGGGTTCCACTGGGGAAAGTCCTCCTGAGGAATGTCATCCGGCATACAGATGCTCACAATAAGGTGGGGGATATAGACCAGTCATAAATTTTATTACATTTTTATTTGTTTTTGGGTGGTGGGGATGCGGTATATATGTCAGGGCATGGGTGTGGAGGTCTGAGTTCAACTTGCAGGAGTCAGTTCTCTTGTTCTACCATGTAGGTTCTGGGGTTAGAACTCAGGTCATCAGGCTTGGAGGCAAGTGTCTTCACCTGCTGAGCCCTCTCACCTGCCCTCTTCCACATTTCTTGAGGGCATACAGTGTACCATGTATTATTGTGGCACATTTGGGAGATAACAATGATGAGTAAAAGATTTGGTTTGATAAATACTATATGGTGAAGATTGGAAGTGCTCTAGAGCACTGAGGAAGGGATAATGAAGTCTGCCTTGGAAAATTAGAAAGATTTCACAAAATGGATGGTATTTGAGCTGCTGATATTTGAACTGGTTCTTGATAAATGAGTGTAAGTTTACCAGATGCATTGTTTTGGATGGAGAGAGAATCATGCACTAATGCATGGAGACAAAGAACATGAGCTGGTGATGTAGATCGATGGTAGAGCGCTTGCTTAGTATGTGCAAGGTCCTGAGTTCCATCCCAACCCCCATGCGTCAGTCATTTGCGGCATGCCAAGATGTTAATGCATCCAAGAAAGTAGAGCATACAGGGGATAGTGGCAGAAGATAAGGCAAATCAGTGCTGGTCTCATGGTGAGAGATCAAGCTTTGTCTTCTAGGCAGTAAAGTCATCAGCTAGGATTGGTGTCTTAACACATCTTATACCTGGTGTCTTAAAGCCTAGGAGGCTGAGGCAAGAGGACTGCCATGAATTCAAAGCCAACTTGGACTACAGAGTGAAACTTTGTCTCAAAACAACAATAATAACAACAACAAAAGACATTGAATGTTTAATCAGGATGTGGCATTATATTTTTATTTTAGAAGATTTTTATCAGTGGGGTAGAGAATAGAGTGAGAGAAATAGCAGAGGGAATGATTGGGTGATTATAACATTCCAGGTGAGAGACGCTAAGGTTTATATGAAAGCAGTAATGGGGATTAAGAAGAACTTGGGAGGTAGAATCCAGGAAACTTGGTGGCTGGATTAGATGATGGTGATATGGATAGAATCCAGCATAACCACCTTCTATGGCTGAGTGGATAGTAATGAAGATCTCATTAGTCAATAAAAAAAAAAAAAAAAACAGCAAAAGGAAAAATATGAGAAATGTTGCCAATTTTGTTTTAAACGTATTTATGGTAAGGGGCTTGCAGTTGAAAACTTGGACTTGAAAGAAAGTAGAAAGTTGGGTCTGTGTATAAAAGTTTAGGACTTACTCATATATAGATAAGTGATAGAGGTCATGAGAGTAGGTAAGTCAACCTAGGAAAGGGCCTATAAAACAAAGAAGTTAAGACTAATTTTTTAGCTGGGCGTGGTGGTACATGCCTTTAATTCTAGCACTTGGGAGGCAGAGGCACTTGGATCTCTGTGAGTTTGAGGCCAGACTGATCTACATTGTAAGTTCTAGGCCAGCTAGGATTACAAGGAGACCCTGTCTCAAAAAGACAGGGGAAAAAAAAAAAAAAGACTAGTTTTTTTCAGTGATCTGTACCACTGGTTGGATCATAATATTACTGTCATTATCATACTACTCGAGGGGTTTTTTGTTTGTTTAAAGTGCTGGGGATTGAACCTAGGACTCATGCATGCTAGGCAACCAAGCTACCACTGAGCTATATCCCCCATCCCTTTTAAAACTTTTTGAGACGGGTTTTTTTTTTTGAGATAGGGTTTTGCTGTTTATCGTCTAGTTGGTCTTGATCTCGCTCTGTAGTCCAGGCATACCTTGAATGTGTCACTTCCCCAATAAGGTATGATTACAGGGCTGTGCCACTAGGCCCTGCTTTCACTTGACTTTTTTTTTTAGACAAGGTCTCACTATGTATATCTCGCAGGCCTGGAACTCCCTAGATCAGGCTGGACTTCAACTCACAGAGTTCATGTCTGGGCCTTTGACAGGAATCTTAATGTGAAGGGCTGGAGAGATGGCTCAGCAATTAAGTGCATTGGATGTTTTTCCAGAGGACCTGGGTTTGGTTCTCAGCACCCACATGGTGGCTAACAACCATCCATAACTCCAGCCAGGGAGTCTGATACCCTCTTTTGGCCTCCACAAGCATTATATAACATGGTTGTACTTACATACATTCAGGCAAAACACTCATACACATAAAATAAAAATAAATAAAAGGAATCAATGTGAGCTGGGTATAATGATGCATGCCTATAATCCCAGCATTTAGGAGGAAGAAACAGGAAGATTATTAAAGTCTATGTGACAAGAACTCAAACAAAATAGTGGCTGAGAAGATTGCTCAGCAGGTAAAAGCACTGACCATGCAAACCTGAGACCTGATTTTGCTCCCCAGAACTCACATAAAAAGTCAGGTGCAGTGGTGCTCATCTGTAATCCCAGCATTCCTACAGCAAGATAGGAGGCGGAGACAGGAGAATCGGCCAGGAGCTTGCAGTCCAGCTAGTCTGGAGGACTGACCAGAGTACACAGCACAGGAGCAGAAACGATAAGGTGGAAGTCAGGAACTGGCTC
>NW_008337842.1:2471373-2485461 GCF_000622305.1 Nannospalax galili | reverse complement strand
TCTCTCTCTCTCTCTGTGGTCTTTTTTGAGACAGGGTTTCCTTGTAGCCCCAGCTGGACTGGAACTTGGTATGTGGACCAGGTTGGCCTTGAACTTACAGAGATCAGCCTGCCATGTACCACCACGCCCAGCTTCTTTCTTGCTCACTTGCTTGCTCTCACACAAAATATGTGTGTGTGTGTGTGTGTGTGTGTGTGTGTATAAATGTAAAAAATTCTACAAATGTACAAAATTCTACATTTCTATAAATGTAAAATTTTTATAATATAAATGTAAAAATTCTGCCTAGAGAATTTACATACAAACCTGTTCCTGCCAGGCCTTTTTGTATAGGCCTGTAATCTTAGCCAGTCAGGAGGCCTGTTGAAGTTGAAGGCCTGCCTGAGTAACTTAGATCTTGTCTCCAAAAAGAAAGGAAAGGGGGGAAAAAACCTCATTAGCTCAGTTTTATAGTGCTTACTGCATGAGGCCCTGGTTTTGATCTCTAGACCAAGAAAAAAAAAAGCCTGTCCTTACTAGTTTTTCTTTAAACTTTGGTAAAGTTTCTCAGCTTTTGTTTCTTGGTAAAATATTCTAACAGTTCCTGCTTTACTTTCTTTTTTTGTTGGTCTTGTTTTGTTTTGTTTTGTTTTGTTTTGTTTTGTTTTGTTTGAGGCAGGATCTCCCTGTACCCCCAGCTGGGCTAGAACTTCTATGTAGATCAGGTTGGCAGATCCGTCTGCCTGTATCTCTTAAATCCTGGGATTAAAGGCATGTATCACCATGACCAGCTCTGCTCTGCTTTCTTCATAATGATACTGAATGTTGAGCTGAGATGATAAAATTAAGATCTTCTTGTAGTTTAAAAATTTGTAGGATTATTACTTACTAATTACAGCAGGATTTTAAAACTGATGAGTTGAAAAGTGTGTTAAAAAGGGGTTAAGGGCTGGAAAGAGATGGCTCAGCGGTCAAGAGCACTGACTGCTCTTCCAGAGGACCTGGGTTCAGTTTCCAGCACGCATATGGCAGCTCACTGTTGTCCATAACTCCAGTTCCATGGAACCTGACTCCCTCTTCTGGTCTGTGTGGGCACTGCACACACGGGTGCACTTACATACACGTACGCAAAACACTTATGTACATAAAAAAAAAATTTAAAAGAGGGATTAAAATGAGCCAGTCCTAGAGTTGTACACCTTTGATCCCAGGTAGATCTCTGTGAGTTGGCGATCAGCCTGGTCTACATAGTGAATTCCAGGTCAGCCAGGGCTATGTAGTGAGATTCTGTCCCAAAAAAAGAGGGGGGTGGGGGGTTGGTAAAAAAAGGCTTTGTTGCTGCGTGATTTGAGATTTTCTGGGTTGGACTGTTAACCACTTTCTTAGAGAAACCAGAATTTATTTTCGAGAACCCTGATTAAGCCTGATCATAGTCCATCTGTAACCCCATAGTTACAGCAGACTCTGCAGACTGTACTTTCAAGTAGTTCCTTTTCTGTACTATAAAGTGCTATTTTTAGTGACTTATTTTTGTTTCTTTCCATTTTGAAACTGTCTAGATTCAGGAAGAATCAGATATGTGGAAAATCAGAGAACTAGAGAAACAGATGGAGGATGCCTACCAGGGGACCAAAAGGAAAATGTTACCCAGCAGTTCAAGGTGAAGTTGCACGTCTGAGAACCAAAACAGTTCTCCTGCCTTTCAGAATTACCAACTTTTGTTTTAAAACTTTTCAGTGTGTTAAGGATAGATGAATTCAGTCCATCGAGTCTTTTAGAAATGCCTTCCCTGTTTCATAATTTAGGCCCGAGGAAAATACAATGACTGTGATACATATGGCTAGACTCTGTACTTGTTTGCAGTGGAGAATTAAAAAAAGTTTCCCTTGGACAGTCGTAAATGTTCACAGTTTTATAGATTCTGACCTCTTGTCTAATGCTTTTTTTTTTTTTTTTTTTTTGGTCTTTTTGAGATAGAGTATCCTGTAGTCCCAGATGGCCTGGAACTCTTTATATAGACCAGGCTGGCCTTGAACTCACAGAGATCTGCCTGCCTTTGCCTCCCCAGTGCTGGGATTAAAGGCATGTGCCATCATGCCCAGCTGTCTAAAAGCTTGTAACTCAGGATTTTCTATTAGTCTTTTTTATTGTATTAGTTATTGTATATGCATGTATATATGGTGTATGTGTGTGTGGGCTTACCACAGTGTACATGCAAAGGATTGGAACTCAGGTTGATAGGCTTGTGTGGGAAGTACTTTTACTAGCTGAGCTACCTCACCAACCCTAGAATCTTAAAATTTTTTTTGTTTTGGTCTTTTTGAGCCGGTCTCTCTGTAGCCCCAGCTGTCCTGGAGTCACTATGTAGACCAGGCTGGCCTTGAATTCACAGAGATCCACCTGCCCCTTCCTGCCGAGTGCTGGGATTAAAGGCGTGCACCACCATGCCCGGTTGAATCTTATAATTATTTAATCAGGGTCTGGAGAGATGGCTCAGTGGTTAAGAGCACTGGCTGCTCTTGCAGAGGACCTGGGTTCAATCCCCAATACTCACATGGTGATTTGCAACCATCTGTAATTCCAGTTCCAGGGGATCTGACGCCGTCTTCTGACCTCCTCAGGCATTGCACCTACCTGCATGAAGGCAATACACGCGTACTCATAAAATAAAAAAATAAATATTTAAAAAATTAATCAATCCTATCTTCTCCCCATTAGTTTTTCATTCTTTTAGGCTTTTTGTTTTTAATGTGTTAGCCACACATTATGTGATTCCCATGTGCTGGGACTCAAGCTGTGCCCTCTGGAAGAGTAGCCAGTGTTCTTTACTGGTGAACCATTTCTCCAACCCCTCTTTTATTTAGCCTTTTTTTTTTTTAGAAACCACATTTACTCTCTTTGCCAGGTCAATGGCCTTTCACATTTCTTTTGTAATAATTTGTGTGCAAATATAAAGGATTATGCAAGTTTGGTTGTCTTACATGGGAAATGTAGGAATGTATAACTGGGGATAGTTCTTGGGCCTCAAATGCCTGTAAGTATAGGAGATAGGTATGTAAGCTATACATATAATGTCATAATCCTGATTTATAAAGCTGCCTAGGGAAATGAGTAGCTAATATATATTTATGAAGATTGATTATAAAAGGAAAAATAAGACAGAAAGAAAAGACTTGAGAGTGAGTATTGTAGAGTGTGGACTTGAATGCTTCCAATGTACATAGTAAAAAGGCAGCATCTCAGAGTGTTCCATGAATTTTGTTCATAATATTCCATAAAGTAACATCACAGATTGTTTTTAAATCTTAAAAGTTCGTCTGTTTTCACTTATAGTCGAATGCGTAGTGATGGTTTTGATGAAGAACGTCAGAGAGACTACTGCAGGCCAAGGAATGAAATTTCTGGGGCAATGGAAGATGATTTTCTTAAGGCTAAATCTTGGAACAAGAAGTTATATGATTATGAAGCTAACATGCCAGACAGGTTTGTGACTAAATTCTGTGACCCCTCTAATGATGCTTGGCCTGAGAATGTGTATTTGTTAAAATTAATTGTCCCCACAAAAACTTACGTGCAAGTGCTTGTAGCAGCATTTATAGTGGCTAAATAATGAGAACCCAGATGGCTGTCAGCTGATGAATGAATAAATAGAGTGTGTGCTTTGTACACAGTGGAATATTATTTGGGGGCAAAAGGAATGAAATATTGATAACAGACTTAACCCTGGAAAACTTATACATGATTAAAGAAACCAGATGCAAAAACCGCACGCTATATGATTCTGTTTATGTGGTATGCCTAGAAAAGATAAATCTGTAGAGACAAAAAGATGATTAATAGTTGTCTTGGGCTGCAGACACTATACTTTAAAAGGACAAATTTCTTGGTATATGAATTGCAGTTGACTGAATACCTTTAAAATATGATTTTTAAAAGTGTTCCAGTGTAGAGGCTATAGAGATGGCTTAGTGGTTTAAAAATGTTCCAGTGTAGGGGCTAGAGAGATGGCTCAGCAGTTAAGAGCACTGGCTGCTTTCATAGAGGACCTGGATCAGTTTCCAGCACTCACACGGTGGCTAACAATGGTCTATAACTCCAAGGGGTCCACTGCCCTTTCTGGCCTCCTCAAGCACTGCACACATGAGTGCACATACATGCACGCAGGCAAAACCCTCATACACATAAAACAAAAGATATTTTTGAAAAAATGTCCCACTGTCGATAACGTGTAGGAAAAGTGCTTCACAGATAAAAAAGACAGTGTATGAGAGTACTTTAGTGTTTGTTAATGAATAATATAGAAAATGTAGCTATCATTAAACTATTGTTGGAGTTTACCATAGCCCTCTTTTCTTTATTCTGTGTGCATGTATGTCTCTGGATACACATAGTCCACAATCTCATTTTTTTTTAATTTCCAAAAAAGTATGTGTTGCTTTATGAAAATATGTATTATGTGATCTTACAGATGGGGTCACAGTGGTTATAAAGAGTTGTACCCTGAAGAGTTTGAAACAGACAGGTAAGGTAAACAACTTACTGAATAAAAGAAATGAAGATAATACAAAATGTGTGCTATCAGTTGAGTTCCTAACTTTCTTTTTTTAAAAAAATCTTGTAGGGGTCGGGTGTGGTAGCACATGCCTTTAATCACAGCACTCGGGAGGCAGAGGCAGGTGGATCTCTGTGAGTTCAAGGCCAGCCTGGTCTACATAGGGAGTTCCAGGACAGCTGGGGCTACAGGGAGACCCTGTCTTCAAAGACCAAAAAAAAAAAAAAAAAAAAAAAAAAAAAAATCTTTTAATGAATTTTTGTGCATTTCATATAGAACATTTTAATCATCTTTATACCTCCTTCCTCATTGGCCCCTCCCTCCCATAACCCCCCTACTGGAATTCATACATTCTGTCATTTGTGCTAAGGCCTGTCATGTCAAGTTACTGTCCCCAGATGTCCCTCAGTGCAGGTTCATCCACTGAGGTCTAGTCATCCTATCTAGAGTTCTTCCCTTTAAGAAGATCAGCTTTTACTCACCCAGCAGTAATCAGCTGCCAATAATTCTTCAATTAAAATTGGGACCTGCTGTCCATTTCCACAGCTCTGTTTGCAGAGTTTGCAGAGTTTTTGTCTGCTCGAGTTTGCATGGGTCTTGTGCATGCTGACACCATTGCTATAGGTTTGTATGAAAAGGGTCCCAGGACTCTTATTTCCAGGACTCCTCCTTGGCTCTTAAATCTTTCCACCCCCTCTTCTGAAATGGCCCCTAAACCACACATGGGTGGAAATTTTTTTTTTTTGCTGTTTTTGAGACAGGGTCTCCCTGTAGCCCCAGCTGTCCTGGAAATCACTGTGTAGACCAGGTGGCTTTGAACTCACAGGGATCTGCCTGCCTCTGTCTCCCAAGTGCTAGGATTAAAGGTGTGTGCCTCCACACCTAACCTTGGGTGGGTGGATTTTAATATAGGCGTCCTGTCTAAGGACCCACACTCTAGAATCTTATTTTCTATGTTTTGACCATTTGTGACCTTTTGTGTTCCTGGCCCTCTGTTTCATGAGGGAGCTTCATTGATGAGAATTGAAAGATGCATTAGTGTTCTCTTCATCCCTTGTTCTCTGTTCTTTGAACCTTAGATATAGAGGTTGCATCATAGATGTGCCACTTAAGGTAGGCATGGGCATTTCACAGACAATTGCTGTGTGTAACCAGTTGTGGAATTCTGTAATAATCTCTGTTGAAAAAGAAACTTCTTTGATGGATGGTGACTGGGATACTTGTCTGTAAATTTAAGTTTCCATATTTTGCACATAGTAAGAAATTACATTTGTCTAGGGATGTGTTAGCCTTGGAGTTTTCTCTCAGATCTGTGACCTCTCCAGCTATGTGTATTTAGCTAGGTTTACAGTACTACACATGAGTTTCCTCCCATTGAGTGGGCTTTAAGTCTACTTAGGTAGCTGTTGATTATCCCCAAGATAAAAGTGCCACTACTGCACCAGTGTCATTTTCTATGCCAGTCACTGGTGTGGTTTTTAGGCCTTGAAACTGGGGTTGGAGCATCGATTGATGTTCTCCCTTACCAGCTTGCGTAGTGCTCTCCAAAGCTATGAGAGCTAGCCTTCAGGGGAGGTGGCTTCCAGGTCAGTCCCAGCTCCATTGCTCCAAATTCTGTGTCTGAAGTATGTCCTGTTTTTGGCAATAGGGTCTTACTTTCAAGTTCTGGGAGGAAATCAAGGGCTGTGGCAAGTCTCTTGGACTGCCCTGGCCAACAACTGGAAAGTTTCTCCTGTCTGGCACTTTCTTGTTATGTAGCCTTCAGTTATACACATGGACTCGTGTAGAGATACCATATGTGCAATTTTTCTGTAGGTTTTTGGGCTAATACAATTCCCTCTGGTTTTTTATACTAGCTAGGCATTATTTATCCTTCCTCTCTCTCTGTCTAATCCTCCCTCTCCACCCTCCCCATTTAAAGTGTTCCCATTTTCCCCATTTCTCCCTTGATAATTCCTGTCTGCTCTGGTCCTACCTCTCTTGACCTCCTTCTTCCCCTTTATCCCCATAGTTCCTTCCATAGCCCTCTCCCCCTCCCATTTAACTACCCCCATTTTACACACTTCTCCCTTAGTAACACCTGTCTCCTGAGTTCCCAACTTTCATAAAGGATATGTTTGCCACTGAAAATGTAACTAGAACCTGGTATGGTAGTACTAGCTACCTAGGAGACTGAGGTAGGAGGGTTGCTTGAGGCTAGCTTGGGCAACATAATGAGGCATTGTCTCAAAAGCAAACAATACTTAGTTTGGAGGCCGTCCTTAATGTGCCTTTCCTTGACTGATAGTTGGCATATCTATAAACCTTTTGGTTTTTAGAAAACAAGAGTCTACCATCACCTATAAGGAATATGTTCCAAGATGCTTGAGGCCTCATATTCTATATCTTATCTATCTACCTCCCTAGCTTACATATTCTAATTTTTCCTATTTATTTTGAAATATTTTATTTATCATTTTTATTTTATGTGTATGAGTGTATTACCTGCATGTAGGTAAGTGCACCCGTGTTGTGCAATGCCCATGGAGGACAGAAGAGGCTGTCGGATCCCCTGGAACTGGAGTTACAGTTGTTAGCTGCCATGTGGGTGCTGGGATTTGAACCGGGGTCTTCTGCAAGAACAATCAGTGTTCTTAACCACTGAGCCATCTCTCCTGCCCCAATTTTTCCTCTTTATACATTCTCTATCACATACTTTCATCTTTGCAGTTTAACGAAGTACTTTACTGCTTTTCTTTGTCACATCTGAATTGTCAGCATCATCCTTGTGCTTTGGGACCACTGTTAAGTAAAATAAGATTATTTTGGAACACTAGCACTCATAAACCAGACAGTGGATCTGATGACCCCAATCACTAATAAATGAATAAAGGGTTGATAACTAGACACAAGGATGATTCAAGTCCTGTATAGGACAAAGCCAGATAGTGAGGAATTTTATTTTATTCAAAATGACATGCAGTTGAAATCTTATGAACTGTTATTGACCGTGGGTAACAGGAACCACAGAAAATGAAACTGTGGCTAAGAGGGCACTGATATTTAGTATTCCTTATGGTAACTCAGTATGGCAGATTAAGAGTTTTTGTTTTTTTGAGACAGGGATTCATATAGCCAGTACTGGCCTTGAACTTGCTATGCAGCCAAAAATGGCCTTGAACTTCTGACCCTCCAGCCTCCACCTTCCAAGTGTTGGGACTGCATGTGTGTACCATCATTGTCCTTGGCTCAAATTCTGTTTTTTGTATTGGTTTTATTTTTTTGTGTGTGCGTTTTTAAACAGTCTCCCTGTAGTCATAACTGGCTTGGAATTCACTTTGTAGACCAGGCTCTCTCAGATCTGGGATTAAAGGCATGTGCCACCATGCCTGGCTTATTTTTCTTCTTTTTTTTTTTTTTTTTTTTTTTTGAGACAGGGTCTCCCTGTAGCCCCAGCTGTCCTGGAACTCACTATGTAGACCAGGCTGGCCCTGAACTCACAGAGATCCGTCTGCCTCTGCCTCCAGAGTGCTGGGATTAAAGGCGTGAGCCACCACACCTGGCTGGCTTATTTTTAAGATAGTGTCTCACTTTGTAGACCTGGCTAGCCTAGAACCTGCTCTGTAGACTAAGCTGGTCTTGAGCTTGCAGTGCTCCTCCTGGGATTACAGATGTGTACCACCGTACCAAGCTTAACGTTCTGATTTAAAATTCAGATGTTAATTTCTTATTTAGTAAGCAGAATATTAAAATATAAATGTGCCTTGTCTTTTTAAAAGTTTTATTTTGTTTTATTTTTTATTAGTAGTGATCAACAAGATATTACCAATGGGAAAAAAACATCTCCCCAGGTAAAATCATCTACCCATGAATCCCGCAAACATAAGAAATCAAAGAAATCTCATAAAAAGAAGCAGAAAAAACGGTCACACAAAAAACAGAAGAAAAGGAAAAAGGAAGCTACAGATGTAACAGCAGATTCCTCAAGTGAGTTCTCAGAAGAAACTGGCACTTCTGGTACCAGGAAAAGGAAGCAATCACACAAGAGCAAGAAAAAGTCCAGGAAAAAGTCTCCCAGAAAGTCTGCTTTATCCTTGGAGGCAGAAAGTGACACTTCTCAGTCAGATGATTCAGCAGCTAGCAGTTCCGAGGAAATTGAGGAAAGAGACACTAAGAAAACCAAAAGGAAAAAGAAAGAGAAAAGTGTTCATCTCCCTGCCCCTAACAGTGAGACACAGGAAAGGACAAACAAACGCACAAATTGGAAAGTGGCTACAGATGAAAGGTCTGCCGAAAGCTCAGAAGATGACTGACTCGGAAAGGAACATTCTGATTTCCCACTTGACTGGGTATCTACAGCTCTTAAACATTGGGGTTTTGCTAGGGACTCCTTCAGCTCAGGGGGTCCGAGGTCAGAGCTGTCTTGTGCCATCTTATATATTGATAGATACCTTGCCTTCTAATTCGTTAAACTCGATCCCCTTTTGTTGTAACAAGGAATCTGGTGTTTTGTTAATGAAGGTTCTTGAAGAAGAGTTTTTTTTTTTTTTTTTTTTTTTTAAATAATCACCTTTAGGGTAGAGTACCTATACAGCAAATTAAAGGACCCAGAAAGCTGAATCCTGTGAATCCAATGACCTGGTACACCAGTTGGAATGTTGGATTTGGGGGTGATCAGTGTCTGGGATGAAGAGGCTGGAAGCAGTGCTAGATAGGAGGTTTGACAAGTGAACATGAAGTTGCAGCGTCCTAACTTCAGCCTTGGTGCTTTGATCCTTCCGTATCTTGACCTTAGTGCTATCTTGTTTACTTATTGAGGAAATGGGCATAAGAACCACCTTTTTCCATGGTAATGTCCACAGGTGACTGTTAAGGAACCAGAGTTTTCTGCCAAATTTCCCTGCTGGACAGGGTCTACAACTATATTTAATATAGCATAATGGTAATTGGATAGTAGTACGTGGTTTTCTAGTTCCATTGCTGTATATTGCCTAAATGGGTTTGTGTTTAAAATTATTTGTTCAGTTGTCATAGTCTCTATCAAAGGGGAAGAATTAGGAAGTAGTCATGTTGCCAATGATGTTCTGAAAGGGATTCAGGGCAGCAACAGCCATCTAAGTGTCCCCACCACCCTCTTTTTTTTTTTGCCATGTTGGGGATTAAACCCAAGGCCTTGCATATAGTAAGCAAGTCCTCTAGCACTGAGCCATACCCCCAACTCTGTTGTCTTCCTTGTTAATTTTTAATTCTATTAATGAACTTTAGATTTTCCCTGAAACTAGTTGAATCAGTTTCAAAATAAAACAGGCTTCTCAGGGACATACCCACCTCTTCCCAGTTTGACTTTTCAACCATATCATTTCCCTTTGCTATACTGTGATCCCTATGTTCATTAAGAAACCAAAACCACCACCTAAAGGTGGCTGGCAGAACAATTCGTTTTCCATTGAAAGAAAAGATCAAGTGACATTGTCAGGTGGGTTTTGTGTATATGTTGTTTTGTGATTGTCACTTACTATACTGAGTAAAAAGTATAAAAACTCAGGCTTTGGGTCATGGTTCTGCCACTAATTGGCTGACTTCTAGAGCAGGTTAGGTTAACCTTCCTGGCCTTACTTTCTGCATTTATTACAAAAATACTTCATGGATAGCATGGCAATTTAAGACACCAGCAACAGAATACAACTATGACATTTCATGAAGTGCTATTTTATAGTTCTAACTATATTAGTGCTCTTTATGGAACATTTCTAATAAAGTGCTTGTTCTAAAAGTGCACAGTCGGACAGGTGTCCTTTCCATTGATTATGAGCTGGTGCTACCTTTTGGGATAGTAAAACACTAATACTTTGGTGTTAGTACCAGTGTTTCATGGTATGTTTTTATCCTTGGGTTTAGTGGAGGCCTAATGGGAGAAGAATCTTAATTACTACCTCATAATAACCTTGAAGCAAGTAATAGCTTAAGTTTTTAGCATGTATTTTTAAAGCATTTTTTTTTTGTCTGTGCTACAAAAGTACTGATTCCAAGTACAGATTCAGGAAGGGGGGACTGTAGAATAGAGCACTTCCAGAAAGTTGGTTCTATTTGGGTCTTGACTTAGTCCTCCCGTACTAACAGGCTTATCTTTTCCCCAAGGAATGCACATTTTGCCTGATTTTTCTCCCCATGTTTTATCTTTTCTTGGTCATATAAGCAATAAACTGTTTTCTGTCCTAAACATTTCTTATTCCTAAATTCCTGTCTATGCCTTAGGCTCAGGCTTTGATGGTTTCTCTCATCCCCTTAACTATGGCTTAGGGTGGCTCTTCAAAACCTGTCATCTCCCATTTGTAGTACAGCCTTGGAACATTTATTTTTAGTTTTCTTGCCAATCAGAGATCTTCATATTCAATCTTAAAATAGGATTTAGGAAGAGAAAGAACTGGAGATGTCACATTTATTGAATAACTGGTGTGATACAACCTGGAATTACTGGATTCCAAATAAATAAAATTTCACTTTTTGAACATTTGATCTACTTTTTAGTGCCAACAGACTTGGTAACTGCCTGGTACTATGTGGACGCTGGGTTTACAACTCTTTCTCCACTGGCCATCCAATCTGCTTAGTGATAAGTCTTTGCATCTTCCGTCATTCTTCCGAGAGACCTACTGCCCGCCTTTCTGTACAATCTGGGCAAAGCGGCCAGTGATGGCAAGCGTAGTGTCAATGAAGCGGTCCACACAGCTAGATAGACAGTTTTCAGTGCGGGAGTCTAGTCGATTTCCTGGCTTTTCCACACACTTATCCCAACATAGTTCCATGAAATGATGGACCTAAGAGGAAAGAAAAGCAGTAATCACTGGGGTTTGCAGTTCTCTTAATAAAAAAAAAACACTTTGAAAATAAATGGTGGAATCACTGGGGGGTGTTCTCTTCATTTTCTTGTCATGAGTAATGGCCCCAGATCCTCATCCTTACAGACAGTAGACTCTCAGTGGAACTAACACTTTCGTGTATCTCAAAGCAGCAAGGCACGGTGGGGAAAGGGAAGTCAGGATGCTCATGTACCCAAACGACGGCACTCTTATTCTGACCCTGTACCCAAGGGTTCTAACATTTTACACACGGACACTTACAGGCTTGGTAAGCTGAGTACTAAATAAGTAGTTGGTTCACTCTACAGTCTTGAAAAGATGGCCATCATTAATATTTCCTAGAAAATACAGTCAGCAAGGCCAATATCCAGGTTTGAATAATGCCTTAACTTCAGAACCTGCCCCACACCAACTGAATCTACACATTACTTCCGGGCTCAACTTGCTCTAATAATGCTCTGATGTTCATCACTTCCAAATACATTATTATACAATCCCCCAACAGAGCGAGGCAGCGGGCGAACCATGGGGACGGGTGTCTAGCCTAGGGGCACTTGGCTTCCAAGAGGCAGAGGCAGAAGCCAAAGATTCCCAAGGCCAGCCTGGGCCGGCGGAAGCGGCTCCGATGCGGGATCGCCCAAACCCTCCCTGCGCTTCCATGTCTTTGCTCCCTCGCTGCGCGGGTCTCCGAGCACTGAGAACTACAGGTCACCGCGGCGGGAGAGCCAAGCCACGGTCCGCGCGGCGCCGGGCAACTGCCCGGAACCTTCGCTCCACCCTCCACCCCTGGTCTCCATCCTCGTACCTGCGCGGTGAACTGCGCCTTCTGCTGCTCAGCGGCCACCAGGCGCTGCAACTCCGCTTCGTCCGCTTCACCCAGCTCAGCCATGGTCAACGTGAGCTGCTAGACCTTGGGCAAGGAGGCTTGCGCATGCGCAGGGACAGCGCCCCCCCCCCCCGCCCGACTTCCGGTTCGCTGGCGCGAGCAGGGGGAAAACACTAGCGTTTCCTCTGCCCTCCGTTTTCTCGGGGTGGAGTTGCTGCCCAACGGTTTCCGGGTTGTTGGACGACCTTGAGCCCTCAAAAGCGACATGGCGGTGCTCCTACGGCTGGGCGTCCTCTGCGGTGGCCAAGGAGGCCGAGGTGAGGGGCTCCCGGCCGGCTTCCGGCAGGGGCAGGGCAGGGGGAGAGGGCCCTGTGCTGCGACGGGGTACCCCGAAAGCCAGCTCCGTGGACGCTGCCGCGCCGCACCTCTCGTCCACGTAGTTCTGTTCTCATCCACTCTGAGAATGCGCCCAGCCGGAATTGGCAAAGACTGTTAGACTCTGACTCCAGGGCCTGGCCTTCCCGTTTTCCCGGGGTTGGTCTGAGTGTAGGTGGAGCTAGTCTGATAAGTCTATTTTGGTTAGTTTTGAAACTGGCTTTGCAAACCAAGCTTGCCCAGAGCTTGCAGGGAGCCTCCTGACTCTGGCTCCCGTGCGCTGGGATAACGGGCATGCACCATCACTC
Source organism: Nannospalax galili (assembly GCF_000622305.1). NCBI lineage: Eukaryota > Metazoa > Chordata > Mammalia > Rodentia > Spalacidae > Nannospalax > Nannospalax galili. Next base: position 2,472,582 of record NW_008337842.1, on the reverse strand, counting down.
AGGCCTTTGGTAGTCATTTTGATTGGGCATTTTTGTTATATAAGGAACACAATTAAATAAAACAATTACTACCGTCAAAGAAAAAAAATTAATATTTTAATTTTATGTGTTTGTGTGTATTGCCTGCGTGTATGTAAGTGCACCAATGTCGTGCAGTGCCCATGGAGGTCAGAAGAGAGCTTCCGATTCTCTCAAACTGGAGTTAACCAACGGTTGTTAGCTGCATCTGGGTGCTGAGATTCGAATCCGGGTTTTCCCGCAAGAACAGTCTGAGTGCTCTTAATCGCTAAGCCATCTCTCCAGCCTCCAAAGAAAAAAATTTTAAGGGGAAAATACATGTAATACATAAAGCAAAAACTGTTATTCTATATATGCATTGTTACACGAGTTCAGAGAAACTGCTTTGAGGTGTATTCTGGATAGACCAACCCATCTTAGCCCTGCACCTGATTTCAGGCTTGAGGGTAAAGAAGGCCAAGGTAAATACATGATAGAGGTACTGAGGCGAACAAAAGCAGTGGTGAAAGAATAGAAGATGCATACTATGAGAGAAAACAAGAAAGAGAGTAATATCACAGTATGAAGGTCAGGGTGTGACATTAGCTTAGAAAGGTCAAATGGGGTGCTGGAGAGATGGCTCAGTGGTTAAGAGCACTGGCTGCCCTTGCAGAGGACCAGGGTTCAATTCCCAGCACCCACATGGTGGCTAATAGCCATCTGGAATTCCAGATGCAGGGGAATCCAACACCCTCTTCTGACCTCCGCAGCACTGCAGGACATGGGTGCACTCACATACATGCAGGCAATATACTCATGCACATAAAAATAATAAATATTAAAAAAAAGACAAAATGGAACTGAATCACAGAATTTAACTTGATAAAGATTATGCTACCAGGTGTTGGGTAGCCAGTGATTTTTGTTTTATTCTATTTTGAGATACAGCCTTACTATGTTGCCCAAGTTGGCCTTCAGTGCTTGGGTTCAAGAGTTCCTGAGCAGTAGTAAAAGATTTGACAGATTTACAGTCTAGGTTTACCATTTTGTTGTTGCTCAGACTGGTTGGAAACTTGTCCTGTCAGCCTCCTGGGTACCTGGGATTATGGCTGTGAACAACTATGCCCAGCAGTCCAGCAGTTTCTCATTCTCATTCTCTTCTCTTCTCCTCTCCTCTCCTCTCCTCTCCTCTCCTCTCCTCTCCTCTCCTCT
>NW_008337842.1:2470868-2471327 GCF_000622305.1 Nannospalax galili | reverse complement strand
TTGTCTTTTTAAAAAAATATTATTTTTATATTTATTTTTTTATTTTATTTTATGTGTATGAGTGTATTGCCTGCATGTATGTGAGTGCACCTGTGTCCTGCAGTGACGTGGAGGTCAGAAGAGGGCTTCGGATTCCCCTGGAACTGGAGTTAAGGACGGTTTGTAGCCACCATGTGGGTGCTGGGAATGGAACCCAGGTCCTCTGCAAGAGCAGTTAGTGCTCTTATCCTCTGAGCTGTCTCTCCAGCTCTATTATTTTTATTTTATGTGTATGTGTGTATTGCCTGCATGTATGGAAGTGCACCCGTATCGTGCAATGCCTGAGGAGGTCAGAAGAGGGCGTCTGATCCCCTGGAACTGGAGTTAATGGACAGTTGTAGCTGCCATGTGGATGCTGGGAATCGAACCGGGCCTTCTGCAAGAACATTCATTGTTCTTAACTGCTGAGCCACCAGCCCC
>NW_008337842.1:2450119-2470816 GCF_000622305.1 Nannospalax galili | reverse complement strand
TTTGAGACAGGGTCTCCCTGTAGCCCCAGCTGACCAGGAACTTGCTATGTAAACTAGGCTGGCCTTGAACTCACAGAGATCTGCCAGCCTCTGCCTCCAGAGTGCTGGGATTAAAGGTGTGCACAACCACGCCTAGCCAAGCAGTCTTTTTTTTTTTTTTAACCTAGTGCCTCTTGCTGCTACGAGCATGTCCTACTGCCAGACTAAATACTCTCAGCCTAGACTTGCCATTTGGTAACAGTGTAGTAGATAACCATGGCAGGAAGTGGAGTAGGTTCAGACACAAGTTGGGGAGGTGAGATAAGGCACAGTTGTTTATAGTATACCCCAAAAGGTGAAAAGTTATAGGGAAAAGAAGATTGTCTCAAGAAATGTTAAGGAACTATGCCAGTATGAATTGGTGATTTATTTTAGCTGGAAATTCTCAAAAGGCTGTTGGTTGTTATTAGATACGGCCATATGGAGTTCACTGATCATTGAAAGAACAGCCATTGGTGGTGGCGCACGCCTGTAGTCCCAGCACTCGGGAGGCAGAGGTGAGCGGATCTCTGTTCGAGACCAGCCTGGGCATCCTTGGTTACAGAGTGAGTTTGAGGCGACCCTGGACCCTGTTGGAAAACAAAACCAGCAATAACAAAATGGGGGGAAAATGTGTGGGCCATTTTTAGAGGACATAGGCTCAAGGGAAGGCTAGGTATATTACATCAGTTGAAGGAAAATGGCTAGAAAGAAGAAAGTAGAAGTGAAAGACACAGGAGAAAAAGTAAGAAATTACCTTTTTTGTATGTATGTGGTTGGTATTCTGGGAATGCCTTAATATATGCCTTAATCCTTTGTATATATTGTCTGATTTTGGGGGTGGGGGTCTTGGGACCCAGTTTCCCTGTATCCCCAGCTGGTCTGGAACTTACTGTGTAGACCATGCTGGCCTGGAACTTACTGTGTAGACCATGCTGGCCTGGATCTCACAAAGATCTGCCTACTTCTGCCTCCTGAGTTCTGGAATTAAAGGTATGGGCCACCACACCTGACATACTGTCTTGGTTTTTAGAAGTATTTTGAAGTAACTATTCCCAATGCTGGTTAGGTTTTATTGTCAACGTGATACAATCTAGAGTTACATGGGAGGAGGGAACGTCAGCTGAAGTATGACCTATGGCCACATCTATGAGAGATGATTGACTGATGATTGATGTAGGAGGGCAGTCCACTGTGGGCAGTACCATCCCTAGGCACATGGGCCTGGGCTGTGTAAGAAAACTAGTTGATCGTGAGCTAGGAGCAAGCCAGTAAGCAGGATTTCTCCATGGTTTCTGCTTGAGTTCCTGCCCCAACTTCCTTCAGTGATAGATTGTGACCTGGAAGTGTATGCTGAAATAAGCCCCTCACTCTCCTAAGGTGCTTTTAGTTATAGTGTTTATCACAGCAACAGAAAGCAAAGTACAACATTCCCCTTCTACAAATGAGAAAAATCAAAGTTTAAAGAGCCTATTTAATTAGCTGCTTGTCATCCCATAACTAATATGTGGTGTAGGAAGGTGAACATTAGTTTGTCTTTTCCTAACCAAGGGGCAAGATCCAAAAAGGAACAGAAAGGATGGTTCTAGAGTACAAATGGAGACTTTGGTCTTGAAGAGGAAGGAGGGTAATAGGTGAACTTTCCAAACTAGATTGAATTTCTTGAGGGCAAAGATTTGTCCTTATCTTGTTCCATTGCCAAGCACAGTCTTGCATGTAGTTGCTTCTAGATAAATAGATGACTGAGTGGAGAAAGAAGCTGCCATTTAAAAATAAATAAAAAGTAAGGCCAGTATTAAGTGAGTTGTATTAAGATTCTTCAGTTGTTGTTTTGTTTTTGAGACAAGAGTCCCATGTATCCCAGACTGGCTTCCAACGTGGTGTGTGGCTGAGGGTCTTCTGCTTTCTGCCTCCACCTCTCAAGTGCTGGGATTACAGGTGTGCACAACCACACCCAGTTTATGTAGTGCTGGGAATTGAACCCATGACTTCATTTATACTAGGCAAGTAAAATACCAACTGAGCTACATCCTCAACTAAGGTTGTTTTGTTGTTGTTGTTTCTGTGTGTGTTTTAATATATAGGTTTATTGGTTTAAATAGCCTATGATCATATAGAAAGTCTTGTTAGCCCTGTTAAAGAAGTATTGATGAGGTTGGAGAGATGGCTCAGCAGTTAGGAGCACTTGCTCTTCTAGAGGACCTAAGTCCAGTTCCCAGCAACTGTGTCCAGTGACTCACAAGTACCTGTAACCCCACCTCCTGAGGAAACCAATGCCCCTGGCTTCTCGGGCACCTGCATTCACATGCATATCCTCACACAGAGATGCATATATACACATAATTAAAAATAAAATCTCTCAAGGGCTGGAGTGATGGCTCAGCAGTTAAGAGCACTGGCTGTTCTTGCAGAAGAGCCAGGTTTGAATCCCAGCACCCACATGGCAACTAACAACCATCTGTAACTCCAGTTCCAGGGGACCCAATACCCTCTTCTGTCCTCTGTGGACATTGCACGACACGGGTGCACTTACATACATGCAGGCATAACAGTTGTACACATAAAATAAACAAAAATAAATAAAATCTTTCAAAACAGTACTTATGATCCCTGTGTTTCTTCCCTCAGCTCTTTTACTCCGAAGTCCAGTGGTCAGACCTGCTTATGCCTCAGCATTTCTCCAGGACCAGCCCACCCCAGGATGGCGTGGCACACAACACATTCACCTGTCTCCAAGCTGTCACTGTATGTTCTCTTCAGCGCTGCAGTGTTTGGGGCTCTGACCATCTGTACCTGGGCTCATCCTCATACCTTTGTCAGGACTTGATGTCTCTTAGGGAGACTATCATGGCCGCTCGTCAAATGAAGACCTAGTTTATATCTTTGGGCAGACAGTGCAACATGGTTGAATGATGCCGTTTATATTCTTAACAAGAAAGGAACTCTGTAGGAAGTCTGTTCAGTGCAGCTTAGTCACTGGTATTTGTGTAGCTAGTGAAGAAGAGCCAGGTAAGGGTAATTTTGACGGCATAAAAGTCATGTCTGTGGACTCTGTCGTGGATTTGTAGTTGGAATTGACTATTTTTTTTTCTTTTTTGTCCTTTTGAGACAGGGTCTCCCTGTAGCCCCAGCTGTCCTGGAACTCACTCTGTAGACCAGCCTGGCCTTGAACTCACAGAGATCCGCCTGCCTCTGCCTCCCGAGTGCTGGGACTAAAGGCATGTGCCACTGCGCCCAGCAGCAGAATTGTCTATTTTTAAGGTTGATTTAAAAGTATATATATATATATATATTTTTTTTTTTGAGACAGGGTCTCCCTGTTGCCCCAGCTGGCCTGGAACTTGCTATGTAGAACTCAGAGATCTGCATGCCTTGAACTCAGAGATCTGCATGCCTCTGCCTCCTAGTGCTGGGATTAAAGGCGTGCACTGCCGTGCCCAGCCACTGCCATGCCCAGCAACTATTCCATTTTTAAAGTCTGGAGAGAGAAATTTTTTTAAAAATTGGTGTTTTGGGTGGGGTGGGGGTTGTTGTTGTTACTGTTGTTAGACAAGGTCTCACAATGTAGCCCTGACTGGCTTGGAACTTGCTGTGTAAACCAGGCTGTCCTCAAACTTGTGATGATCCTCCTGTCCCGAGATAAGGATTTTTTGGTTTGCTTTTTTGTGAGACAGAGTCTTACTCTGTAGCCCAGGCTGCCCTGAAACTCACTATGAATTCCAGACTGACCTCAAACTCAACATCTCAACATGATCCTTCTTCAGCCTTCTGAGTGCTGTGATTACAGGTGTGTGCCATCATGCCTGACTCCTGAGATCAGTGTTTTATAGACTTCTTGATTTATTGGTTTTTTACTTTCTTTTTTTTTTTCTGGCCTTTCAGTCATTTTGATTCTTAAGTCAACCACTTCAGAGTTGCAGCGGAGTTGTGAAAGATTAGAGAAATACAGTTTTTCTATTTTTTAAAGCCGTTTTATTTTTTGTTTCTGGAGTCCTTCGCTTAGTTCAACTATCTTATTTAACAGACTGGTTCTGGAGTACGTGGGACTGAAGGAAGACCCCTAAAGTTGCATACATAGGTTTAATGTAGGTGCCCATGTGCATTTTTCTGGATAGAAACTCCACCCTTTTGTCACGTTCCCTAAGGAGTTTGACGAAGTGGGGCAAGTCTTCATGCTTTACTTGTTTGACACTTGTAAGGGGACAGAAAAAGGACTATAATCTTACACGCTGACCCTCAGACCTTTGCTTCTCTTTAATTTGGCTGGTTGAACTTGTTTTTGGAACATAATACATTACTTCTAAAGATTAGAAGGTTATTAGGATTATTAAGGGAATCCATCAAGCAGCACTAAGTTGTATTCATAAGGTAGCTATTTCGGTGAAATCCAAGATTGTCTTACATCCACAAATATGTTGCCTGCCTTCTTGCCAGTAAGCAAAGTAGATCTGTCATGTGCTAAAAGACAAAGAATGTAGCATCCAATTCAGTGCTCATAGATGTATCTGTGTGCATACTGTTTGGTGCTCTGAGGTAATTATGTGCTTGGTTGAACTTGTCTGTCCTCTCAGCTCTCATGACTCTGCTCTTTTGTAGCTGGTTCCAAGCCTGCGAGTCTCCATTGGACTAGTGAGAGGGTTGTCAGTATTGTGCTCTTGAGCCTGTTTCCAGCTGGGTATTTGAATCCTTGCTCTGCGGTGGACTACTCCCTGGCTGCAGCCCTCTCTCTCCATAGCTACTGGCAAGTACAGCAGTCCTGTCCCTTTAGCATTCCATTGTCTGCTCAGTCTGTTTGCTGTAAGCTTGTCTAGTGTATTGTGTGTTAGGAAGAAGTTAATGAATAGTCCCAAAACTTGTAAAAAAACAAATGATTTTAGCAGAGTACTTATATACCCCGATTTATATATCATTGGCAGTTTGTTGTTGTTGGATTTTTGTTTGTTTGTTTGTTTGTTTGTTTTGAGAAAGGGTCTCCCTGTAGCCCCAGCTGGCCTGCCTGGCACTCACTATGTAGACCAGACTGGCCTCAGTTTCACAGAGATGTGCCTCTTGAGTTCTGGGATTAAAGGCATTTGCCACCATACCCAGCTAAGAATTCTTAAAGTGTCAAATAGATGCTGTGTGATCTGGGTTGTGGTGGTACACGCTTGGTAGTCTCAGCTACTCCAGGAAGCTGAAGCAGGAGGATTGCTAGTTCAGAGACAGCCAGGATAACAGGATAAAAGTAGTGAGACCTTGTCTCTCCTAAAAATCAGAAACAGCCAGGTGTGTGTGGGGGGGGATACACCTGTATTTCTGTACTTTTGAGGCTGAGACAGGAAGATCAAAACTTGAGTTTAAGGCCAGCCTGGGCTACATAGTTCAAGTCCAGCCTGGACTATATGAGACCCTGTCTCAAGAAACCAAAATAAAGTACTAAATAAAAGACTGCCCTGGACCACCCCCCCCCACCCCCACCCCGCACCACATACACACTCCTCCCCTCTCTAGCTATGCTTTTCAGTCACACTAGCTTCCTTGATGTTCCTCAGACAGGTTGGGGACCCTCCATCCTTCAGGGCTTTACTCCTAGTGCTGCTATTTCTTTCTAAAACTCTTTTTCTAGTTTCACACTGGCTTGTTCCCCACCGTGCTCTCAACAAAGCCTTCCCTAACCACATGCTCATTTCTGGCATTCCTCATCTTCTTTTTCATAGGCGCACTCACTGCTTTCTCATGTTCTACATCGTCATGCTCTTGTATTTGTGTTTTTTTTTCTACTGCACTAGAATACTTATTTCCACACCAAGAAAAGGAGTCCACCTTCCTTACTGCCCTCTCCACATTGATGACATGCTCTGGCAAATGAGACCTGCTTAGTAAATTCTTTGTGAATGAAAACTCTGTAGAGTTTTTATTAACAAAGACATTTTGTAACTAGAAGAGCATTTAGTTACTGTATAAATAGCCCAGGAAATTTAATTCCAAAAAAAAGTTATCTTTCTTACATACTAGCAACTTTAAAAAAGCTTTTTTATGTGTGCGAGTGTTATGCCTGCATGTGTGCACCTGTAAGTGCACCCGTGTTGTGCAGTGCCTGGGGAGGACAAAAGAGGGGGTTGGATCCCCTGGAACTGGAATTACAGGCGGTTGTTAGCCACCATGTGGGTGCTGGGATTCAAACCTAGGTCTTCTGCAAGAATAACCAGTGCTCTTAACCATTGAGCGGTCTCTCCAGCCCCACATACTAGCAACTTTTTATAAAGATATATTTATTTTATTGTTGCGTGTGTGTGTGTGTGTGTGTGTGTGTGTGTGTGTCTGAGAGTATGTATGTGCACCACATGTATGTGGTGCCCATGGAGCCAGAAGAGGGTGTCAGATCTCCTGGAGCTGGAGTGATCAGCAGTTGTGAGACACCCATGTGGGTTCTGGGAACCGAACCCTCATATTAGCAAGTCTTGGTTCGTCATTTTCGTTTAAATTTTTTCTTACTGTGAGTTGCTTTAGTTTGTTATCTCAAAGTATAGAAATAATCCCACCTATGAAAGTGGGTACACAGAGGCCCCCAAAAGACAGTCAGTTATTGGAGTTACAGGTAGAGACACTGTATTTGAACCTGACTTTTTGTGGGGAGTAAAGCATCTAAATTGTCTGTATGGCCTTCTTCTAACTGCACTTGTGCTGTGATTTTCTTTTTCTTCAGGGGCATTGGACAAGTGATTACTGACTATGTTCATGGGGACACATTGCCGAAAGCTGCCAAGGCAGCCCTCCTGGCTGTCTCAGCCTTAACCTTCGCTGGGCTTTGTTACTTCAACTATCATGACGTAGGCCTCTGCAGAGCTGTTGCCATGCTGTGGGAGCTCTGATCTCTTTGGTTTTACACTGTAAGAAATGATTGTACACCTCTTTGCCTCTGCTCTGTCGATGCCATTCAGCTCACAATCAGGAGGAAATGAAGGATAAATCCATTGGCAGGCAGACTTTCTTCTGATTTCATGGTTATTTTCAGAGTTTATTTGTTGAGGAAAAGTTTGAGAAGAGTTAGGTTCAACTAGTTGTGAGACAGTTCCATATCCCATAGAGTTCCTGGTGTGTGCAGCTCGCACGACTTGTGGCATGACATTACAAATGAGCTTTATTTTACCTTTTAATAGTCTCTTAAAGAGAATTCAGCTTTATTACTATCAATATACGAACATACTTCTGTGCTTGTCCTGGGAATAATGGACAAAAGGAAAGATTTACAAGTCAGGCTTTGCATAAAAATGAAATGTTCAGGTTTTAGAACCTTCCTCTTTGTGCAGCTGATTCCAGCTGTTGATGGTTCTGTGTCTAGGAAAGCTGCCATTGGGAGGTGCTGATGTCTCTGTCACATTACTGACTTTTAAATCCTAAGAAGGGACGCTCGGAGAGCCTCTGACCTAGAGAAGTTTAATTAGGGATGAGTTCTCCTTTGTAGATGGATCAAAATATGACAAATTGCAAACAGATTTAATCTTCCAATGTATTTTACTTGTGGTAAAATTCAACTATTCACAAATAATAAGACAAATAAAGTATTTTCCCTCTGTGGAAATTGCTGATGAGAAAGTATACTCTGAAAAGAAAAAAAATTTTAAATAAAATGTTATATAATAAAATTATATTGTACTTTTTTTTTTTTTTTTTTTTTTTTAAATATATTAGCAGTCCCTAATGTCTGGTCTTTGATTAGATGTTTGTTTGAGATAGTCTGACAGGCTTAGGTTGACCTGGAATTCTAAGTAGACCAGGATGGCCTTAAATTTGTCTCAGCAGGAAAAGGCATTGCTGTCAAGCCTGACAACCTGAATTCAATCCCAAAGACTCACATGGTGGAAGGAGAGAACTGGCTCCTCCTGTAAGTTATCCTCTGACGGAGGCTGGAGAGATGGTTCAGCAGTTAAGACCACTGGCTGCTCTTGCAGAGGACCAGATTCAAATCCCAGCACCCATATGGCAGCTAACAACTGTCTGTACCAGGGGAATCCAACACTCTCTTCTGACCTCCTTGGGCATTGCATGACACGGGTATACTTACATACATGTAAGCAATACACTCATACACATAAAATAAAAATAAAGATTAAAAAGGCAGATTTCAAGTACAATAATGGAAAATCTTCAGGCTGCCTGTAACTTATGTGCTGGCCTTCCATGGCTAGATTCATTTATTTTATTATTATTTTTTGGTCTTTTTGAGACATGGTCTCCCTGTAGCCCCAGCTGACCTGGAAGTCCCTGTAGACCAGGCTGGCCTTAAACTCACAGAGATCCTCCTGCCTTTGCCTCCCAAGTGCTGGGACTAAAGGCGTGTGCCACCACACCTGACACATAGATACAAAATGAACCAGCACTGACTTTCACTAAGCGCTAAAGCACCACAGGCTGATGGTCACTATTTGCGAGGTTAAAGGTGAACCAGTGGCAGGAGCTTCAGACTGACCACACAATTAAATGCTAACCGGTAACAGTACATGCAGTGTGCTGTGCCTTCCTGGCCCAAAGCTGACAAAGCTAAAAGGAAAACGGATGCAATAATGCTGTTAGTGGTTCCTTCTTGACACAAAGCTAAAGGATGACAGCAATAATAAATATAATTAGTAATGATTCATTGTCACATCTGAGTTCTAGCTCACACAGAGCAACCTAACTGACTACAGGAGAAGCCGAAAGAAACATTTTAACATTTGTGTGTGCGTGCGTGCGTGTGTGTGTGTGTGTGTGTGTGTGTGTGTGGAGGAGGGGGAGGGGGACCACTCCTGTGAAAGTGAGAGGGCTACCCTGCAGGAGTCAGCTCTTTACCTTTACCTTGTGAGTCCCAGGGACTCAACTCTGGTTTTCAGGCTTGGTGGCAAGCACCTTTATCCACTGAACCATCTTCTTGGCCCTAAACCAAATAATATTAAGATGAATATTTCCTCCTTGGTTGGCCTGAAAGGGTGGAATGTTTTCATGCCAAAGGCCCCTGTCACTTTGAGGAAGGCAGTTCTGCTTCCCTTCAATTAAAACTGCAAAGAACAAAGGCCCCACCCAGATCTCTTTTTCTGGTGTGTCTACCTTGTGTCTACAAGGTATGTCTTGGACTTTTAGCCTCTTTTTAAAAATTTTTATTTTATGTGTATGAGTGTATTGCCTGCATGTAGGTAGCTGCACTCCTGTCATGAAGTGCCCACAGAGGTCAGAAGTGGACATCGAACCCTCTGGAACTGGAGTTAACAGACGGTTTGTTAGCTGCCATTTGGATGCTGGGAACTGAACCTGTGTCCTCTTCAAGATCAGCCAGTGCTCTTAACCACTGAGCCATCTCTTCAGCTCCTGTTTTCTTGTTAATAGGTACCATGCTAATTATTTTTCTCTTCCCCCGCAACACTTTGAGGGGGAAAGCTGGTGTTCAATTAGAAGAAGGAAAAAAAAGGCAAGAAAAGTGTTCTATCTAGTGGGAAAGTGGGAAGGAAGGCATTTCAGACCTAGGCTATCTCGAATCTTTACCAGTGGAAAAGATTTTTACAACATACATTAAAAGCAAAAGGAAATTAAATGTTGTGACTAAAGGAAGAAGGTGATGCTTTCTACCATTTACCAGCTTTACCAACTCTTTATTTCTGGATTGAATATTCTTCCCCTGAAGAGATAAGTGTGACTGACAATCTGACACTCCCTGGGCCATGACTCAACTATGTTTGTGGCTCTGCCAAATCCTTGGCCGGGGCCCTTGTTTTCCCTCCCTCAAACTGACTGTCACCGCTTCTTTCCCCTCAAGGCTCTTGGAACAGAGCAGTATGCTTTTTCACTGTTGGTTTATTTCTTGCTGTTACTTGGCAGCATTTAGACTTCATACATTGTAAGTTAGCTTCTTTTGTTTTATCCAACAAAGTTAATAAATAAAACTGTTCTGTCATTGTTGTCAGTGACCTTCCCACTGGTGAGTTACTCATGCTTCATTGGACAGCTCCACACCCATGCCCAGTAGAGTGGCCCTGGTAAAACCCAGGGAGTCACAAAGCAAAAACAGAAAGACACGGAGGTGGGATGAGAACTTAAGGGCAGGCTGGTAGGGTGGGAAGAGGATAGGTCAGGCCAGAGGGACGTGTGTGAGCAGAATGTATTACATACATGTGTGAACTTTTAGATTTTATGTATTTTTTTTTAGACACGTGTGTCTGTGCACAGAAGTGCAGTGGCTGTGGATGCCAGAAGAGGGCATTAGATCCCTTGCCATTGAAGTTATAGGTGGTTGTGAGCTGCTTGACATGGGTGCTTGGAACTAAACTGGAGCCCTCTGGAAAAGCAGTACATGCCCTTAACCATTGAACCATATCCCCAGCCCCATCATTAAAAAAAAAAAAAAAAAAAAAAACCTATTTTTGGGGGGCCAGGTCAGGGTGTATGCACTCCAGATTGCCTTGGGATTGGTGCACATTTTAATCTGAATGTCATTAGCATCCCAAAGAAACACCGTCACCGTGATGTCTGTCTCTTCCCAAGGTGAGGTAACCCTGACAATAGTCTGGAAAGTTTTCCTTCATACTTTTGTTTTTCTCATTCTTACCCTGCAAGGAAAAAGAAAATATTTGTCTCCTATAGAGAGTTGCTTAGTTTTTAAATTATAGAACTCAAGTTTTTGAATTGATGGACTCTTGGTGACAGATGTATGGAGTTTTAGTTTGGGGTTTCCTATTTCTCTTCATATCAATTCAATTTTATAGACTCTGAAATACTTTTTTGGACATTATTTTTCTTATTTTATGTGTATGAGTGTATTGACTGCATGTGCATAAGTGTACTTCTGTTGTACAGTGTCCTCAGAAATTGAAAGAGGGTGTCAGATACCCTGGAACTGGAGTTATGAATGGTTGTTAGCTGCCATGTGGGTGCTGGGAACCAAATCCAGGTCCTCAGCAAAGCAGCCAGTGCTCTTAACCCCTGAGCCATCTCTCCAGCCCTCTAAAATACTTTAAAAACCCTATTTTCTGTCTCACAGTGTTACCTAAAAGCATTAATTGCTGCCATTATGATTTGATGTTTTTGTTTTGTTTTCTGAGAGGAGCCTCTTGTAGCTCACACTGGCCTGAACTTAATATGTAGCCAAGGATGACCTTGAATTTCTCATCCTCTTTCCTCTACCTTCTGGGATTATAGGCATGTGCCAAGGTTTGCCTGGCAAATTAAAATTTTTTGAGGTACTGGGAATTGAATCCAAGAACTGCACCACTTAAATCACCAATTTTTTTTTTTTGGAGATAGTCTCCCTGAAGCCTCAGCTGGCCTAGAACTCACTATATAGACCAGGCTAACCTCTATCTTGCAGAGATCCAGCCAATCTCTGCCTCTGCTGGGATTAAAGTGTGTGCCACCACCAATGCCCAGAGGCCTTGAGCTTTTGGTCCTCTTCCTGCCTTTACCACCTGAGTGCTGGGATTTATAGGTGTGTGTGTTTATGCAAGTGCAATGCCCATGAAGGTCAGGAGAGGGTGTTGGATCCCCTGGAACTGGAATTACTGATGGTTGTCAGCTGCCCGGGAAGTGAACCTGGGTCCTCTGAAAGGGCAGCCAGTGCTCTTAACCACTGAGCCATCTCTCTAGCCCCAATAAGCATATTAAATAGAGAAGTGGTCATAGGACCCATGAAGCTTATGAACGAATGTTTAGTCATGGAGGTAATGGAGCTGCTTAATATGAACACAACTTTCTCTACACAATTTCCCCTGAAATTGTGTGGAAATCCCCACATCTATTGCTTAATTTGGCAGCTGCAGACTAGGGGTGAAGGCAAAATTGATAAGTTGTGGCTCATAAGTCTTCCAGGAGTTGCTTCATTCTGTTTGGAACTTTCCTCTGTATGCTTTGAATGAGTATAAAATGATGAACAATGCTGCAGTGTCCAACTAAAAGGGAAGCTAATTAAGACAAGGATCCAGAAACTTGGCAAAAGTATTCTTTTGGGGAAGTGGCTTTTTTCCTTCAAATTTTACGTTTATTTGGTGGTGGTGGTGGTGGTGGTGGTGCAGGGGTGGGGGGAATGTGCCTTGAGGTGCATGTGGAGACTGGAGGACAATTTTTGGGAGTTGGTTTTCATGGGAGGTGTTTGGAAATTTTAATTTGGAGGAGATTTGGACTGAATTATTTCTCTGGTCTTAAAAAACATGATGGTGAGTTGGGACAGTGGGACATGTATTAAATTGTCAGTAGGGCTAGTTATAACAATCTCTCAAAGTTTCAAAGTCTGTTTCTATAATTTAACTCATACTGATGGGCATGGTTATGCATGTCTATAATCCTAGTACTCAGGAAGCTGAGGCCGGAGGATCTCCCAACCTACATAGTGAGATCCAGGCCAGTCTTAGCTTCATAGTGAAACCCTGTCTCAACAACAAACCCAGAAAAACAAAACAAAAAAACCATACCAAAATAATTTAAAATCTGGGAGATGACTTGAGAGATGGCTCAGTGTTTAAAGCACCTGCCCTGCAATGTTGAAGACTGGAGTTTGGATCCCCAGAACCTATATAAATACCAGGTGGCTGTGGCTGCCCACTTTTAAGTCCATCCTCTGAAACGGGAGGTGGGATTTCCAGGGCAAACTGGTTAGTTAGACTAGCCGTATTGTGGAGCTCTGGGTTTAACTGAGATACCCTGCCTCAGTGATAAAGTAGAAGAGTGATGGAGGATGATTCTTGACATCTATACACCAACACGTGTGCTCACACACATGTAACATACACTCATACATGTAAAAAAATGAAAAAAAAAATCAGTTTTGAGCTGGGCATGGTGACATGCACCTATAATCCCAGCACTTGGGAGACAGAGGCAGGCAGATCCCTGTGAATTTGAGGCCAGCCCTGTCTACATAGTGAGTTCTGGGTCAGCTGTGGCTATAGGGAGACCCTGTCTGAACACCCCTACCACCTCCTAAACAAATCAAAAACAATCAGTCTTAACTCATTTTCATCATTGTGAAGGAGAAGTGAACTTTATTTTCAAAGCTGAATTTGGGCACTGGAAATACAGATTCTAATTTCTAAGCTAATTAATTATAAGTGTAATTGAATGCCTAGAAAGGCAGAACTTAAGATTATATAGCTTTTTGACTTAAGTAGAGGTAGCAAGTTACCTACAGCAGATACTTTCTCAAGGCTGGGTAAGGTGACCTATGACTGTAATCCCAATATTTGGGAGGCTGAGGCAGGAGAATTAGGAGCTCAGAGTTATCCTCAGTTACATAGCAAGTTTGAGGCCAGCCTGAGCTACAGGAGACCCTGCATCAAAAAAGAGACACAGAGAGACACAGAGAGAGACCTTGGAATTGTGGCTTGATTTCTCCCTTGCCTTAGGGAAAGATACTCACATTCCCTGACTATGACTTGAATATGCCACCCAAAACTTCACATGTTGGAAACTTAATACCTAAGTTCATATGTTCATGGTATTTTTTTTTTTTTTTTTTATACAGGGTCTCCCTGTAGCCCCAGCTGGCCTGGAACTCACTATGTAGACCAGCTTGGCCGTGATATAATAGAACTTGGCCTTCCCCAGCCTCCCAAGTGCTGGGATTAAAAGTGTGTGCCCCCAAGCCTGGCTGTTCCTGAAATTTAGAGAAAGGGCCTTTGAGAGATAATTGGGTGTGGTGCTTTGAATGAGAGTATCCTCTAAAGGCTCCAAGTATTTGGACATTTTGTTCCCAGTTAGTGGTGCTGTTTTGAGGTCTTAGAAGGTATGGCCTTGCTGGAGGAAGCGCTCACTGGGGGCAGGCTTAGTTCTTAAGTCTTGCCTGATTTCCAGTTGTTCTCTGCTTCAAGGTGTGAATACTAAGCTTTCTTCTATTCTGGGCATCTCTGCTGCCATGCCTCCCTGCCGTGATGGACTCTTGCCCCTTTGGACCTTTGGAACAGTAAGCTAAGTAAACTCTTCCTTCTATAAGTTCCTTTGGTCAGAGTTTATATCAAAGCAACAGAAAATTAACTAATATATTAGGGTCTGGTGTGGTCATCGGGTGGGGCCCCTAATGGCATTAGTGGCTTTATAAGAGGAAAAGCAACTAGAGCTTGCATGCTTCTATCTCACCTTGGGATTCCCTCTACTATATAATGATAGGGCAAGAAGGTCCAAGGCCTCCTCCAGAGGATAAACAGATGCCAACACCATGTTCTTGGACTTGGTCACCCAAACTGAGCCAATACATTTTTCTTTACTTAGGCACAATGATTTTGTTATAGCAATAGGAAATGGGCTAAGATATCTCCATACCTCATCTTCCAATTTCTTTTCTTTTGTCTTTTAAGGTATTTATTACAATTATTTATTTGTGTGCTTTGTTGTTTGGTGTTACAAAATACTCTAACCAATACCAACTTGTGGAAGAAAGTGTTTTTTTGGTTTACATCTCCTGGGTCACAGTCTATCAGGGAGCCCAAGGTAGGAACTCAGGGCAGGAACACGGAGGCAGGAGCTGAAGCACAGATCATGGAGGAATGCTACTTATGGCTTGCTCCCTTGACCCCTGCTCAGCCTGCTTTCTTATACAACATAGGCCCACCTCCCCAGGGGTGGAACTACCTACATGGGTTGGGCCCTCCCACATCACTCAACAATCAAGAAATTACCCCACAGACATGGCCACAGACCAGTCCAATGGAGGCAATGCCCCAATTGAGGCGCCCTCTACCCAGGTGTGTCAAGTTGACAACTAAAGCTGTCCAACTCAGTGTGTATGTATGTGGGTGGGTGCATATACGCCATGGTGTGAGTGTGGAGGTCAGAAGACAACTAGTTAGAACAGATTCTCTCCTTCTACCATGTGGGTCCTGGGTGTGGAACTCAATTCCTGCAGCATAGTGTCACGTGCCTTTACTTGATGAACCATTTTGCTGGCTTTTGTTTTTGTTTTTGTTTTTTTGAGATAGGCTGTCTTGCAGCCCAGATTTGAACTTGCTAAGTAGCTGAAGATGACCCTGACTTACTAATTTTCCTGCCTCTACTACCCAAGTACTGAGAGTGCAGGTATGTGCTAGCAGTCATAGACCTTTTTTAAGGAAGAGATAGAAATTTTATAGGCTCAGTAACCTCTTAAAAGGACAAGTACCAGGAGCAGTCTCTTGCCCCAACTCTCAAAGTTAGGGAGCCTTGGTTGGAGAGAAACTGTACCAGTGTTTGCTTTTATATCTAGCACCAGGTAAATTCAGGCAGTCTAGTTCACTGAAGGAAAATTACCACAATGGCTAGAGAGGAAACAAGCTGTTCTTTGTCATGGTAAAGTAAGGAGAGGAAAAGCACAGCTCTTGGCCAGATTCACATTCTGGAGAAGTACCTATGTCAGAAGAACTATAATCTGCTCAGTCACAGAACATTTGTCTAGCCTGCTCAAGGCCCTGGGTTCCATCCTTAGGGCCACCACTACCACCAAACCCAAAAAATTCCCCAAACAGAAAGAGCTATGGTCTTGAGAACCCCATCTGAACCTATCAGTGAATGAACTTGTATTCTTTTGCAGCAAGTAGAAAGTCCCTCAGGGTTTCCTCAGAACATGGGTGAGTCCACAGGTGACCCTTCTAGGACTAATCAGTCTAGTGACAGTGGGGCATCTTTCTATTATACCCAACACAAGTCACCGAGGAACAGTAATGGTCAAGTTAAGAGTCCTTTATTAGCAGGTGGTTGAGAGCAGGCTAAGGTCAGAAAGAACTCAACCCAGAGGAGAGGCAGGGTAGGGTTTATAAAGCTAATACCCACAATTACATCATTTCGGGGGCAGGTCAGATAACAAAAAGTTTCAGTTAGAAACAAATTTTCTCAGAAATTAATTTTCCACTACTATAGAAACAGTGAACTTTCTGGAACTACAGGTGGAGCTGGATAAGAGCTGTCTGCCCTGAAGGTTGTAGTTAGCAAGGGAGGGGAGTGGCTGGGGAAAGTACAGAGTGAAGCAAAAATAGAGTCAGCTAGAACAAAATGGAGTCTCTTTGGACAGTTCATTTCAGCTTAGTAGGCTTGAGCCTTTCTTTCCCCCTCTTTGGGTAACTATACCCATCCAGGGGCTCCTGTGTGCCTGAGGGGGTGGAGGCCATTAGATGGACTTACATGTGCAGGTCTGAGTATTTCAGTTCATGGGGAAGGCACCTAGCCTACCACCAAATATTCAGAGAGACACTACGTTACCAAAGGAATGACTTACACATGTGAGGCAAATTACAACTTAAAGTGAGAGGCTCAGTTCTCCCTGTTAAAAATAAGCGAAGGTTCCGGGCATGGTGGCACATGCCTTTAATTCCAGCACTTGTGAGGCAGAGGCAGGCAGATCTTTGTGAGTTCAAGGCCAGCCTGGGTACATAGTGAGTTCCAGGACAGCTGGGGCTACAGGGAGACCCTGTCTCAAAAAAAATAAAACAAAAGACAACAACAAAAAAAGTGAAGTGGGTGGGGGAGACTAGGGGAGGGTGCCATTTGGGAAGTGGGTATGTAGATGAATAAGATTGTTTGGGATGTTCTCTATGAAATACAACAAAAACATAAAAAAAGTTATATATGAGGAAGAAACATAAAAATTTGCTCCATGTTAATTAGTAGAGGTGAAACACATTGCCATTGAAATCTACCTGAAGATTTTGAAAGTAACCAATTGTGACTAGTATAATCAGATACATAGAGATTAGAGATGCATGTGCAAACATCTAAGTATCAGTAGCATTAAAAAAGAGTTTTTAATGTATGAAACAGTATATTTTTAAATGAAATGGAGATCTTTTTTAAAGGTTAAAACCTCATTCAATTTTATGTCTCATAGGGTTTATACTGAGTTCAATATTATATAATTGTATAAATTTAACTGTGAACCTAAAGCTTAACAACCAATATTGAAAGAGATGCATCTTTGCTCTGGAAATTGTTATTGAATATGTTAATGCTGTAATGAAATGCTTCTTCGAATCATGTGGTTATTAAATAAATAATTAAAAAAATAAGTGAAGAACCCTAGTTCCTTAGAGCATTTACTTTAAAAAACTCCTAAGCCCTTTCTCATCTCATCGAAGCATTTGAAATTCCTTTAAAATTTAAATAAGACAATCTGCCAGCTTCTCTCCTGGGAGCCCTCTGGGCCTGGGCCCACCCTCACCTCCCTCTGCTTCCCTGGGCCTGCACAACCTGCCAGCCTCTCTCTTGGTTAAGTCCACCATGGCATCCAAGCGCCTTGACTTTCCCAGCCCCATTCACCCTCCCATCTCCCCTGCCCGGCTCTCCTCCTAGCATGGGTACTATCCCATTCCTTGTCTTGGAACCCCAGACACCAGGGGAACCACCATTGCTTCCTGATCCTTTGCATCCAGACCAACCAAGTTCCTTCTTGAGGTCCCCAGGAGCCTTCTGGGCCTGGTCCCACCCTCACCTCCCTCTGCTTCCCTAGGCTGCACAACCCACCAGCCTCTTTCCTTGATGCCTGGGATGACCTTTCCGCTTCCTGATACTTTGCATCCAGCCAACCCAGTTCCTCCGGGCAATCCCCAGGAGTCCTTGGGGCCTCTTCCCGCCCCCATCTCCCTTTGCATCTCTGGGTGACACAGCCACCAGCTGCCAGAGACCAGCATCTTTCCTGGGCCCTGCTCCCAGGCCAGTCCAACCCCCAAATTCCTGAGGACATCTTCCTGGAGGGATCCAGACCTTAGGAGAAAGCCTGTGAGCATCTGATCCTTATCTGACCTGGGCCTCTGTGGGAACTCCTGAAGACAAAAGCAATCTGGCTACTACAATATAAAATCAAAAGAGAGAACTGGAAGCTTAGATGAACCAGCTTTTCATGCCCAAAAAGTAAACCACAGAGGCACATAAAATTTACAAAAAGAAGCAGAGCTAAACTTGAAGGCTTTAGTCTCACCCAAGAATCAGAAAGTACAAAAAAATTCACATGTCAAAATCACAGAGAAAAAAAAAATATGAAAAACCAAAATAATATATCTTCACCAAATATCAATAGTTCTCTAGAGGAGTACAATGAGAACCCCCTAGAGATAATGCAGGACATGGAACTCAAAAGAACAATTATAAACATGATAAAAGAATTCAGTGAATTTAAAGAACACACAAATCAAAGAACTGAAGGAAGATAGGGATAAACTTCTGAACGAATTCAGAAAAGAGCTAGAAATATTGAAGACTAATTAGGCTGAAGAAGGAAGTGAAACACTCCATAAGCCAATTACAAACAACAGGAGAAAGCCTCACCAATAGGATGAATGAAATGGAAAACAGAATATCAAGACTGGAAGATAAAATGGATGAACTAGACCACTCAAGCAAAGATTATGAAAAATTTAAGAAATCACAAGAATGGAATATGCAGGAATTGTGTGACACCATAAAAAGACCAAACTTACGAATTATAGGCATACAGGAAGGAGAAGAATCCTAAGATAATGGCATGGACCAGATCCTCAACAGAATCGTGGAAGAAAATTTCCCAAAGTTAAAGAATGACATGCCCATACAAATACAAGAAGCGTATAGAATACCAAATGGACAGAACCAGAAAAGAAACTCTGCATGGCACATCATAGTAAAAACACTAAACGTACAAAACAAAGAGACAATATTGAAATCTGCAGAAGAGAAACAAGTCACATAGAAAGGAAAACCCATTAGGATTACAGCTGACTTTTCAGTGCAAACTATGAAAGCCAGAAGAGCCTGGACCAAAGTATTCCCAGTGTTAAATTACCACAGATGCCAACTCAGATTACTGTACTCAGCCAAAATGTCTATTATAGTCGAAGGGGAAAGAAAAATATTCCATGACATAAATAGGCTTAAGGAATTCATGTCCACAAAACCAGTCCTTCAGAGAGTTCTGGAAGCAATACAAAGAGCTGAAGAAAGGAATGACTATACCCAAGGGATTGTGGAAAGAAATCCATCCAATAAAGGTATAAATGTGGAAAAGTACAGATATATCAAGAATGTAAACAAATAAAAATGACAGGATTCAATACTCATCTTTCATTAATAACTTTAAATATTAACGGACTGAACTCCCCAGTCAAAAGATACAGATTAGGTGAATGGATTAAGAAACAAAACCCATCTTTTTGTTGTCTGCAAGAAACTCATCTCACTTTCAAGGACAGGCATTACCTTAAGGTGAAAGGATGGGAAAAGTATACCAATTGAATGGTACTAAGAAAAAAGCAGGTGTTGCAATTCTAATCTCTGACAAAATAGACTTTAAACTAAAACTAGTCAGAAGAGATAAAGAGGGCCACTTCATTCTGATCAAAGGAACAATAAACCAAGAAGAGATTACAATCATGTACATATATTCACCAAACTCTGGTGTACCCAACTTCATAAAAACAAACAGTACTACAGGACTTTAAGACCCAGATTAATCCCAACTTATTAACAGTAGGGGACTTCAATACCCCACTGTCTCCATTAGATAGGTCAACAGGGTAGAGAGTTAACAGAGAGACATCTGAGTTAGACAATACCATATATCAAATGGACCTAACAGACATCTACCAAGTATTCTACCCAAGCACCAAAGGACCTGCTTTCTATTCAGTGTGGAGTACTGCCTAAAAAGTATTGCAGTCTTGTAAGTGGTTGGCAGTTACAAATATTTTCCTATGTTATTAAAATTTTTATTATAGACTTTATTGGTTGGCTTTATTGTAAAAATTTCAAACATGGACAAAACTAGTCTCATGATTCCCACCCCCGTTATCCACTTCCCATTTGGCAAGTGACAGTCAACCTTTCTATCAATGCCTCATCATCCTCCCTTTTTGTGAGACAACATTTCATCTGCAAACTTTACCTACAAGCTATGGAGCAGTTAAAGAAGGGCACTACATTAAAAAAATTAGAAGGACCTAACACTGCAACTCAAGGCACTGGAAAGGCAAGAACAAATGAAACTCAAACCCAGCAGACAAGAAGAAATAACAAAAATCAGGGCAGAAATTAATGAAATCGGAAAAAAGAAAACAATAAAATAAATCAACGAATCCAAAGGCTGATTCTTTGAAAAGATAAACAAGATTGACAGACTGCTAGCCCAGTTAACCAAAAGAAAGAAAGAGCACCTGCAAATCAACAAAATCAGAGATGAAAGGGGAAACATCACAACAGACACCAGAAAGATACAGAACATTATAAGGTAATACTTTAAAAACCTATATGCTACTAAATTTGAAAACCTAAAAGAAATGGATGCATATCTAAAGGCATGGGAACCACCAAAACTAAACCAAGAAGAGATTAACAGCTTAAACAGACTCATAACACAAAAAGAAATTGAAACAGTAATACAAAACCTCCCCACTAAAAACAGCCCAGGACCAGATGGATTTACAGCAGAATCCTATCAGACATTTAAAGAAGATCTACATCCAATACTACTTAAGTTATTTTAAAAGATAGAAATGGAGGGAGAACTTCCAAATTCCTTCTTTTAAGCCAGCATCACCAGCATCACTTTAATACCAAAGCCAGGTAAAGATATAACCATAAAAGAAAACTATAGACCCATATCCTTAATGAACATAGATGCAAAAATTCTCAACAAGATACTTGCAAACCGCATACAGACACACATCAAAAAGATCATCCACCATGATCAAGTCAGCTTTATCCTAGAGATGCAGGGATGGTTCAATATACGTAAGTCAACAAACGTTATAAATC
>NW_008337842.1:2449509-2449860 GCF_000622305.1 Nannospalax galili | reverse complement strand
AGGGAACATACCTCAACATAATTAAAGCCATATATAACAAACCCACAGCCAACATCATTCTAAATGGAGAAAAACTGGAAGCATTCCTACTGAAATCAGGAACCAGACAAGGCTGTCTACTATGTCCACTCCTCTTTAACATAGTGCTTGAAACTCTTGCAAGAGCAGTAAGACAAGAGCAGGAAATTAAAGGAGTAATAATTGGAAAAGAGGAGATCAAATTATCTCTTTTTGCAGATGATATATCTAAGAGATGCTAAAAATCCCACCAGAAAACTCCTAGAAATTATGAACACTTTCAGTAAAGTGGAAGGTTACAAAATTAACCTACAGTAGTCTGTAGCCTTTCTA
>NW_008337842.1:2431338-2448710 GCF_000622305.1 Nannospalax galili | reverse complement strand
A
The DNA here is from genome assembly GCF_000622305.1 of Nannospalax galili. Taxonomy (NCBI): domain Eukaryota; kingdom Metazoa; phylum Chordata; class Mammalia; order Rodentia; family Spalacidae; genus Nannospalax; species Nannospalax galili. The sequence goes on along the minus strand of NW_008337842.1, from coordinate 2,448,709 downwards.
ATTGTTCTTCAAACAAAGTCAAGAATCAACAAATGGGACCTCAATAAACTAAAAAGCTTCTGTACATCAAAGGAGAAATCCAGGGAAGTGAGGAGAAAACCCACAGAATGAGAGAAAAACTTCACCAGTGACACATCTGACAGAGTATTAACATCCAGAATATATAATGAACTCAGAAAAAGTAATCAAGAAAGGAAGTAACCCAATTAAAAGATGCGCTAAGGAGCTGAACAGAGAGTTCTCCAAAGAAGAAGTAAAAATGGGTAAGAAGCATCTTAAAAGATGTTCAACATCACTAACAATTAGGGAAATGATAATTAAAATCACTTTAAGATTTCATCTCATCGCAGTCAAACTGGCTAAGATCAAGAGAACAAATGATACCAAATGTTGGAGAGGATGTGGGGAAAGGGGAACACTCATCCACCGCTGGTGGGGCTGCAAACTTGTTCAACCCTTATGTAAAGCAGTGTGGAGAACTCTTAAAAAACTACAAATGAACTTACCATTTGACCCAGTTATACCACTCCTTGGCATATACCCAAAGAACTCATCGTATTGTAGACACACTTGTTGTGGTGGTTTGAATGAAAATGTCCCCCATAGGCTCCAAGTATTTGGACATTTTTGTCCCCAGATGATGGTGCTGTTTTGGAAGGTTTTAGAAGGTGTGGCTATCCTGGAGGAAGCATGTCACTGGGGGTGGGCTTAGAGAGTTCTTAAGCCTTGCCAGATTCCAGTTGTTCTCTTCCTTCCTGTGCCTGTGATGATGTGAGAGCTTAGCGTCTGCTGCTCCTGCTCCAGCCTCCTCCAGCCATCATGCCTCCCTGACATGATGGACTGTAATTCCCCTGGATCCGTAAGCTCAAATAAATTCTTCCTTCTATAAATTGCTTTGATCAATGTTTCTATCACAGCCACAGGAAAGTGACTAATACACTTGTACATCCATGTTTGTTGCTGCTCTTTTCACAATAGCTAAAAGATGGAAGCAACCTAAGTGTCCCTCAATTGACAAATGGATAAAGAAAATGTGTTCATTTATATGATGGCGTTTTACTCAGCAGTAAAGAAAGATGAAATCATGAAATTTGCAGGTAAATGGATAGAAGTAGAAACTGTTATACTAAGTGAAGTAACACAGACTCAGAAAAAAAATCGACATATGTTCTCCCTCATATTTGGACCTTAGAACCAAATCCTGATAAGTGAGTATGTATCCAGATAAGTACAGGAACCAGGATGATGGAAAGGAAACAGGGAAGTAAAGGAAAAGAAAGAACCTGAAAGAGAAGAACAGTAGGAAACAGGCCTTAATAAGGGAGATATGGATAACCTGAAAGAGGAACAGTAGGAAACAGGCCTTAATAAGGGAGATATGGATAAAAATTGGGTTAGTTTAAGGGAGGGGGGAGGGAAGGGTATACCAGGAACCTAGGGAATAAAGGGAAAGAAGGATCTCAAGAGAGATAGGACCATAGGAGAAGGGTATTATGGGAAAAATGTGGGCACCTTAATTGGGGAAACCACAATGGAGGGGTTAGACAATGTGAGAGATAAATAATGCCTAGCTAGTTTTAAAAACCAGAGGGAACCATATTAGTCCAGCAACCTACTAACAAATTATACATACCAGAACAAGAAACATACGTCCAGGCAAGGTTTTTCTGAGAACAACTGGTCTTTGCCCAAGATTTATCTATATGACACACAGTAATTAAAAGTACCAGACTGGTGGAACTAACCTTCTTGGATGTTTAACAGACATACTTTGAGTTGTATTCTAATTTGGTCAGAGGGACATAAAGGACAATTTTTGCTCCTTGCCCTCCTAGGTCAACTAGTTCCAGGGGACTATGAGCATCTTTCAGAATGTCCTGCAATTGTGGTGGGTTACCTGTCTTCTTGATCAAGGAGACAGAGGAGACCCAACCAGATGGACTTGAACCAGTGTCCAGTCTACAAAGAGGAGGGTCAATACAGGAATCATTTCCTCCATGCTTCCAAGCGAAGCCAGCCATGGTCAAGCAGGACCTTTGACTTATCTTCATATAGGTGGAACTGGTAAAAGAAAGGAGCTCCTCCCAAGCCCATGTGACCCCTGAGGAACAGATCCTCATACGACCTTAAGAGTAAAAATAAATTGGTTTATCTGGGCCAACTGTATGGCCTTAAACACCCAAAAGGGAAATACAACCATGATTAAAGGGGCCAATATAATTTTTTAAGAGACTGTATGTATAGTTAAAGGCTACATAACAAGCAACAATGCCAGATAAGAGATACCTTCTTTTGTTGTTGGCCAGGGTGGCCCAAGGGACACCCAGATAGTAACCCAGCATAGAACTGGGAAAATGAACAGCAGACCCCAATCTTATGTAAAGGAATACTGATAACTGATTCCTGCTAGATGGGGAATGGCTGACCTTCCTAAAACAAAGACCTCTAGGTAGGCTGACTAGATTCACCAGATGGACAGGAAGTGGGGAACAGCTGGGGGTGCCAACATTACAGTGGACAGTAGTAGGGATAACAAAGTATAAGGGCTCTAGTTGGGGAAGGGAGGCTATGGGAAGGTGCCATATGGGAAGTGGGTGTATAGTTGAATAAGATGGTTTTGGATGTTCTGTGTGATACACACACATACACACACAATCAATGAATTTAAAAAATGAATTATATTTAAGGGGGAAGCATAAAAATTACATCATGTTAATTAGTAGAGGTGAATTACCATTGAAGTCTACCAGAATGACTTTATACACAGGTGCCAAGGATCCGAGTTGAACCGATTATGTCTAGTAATAATCAAATACATACAGATTAGAGATCCATGCGCCAACATCTCAGTGTTATTAGCAAAAGCAATGAGTCTTTCTGTAAGAAACAGTGTATTTTAAAATGAAATGGAGATCTTTTTAAAGCTTAATAACTCATTCAATTTTATGCCTTACAGGGCTTATACTGAGTTCAATATTGTATAACTATTAATTCAATAGTGAACCTAAAAAGTTTATAGCGACTTTTGAAAGAGATGTATCTTTGCTCTGGAAACTGTTATTGAACATATTAAGGCTGTAATGAAATGTTTCTAAAAAATATATGTAGTATTATCTGAAAAAAAATTTAAATAAGTTTTTGTAAGCATTAGTGTTCAGTAATATCTTTCTCTAGGGCCCCCTGCATCTTTGGAATGGAAGCATCTCAAAGAGATCCATATGTTCTCATTTCTATGGGAAGGTAGGAAGCTAACTTTGATGGACTTCTGGCTCCCCATTGCAAAACTACTTTCTGACAAAAAGAAATGTATTTTTCCAGTGAATGCAAACAATTAACACTGATGTGGTACCAGTTACCTGGTGTCCTGGTTTATCATAAACTTTTAACTTGACACAGCCTAAAATCACCTGGAAAAAAAGACTCTCAAGTGAATAACTGTCTTTATCAGGTTGGTCTGTGGACATGTCTGTGAGGGATTGTCTTCATTGATGTAGGGGGGCCTAGCCCACGGTGGAGGGGCTATTCTTGGGCAGGTGCTCGTGGGCTGTATAAGAAAGCTAGCTAAGCATGAGCCAGAGAGCGAGCCAGAAAACAGTGTTCTCCATGGTTCCTGCGGGACTCCCTTGATGTGAATGAGTTCCTTGGTCAGAGGTAATGCTACATGGCTACGTGAAGTAGCAAGCAGTCCTGCCTTCAGGTTCCTGCCTTCAGGTTACTGCCCCAGCTCGCCTCAGTGATGGATTGTGATCCAAAGTGTAAGTCAGTGTGGTGGTTTGAATGAAAATGTCCCCCATAGGCTCCAAGTATTTGGACATTTGTCCTCAGTTGGTGGCCGTGTTTTGGGAGGTCTTAGAAGGTGTGGCCATGTCGAAGGACGCAGGTCACTGGGGGTGGGCTTAGAGAGTTCTTAAACCTTGACAGATCTTGAGGGAATCTCTTGCTTCCTATACCTGCTTGAAGATGTGGGAGCTTAGCTTCTGCTCCTCCTCCAGTCACCTCTCCTGTCATGCTTCCCCCGCCATAATGGACTTTTACCCCTTGGAACAATAAGCTCAAATAAACTCTTCCTTCTATAAATTGCTTTGGTCAGTGCTTCTATCACAGTAACAGAAAAGTGACTAATACAGCCAAATTAACCCTTTCTTCCTCAAGCTGCTTTTGGTCTAAGTTTTATCACAGCCACCGAATGAAACTAAAACACCTGGTAAATTTAGGATGAACCATGTGTAATAAGTGACGTTGTCAAGACCTCTTAATTGAGAATTAGTTTTGATCCATGTCAGGAAATAAAAATGACTGTTATGTCTGCGCCATGTGAGAAAGGAGAGGTTTCTTTCTGTCTGTGCGATCTCTTAGTGGATTGTATGGAATATACATAACACTCTGGCTTCTTATTCAATTAGAAAAAGTATTTTCTGTTTCTGGTTAGAGGTTTCCTGGATCGAGAAATTTTGTTTTATTTTATTTAATACATGAATTATTCTGTTCTAAACTGCTTTATTGACCAGATAGGAAATCAGTTTAAACATAGCCCATGCCAACAGCCCTGGCAGTGGACAACAGTAGACCTGTTGTCCTTTCAGTACCTGGGAGTGCCAAGGCCCAGTCCTGATGCCCCTGACCTCCTGCAGGCTTGGAGAGAATGGAGTGAAATGGCCAGAGAAAGTCCCTAGAGAAAGGTAGGATAAAAGGGACAGGGTCTTAGTTGAAGGGAATTGAGGACTTGAAGCAGAGGGAAGCAGTGTTACATAAGGGCCTGGGCTATGCTAGGACAGCCACAGGATCCAGGATTAGGGCCAGAGTTGACGATTCTAAAATTGGATCACTGATAAGTATGTGTTGGAAGTGTCTCAACAGTATCTCCCATCAAACAGGGAACTTCATGCCCAAGGAAATCAGACAACCTATTGACTTTGGCAAGGTCCTTGGGCCTATGTGGTTCTCCTTCAACCCCAAGTGTGAGGATGCCAGTTCTCAAAGGCAAGAGACTGGAGAAACAAAGATCTCCTATGCTCCAAGACCTCTTCATACCTCTCTTCTTCCCATGTTGATTCTCAGAACTTTCACTGCTCAGGCTTATTCTGAGGAACATGAAGTCCACCGTCTTCTAGAGAAAACTCTGGAATTCAATAAACCACAGCTTTTTCCCAGAGCCTTCCTGGTTGTGTTTTCCTCCTTCTCTTGGCCTGTTGCTGCTGCTCCTCCTGGCTCCAAGATGTGGACTCAGATGTCCTGGCCAGCTGGTGATGGACATTCAGCCCAAGAACAGAGGTCTGTGAAGTAAAGTGTGAAGAGAGGGGCCTAGTTCTCCTAAAGGGTTAGATATATGTCTTCTACTAGTGGTGGTGTCAGACGCCAGGCAGGGGGACATCCTTAGTTGGTGAGGGGAACTTTATTTAGGCAGACCCTTTTCCCATAAACTAAACTGAAACTAGATGCCTAAATTCAAGTCATTTATGATGAGAGGGAAAGAATCTTAAAGGCTTCTAGGAAAGAATGGAGGCAGAAATCACAGTAGTGGACAGGCTTTGGTGGGCAGTAGTGGTCTGTAAGTGGACCTCAAGGCCCCAGATTATCATCTATCTATCTATCTATCTATCTATCTATCTATCTATCTATCTATCTATCATCTATCTTTCTATCTATCTATCTATCTATCTATCTATCTATCTATCTATCTGTCTATCATCTATCTTCTATCTATTTTTATGTATTTATAGACAAGGTCTTACACAGTAGCCAGACTGACCTGGAACTCACTATATAGTCCAAGCTTGTCTTGAACTTGAGGTAATCTTCCTGTCTCAACTCCCTTAGGGCTGGAATTATAAGCATGAGTCCCCAAGCCTGGCTACAATGTTTTCATTTATTACAATTTATTGTATGAGTTTTGCATGCATGTATTCAAGTGTACAATGTGCATGCAATGTCTGCAGAGGCCAGAAGGGGGAGTCAGATTCCCTGGAACTGGAATTAGCTGCCATATGAATGTTGGGGACTGAACTTGGGTTCTCTATAAAGACAGCCAGTGTGTTTTACCACTGAGCCATCTCTCCAGACCCCATAGAGGTTTCCTGGATTGAGAGATTTTGTTTTATTTTATTTAGTACATGAATTACTTTATGTCTTATTAGAAGGGGTGGGTGGGCCACATGCCATGCCACTGTGGATGTGGTCAGAAGATAACTTGTGGGAGTAGGTCCTATCTTCCTATAGTGTAGTTCCTGGGGCTAGAACTCAGGTTGTCAGGCTTGGTGGCAAGCACCTTTCCTCACTGAGCTATCTCCCCTGTCTGAGATATTGTTTTTAATTGTTTCTCCCCAATACAGACTCATGCCATGACCCCAAAGAACAACATCTGTGAAAAAACTATATCCAGTTGAGTCTCTCAGAAGACCTAACTTCTAATTAATTCCCTCATTTTACCAGAGAACTGCCTTCCTGCCTTCCCTTTTTCCCTCTATCGTTTTCCATGCCGTTTACCCCACTTTTAAGATTGCCTCCCCCCTCTCTCTATATCTCAAATGATAACTTTCAAATATGATAAAGTCAAAAGTCATGACCCTTATGAAGACATAAAAATGGACATACTGCTGTGCTGGACATGGTGACACACATGGTGCTAACCTGTAATGCTAGCACTTGGGAGGCCAAGGCAGAGGGATTAAAAGTTGGGTTAGTGAGATGGCTCAGCAGGTACAGGTGTTTGTTGCCAAGCCTGATAACCCGAGTTCAAGCTCCAGGACCCTTGTGGTAGAACAAGAAAATCTCTCTACCTCACACACTATGGCATGCACCCCCCCCCTTTGCATACATATACAATAAACAGATAAAATAAATAAATGTAAATTACAATGTGAAGAAACAGTCAAGATCATCCTTGGCTATCTAGTAAATTTAAGATGAGCTACATAAACCAGGCATGGTGGTTCAGGTCAGGCCTGAAATCACAGCATGTGGAAGGTGGAGGCAGGAATATCAGAAATTTAGGGTCATCCCCTGCTACATACAAAATATGATGTCAGGTTGAGCTACATAGGATGCTGTTTAAAAACTTTTTAAAAAAAATTTTCTTGTCTTTAAGACAGGGTCTCCCTGTAGCCCCAGTAGGCCTGGAACTTGCTATGGAGACAGGCTAGCCTCAGTCTCACAGAGATCCACCTGCCTCTGCCTCCTGACTGCTGGGACTAAAGGTGTGCACCATCATGCTCAGCTTTCAAATATTTTTTACAATTTTAAATCAAATAATAAAAAACTTGAGAACATGCTCCCTCTGCCATGCCACATGGTTTTCCCCACAAACTAATTTTGAGAACAAAAATCAAATTTTAACCCACGTTTGTTCATTGTTTTTGTAGAATTCATAGAGTAAGTCTTGTTTATAGTTTGTGAATCTTGATTTTAGAAAAAGGAGTTGTTGGGGCTGGAGAGATGGCTCAGTGGTTAGGAGTATGTACTGATCTTATAGAGGACCCAAGTTCAATTCCCAGCACCCATGTCAGGTGGCTCACAACTACCTGTAACTCCAATTCCAGGGGTCTGATGACTGTCCTCCAGCAGCATCTATACTGACATACACATATCCTCCACCCCGGCACATAATTTTTAAAAAAAATCTAAGAAAGAAAAAGAAGCTGCAATCCCCAACACTCCGAAGAATCACTGAACTGCAGAGGAAGTAATGAAAGCCCAAGGAAGTGAATTGCCTTGCTCTGAGGCCACACAGCTTGTCCCTGGCAGTGCCAGAGCTCCCTGCCTTTCAGTCAAGCCAGTGCTCCTTCTGCCATGGGCTCCAAAGGAGAAAGGATGGATGAAGTTCAAAGTAGAGAAATGAAGACAGCCAACAAGAGGAACCCCCCACACCCAGAATGCAGTCATTTTAAATAGGAAAATTCCATGATCATACCAGACCCATGTAGAACCCAGATGATGTCTATCCACATGTGATTCTATGCATAGAAAACATCGTGGATTTGGGCATGCTTTTGTAGGGAAAGCTGATGATCAACAAGCTGTACCCTTCATGCATTCAGTATGTGTGGGAGGTAAGTACATACAGGCCAGGGATCGGTGAACACAGCAAGGTCAGACAGAAGTCCAAGACCCATCCTGTTTCCTCCGTGCTCTCAGCCCTGTGTCCAACCCACTGACAGGCCTTTACAGCTCTTTCAAAACGTATCCAACTTTGATCATTCTTTCTGCCTCTGCAGCTCCATCCTGGCCTGCTGTCATCATCTCTTACCTGGGCTCATACCTCACCCCCTCACTGCTTCTTCCGCTTCCACTTTTGCCCAGTTAAAATCCATTCTCCCTGCAGTTTCATGGAGAATCTTAGAAACATAAATCAGAGTATATCACCCCTCTTGCTTGAAAGCCTCTATTAGCATTTAGATAAAATCTGGTTCCTTTCCTATATTACTCAGCTTTCTGTCCTATAACAAGACATTTGTGGCAGTTCATTTACAAAGAGAAAATGTTTATTTTGGCTCACAATTCTGGGGTTTCCAGTCCAAGACTGAGAGCTGTGTCACAGCAGGAGTGCGTGGTAGAGTGAACCATTCACCTAGCGAACCAGTAAGCAGAACAAAGGAGGAAGGAGGAGAGATGAGGGTCCCACAGTCCCCTTTGAGGGCATGCACTCAGTGATCCAAGGGCCTCCCACTAGGCCCTACCTACTGAAGGTTCTACTGTCTCCCACTAACACCACCCTGGGATTAGCACATGGGTGAGATCACAGAGCCTTTGACTGAACACCAGCTGCTGCTTCCTCCCCTTCCTTTTGCTGACTGACTGACTGTAGTAATGTTTTCCCCGCCTGTATTTGTTTCAGCCTCAGGACCTTTACATTAGATATCCTCTTGGCCTTGAATGCTTTTCCTCATATTCTTGCCATGGGTGCTTCTGCCTTAGCCGTCAGATCTTAGTTTACCTCTTTTTTTTTTTTTTGGTCTTTTTGAAACAGGGTCTCCCTGTAGCCCCAGCTGTCCTGGAACTCATTATGTAGACCAGGCTGGCCTTGAACACACAGAGATCCACCTGCCTCTGCCTCCCAAGTGTTGGGATTAAAGGTGTGTGCCACTATGCCCAGCAGTTTACTTCTTCTTAATAGAAGGTCTTTTAAATTTATTAATGTGCATATTTGTGTGTGTACACATGTGCACGTGTGTAAATGCATGTGCACATGCCAATGTTTGTGCATATGTGGAGACCAGAGCTTGACATTGGGTGTCCTCTTCAGAGGGGTTCTCTCCAGCTCCTAAAAATGAGATTTTTTTTTAATGTGTATGAGTGTATGTGAGTGCACCCATGTCATGCAATGCCGTGGAGGTCAGAAGAGGGCTTCAGATTCCCCTGGAACTGGAGTTAAGGACGGTTCATTGCTGCCATGTGGGTGCTGGAAATTGAACCCGGGTCCTCTGCAAGAGCAGTCAGTGCTCTTAACTGCTGAGCCATCTCTCCAGCCTCTTCAGAGAGGTTCTTAATCCTCCACCTAGCATTTGTCTTTACCTTGTATTTTGATCTTTAAACTATTTGTCTGGGTCTTATTTTTCTTCTAGTATGTAACTTTTAGTATGGAATCTTTCTTATTTGCTGAATCCTTAGTGTATATAGAACCTAGTTCATAGTGGGTGTTCAAAAAGTGTCAGATGCATGAAAGTCTCTCAAGTAGTTGGTAATTTGGTTTGCCTTTTTTCAACCTGTGGATGAAAATAACATGTGAGCCACTGGTAGTGGCACATGCCTTTAATCCCAGCTCTTGGGAGGCAGAGGCAAGGGAATCTTTGAGAGTTTGAGGCCAGCCTGGTCTACATAGGGAGTTCCAGGCCGGTCAGGGCTACATAGTGACACCTAAAAATTAAAAAAAAAATAAGAAAGCCATGTGAGTTTTAAGGATACATCACAACAGGCCAGGAAGATGACTCAGCAGGTAAATGTCCTTGTAGCCAAATCTGACAACTTGAGTTTAATCCTTGAAACCCACATGGTGTAAGCAAGTTGTCCTCTGACCTCCATACTTATAGGCGAGCATGTGCTGGGCTCTCAGGGTCCCAGCACGCACTCCTGGGCAGTGAAAGCTCCTCCGCTACTGAGGTCTACTCAGTCGATCCCGTCCCTATTTCACCCATATACCTTCCTCAGGATGTGAGGTCCACTGGCCACTTGGACCACACGGGAAGCGTACGAGGAATGGCGAAAGCCAGGGTGTCCGTGAGTCGGTGATGGAGGAATAGCGCCCCCTGGGGAGACTGGATCACAGGATTTAGTGTTACAGCTCAAGACAAGTGACTCAGCTCAGATCTCAGTGATTCAGCTCCAGCTCCAGCTCCAACTTTATTGGGGTAAAACTAGGACTATTTATCGTGTCGAGACAGCAGAAGAAGTCTTAGCTGATAGGTACTTTTAGGATGCCTCATTTACATAGGGCGGTGGGCTTCTATCAGGCTATCAGACAACGCCTGATTAAAACCTGGTAGCTCCTGTGCTGGAGGGCATGTATTTGTGGCGAGCACTTTAAAAGAAGAGTCAGGGAGGATGCCAGGAAGGCACTCTGCTATGAAAGGAATCTGCAGCACATGGTTTCCGAGCTCGTGAGCTATCTGGACGTGAAGAGACTTCTACTTGCATAACAGAGGACCCCAACACATACTCAAACTGTGATAAGCGTGTGCACATGCATGTGCACACACACAAAATAATAATAAATAAAAAAAATTTTTTTAAAGAGTATATCAAGCCAGGAGTGGTGGTATACAGCTTTAATGCAGATCTCTGTGAGTTCAAGGCCAGCCCGGTCTACATGGCAAATTCCAGGCCAGCTAGGGCTACAGGGAGACTGTCTCCAAAGGGAAATGAGGAGACTCTGTCTTACCCTTAACATTCAGACTGTTCTTGTTTCTTAAGCAACTTGTGCACACTAGCCTACCTTTGGAGACTCTGCATTAGGAACTTGAACTGTGGATATCTATGTAGTAAATGATACATCACTGGGCATATAATAGATATTTAATAAAGGACAAATTTTGATCTCTTATCTGGGTTCAACTGTCTCTGTGAAGGTGCCAGGAGGGAAGGGTGGTGACTTTCCAGTTACTGGAAGAGTGGGTGTGAAGTGTTATTAAGGTGATAAAGGAGGGCTGAGCAGGCAGGGCCACCAAGTTGACTGTGCACATCATGTGCCACCAGTACAGGTGACCTACCTCACTGGCCCAGGGCCAGAAGGTGTTAGTGTTCTGTCTTCTATAGCAAATCTTTAACCATGCAAGATACTGAGGTTATCAGCCACTGGTAAGTGACAGGCAAAGACTAAGCCACAGATGTCACTCTCTGCCCCTCAGTGCAGATAGCCTAGGTTCTTACTAGGGTTGTGAAGTACAAGCCATGACAAGCAAGTAGAGGTCAGAAGACAACTTGTAGGAATTGGGTATTACTTCCCTCCCTCCACCATATGATGACTGAGGTAATCAGATTCTGCACAAGCTGCCATCTTGCCAGTTACACACACACACACACACACACACACACACGCACACACACACATTGAGGCAGGGTCTCATCCCAGCTTAGTGCTGTACTTGCTATATAGCAAAGGATGACCTTGAACACCTAAGCCTCTTTCTTCCACCTCCCAAGTGCTCGGATTAGAGTTATGCCCCACCATGCCTGGCTAGCACCACACACTCAATTTCCCATGCAGACCTTGTCCTGACCATAGAGCACTTCCTTCCCTTCCCGGCTTTTCCTGCCATCCTTTGGCTTTCACTCCCTACTGTGCCAACGGTCCATCCCAGGAAAGTTAAAGGATCCTGAGGAGAGACCAGTGATATAGAGTTACAGAACGAGCAGGCTACCCACCAAGAACTAGTTCCCAGTTGCCTCCTCAAGTAGAAAAGGAGACCTCAGGGCAGTGGAGGAGGCACAGGTGGAAGGAGAGCCAAGGCCAAGGAAAGCTTTCCTGTTAAGTCCTAGGGATGGGGGTGTAGGTTGACACTCCCCATAGGTTTATGAGACACAAAAATTGAGGGACCCAGGCACTGTCTTCTGAGTAGAGCCCCAGGAGGCAGCAAGGCAGTAAAAAGGAACTGGTGGCTGAAATCTGAACTTCCTCACTGAGATCCAGCAGAGTCCAGAAAGAATGCTTTCAATGCACTAAGGTATCACTGAGGTAGACTGGATTAGGTAGAACACTCTAGGAGAGCAGTAAATCCAAATAAAACTGATTTGAATAACAAACGGACTTTCTTAACCACTTTTGAAAGAGATGTATCTTTTCTCTGGAAACTGTTATTGAGTATGTTAAAGCTATAATGAAATACTTCTTCTAAAAAATATTTAAGAAAAAGATGTAAACATTTAAAAAATACTTTATTTTTATTTCACACGTATGAGTGTAATGCCTGTATATATGTAAATGCACCTGTGTCATGCAATGCCTGCGGAGGTCAGAAGGGGGCTTCAGATTCCCCTGGAACTGGAGTTATGGGTGGTTGTTAACCTCCATTTGGGTGCTGGGAAACGAACCCAGGTCCTATGCAAAAGCAACCAGCACTCTTAACCGCTGAGCCATCTCTCCAGCCCCACAAATAGATTTTCTAAGCTCAGAGGCAGGAGTGATTTCATCAGGTGCTGGTGGATGTTATTGACTTTGTCTGCAAGCTAACTGTTCTACTAGCAATATTATACTGATTGTATATATTTAGCAAATAATGACTATGTCAGTTCAGGTGACATGGATGCCTGTTCAGAAAGAGAACTTCTCTTTTTTCAATCATGGACTTCAGTTTGGACCAACATTGATGACAGTCACCCTAAAAGACCCATCACGACTAAGGAAATGCTATCGGACAAGGACAGGATGATGGCTGAATGAACAGAGCTCTTCCGGCAGAACTGGAAAGGAAGGATGGCGACTCTGTCAATCAGTGCCGATGGCCTGAGCGACATGCATAGGGAGAGGGGCAAAACAGATCCAGAGCAGCAACCAAGAATGTCAACCATGCAGGTGGGAGGCAATCATCCTTCTAAAGCCAAAATTTGAACTTAACCTCAAGCTGTGAATAAAATAACTCAGCCAGCTGTATGGGTTTTGTGACAACTGTAAGCTGATTTAGCAAAATTTCAAGCTGTGAATAGCTGTTTTCCATGGACTAGGTTGAAGTGAAATTCTTTTGTGTAATAAATCAAGGGCTTGAATTTGGAAAAACCAAGAAAAATGAAACAGGCTTTTTTTAATTTTTAAAAAATATTTTGGTTTTTATTCTTATTTTATGTGTGTGCGTGTATTGCTTATGTGGATGTAAGTGCACCTGTGTTGTACAGGGTCTGCAGAAGTCAGAAGAGGGCATTGGATCACCTGGAGCTGGAGGTACAGATGGTTGTTGGCTGCCATGTGGGTGCTGGAAACCAAACTCAGGTCCTCTGTAAGAGCAGCCAGTGCTCTTAACTGTGGAGCCATCTTGCCAGCCCCTCAAATAAAATAGACTTTTATTTGTTTTCTTTTTCTGGTCATTTTTGAGACAGGGTCTCCCTGTAGCCCCAGCTGTCCTGGAACTCACTAGGTAGACCTCTCAGAGATTCACCAGTTTCTGCATCCCAAGTGCTGGGATTAAAGGTGTGCGCCACCACACTCGGCTAAAATATGTTTTTATGACCTGACATTTTTCTCTTTCAATTATAAACCCATGTGTGGAGAGAAGGTATAAGGAAAAATAAAGTAACACGTCTACGAGCTAGGAAAAAAAAAAAGAGCACAGCACAAGGCAGGAAGTTCTATTCCTTCAGAGGGAGAAGAGAAACGACCAAGGGCAGGGCGCGGTCAGTTCTTGTGGGAAGGAAAGGCCTCATTTCTGAGCGACGATGCGTGTGCACAAGCAGGTGGAAGTGTGTGGTAGACACATGAGAGGTGTAGAGGGAAGTAATACTTAGGCGCTGCATTCCAGTGCCATATGCTATGGAGAGGTTATCGCATGTCATTAATACAATGACTCTGCAGTAGGTATTTCTTTTATTTCCATCTTATATGTCAGGACTCCTGAAAGAATACAGCCAAGTACATATCTCTTGTCTACTTTGGTTCTGAGATTATGGTTCTGAGATTATGGTACGAGATTCAGAACATATTTCATCACTTCATACTGCCTCATCAAACATCTGCATTCCATTATCAGAAAGCAAGAACAAAACTGCTTGGAAAACAAAGGAACAGCTGGGCATGGTGGTGTATGTGTGGAATACCAGCACTTGGGAGGTTGAGGCAGGAGGACTGTGAATTCAAGGCCATCCTGGGTGACAGAGGGACATTCGTTCTCAAAGGAAATAAAAGAAAAAAGAAAGAAAGAAAACAGGGCCCTTCAGTTTTTGTATTCCAATTAGACTGGAGAGGACTGGCCAGGAATGAAGATATAGCTGTTCTCAGATACATTATTAACTGTCTTAACATTTTTTACATTTATTTACATGGGGGGCCATGGTGTGCATGTGGGGGTCAAAGGAGAACTTGTGGGAATTGGTTCTCTCCTACCATGTGGGTGCTGGGGATTGAACTAAGGTCATTAAACTTGGTGAGAAGCACCTTTTGCCCACTGAGTCATCTCACCAGCCCCATTATTTGCAATCTGAATCATTATGAAAAGTTTAAGGATGTCAACACTATTAGAAAAAAATTCTTTTTTCTTTTTTGGTCTTTTTGAGACAGGGTTTTCTTGTAGCCCAGCTGTCCTGGAACTCACTATGTAGACCAGGCTGGCCTTGAACTCACAGAGATCCACCTGCCTCTGCCTCCCGCATGTTGGGATTAAAGGCACGTACCACTATGCCTAGCTAGAACAAATCTTATAGAGTGCATTATCAGGTTTAGTTTTGTAAGATGTCAGCCTATGGTAAAGACATATTTCAGATTTAGCCAATTTAAACAGTGATCGAATTTTGTAGAGAAGAGGAAAAAGAACAGCCTGTCTAATATGATTGTCTTTGAGTGTGTGTGTATGTGTATGTTTAGAATTTTCCTTGTCTAGTAAGATCTTATTGTGATTAGCTCAATTCCCATTGTTTACACAAACTTTGATCTAAAGATCAGTTTATGAGGAGCTGCCATCCTAACAGTATTGACTGAGTTTTTCAATCAATGAACATGGGGTGTCTCTGGTCATTTAGATTGGGCTAGAGAGGTGGCTCAGCAGCTAAGAGAGCTTGCTGCTCTTACAGAGGTCTGGGGTTTGGTTCCAACATCCACATAAGGAGGCTCATAACTGCCTGTATTCCAGCTCCAGAGGATCAGACACCCTCTTCTATCCTCTGTAGGCACCTGCACACATAAACACACACACACACACACACACACACACACACACACACACACAAGTAAAAATAAATCTAGATCATTAGTTTCCCATAACAGTGGTATGAAATTATTTGTGTAAACATCTACTTCTTGTGTTAAATTGATTTGAAAGTAGAGTAGTTCCTCTTTATCTCTGGGTGTGTTCTGAATAGTAGTTATTGTATAGCTGTATTCTCTGAATTAAAACAATTCCTCCTCGAGGAAGGCTCATAAAACTCAAGAAGCTAACAAAATTTATAAGGAACTGGAAGCACAGAACATTGCAAGGTTCACAAGGCCCCTCCCAAGGTTATAAAGGCAGGAAACAGTTGATGCAGAGGAGTGCCCTGGTGGAGTTGCCTGTGAATTGTGCAGAGAGCCCCAGGGATGCAGCATTTGGCAGGGTGTATCCATGCTGGGGTGAGCTTTTTGGTAAGGCAGCTGCCTTTGAGTTACATGTACTCCTGTAAATCATCCCTCACCCTAGCTCCTGGAAGTAACTCCAATAAATTCATTGGCTCACCAAGCTTGAGTGGCATAGTTTGTTTGGTCTATTGCTAGTATCTAGGATGGATAGATATTTGTTCACATTCCGCCCCCTGGAAGTCACATAACAGTACTAGAGTCCATACATACTGTGTTTTTCCTTCACATACATACTAATGGGAGAACTCATTTTCCATTTAAACAAAACCGTGGATTGCTTCTCTTAGGTATATCTGAATTGACAGCATCATCATCACCCCTGTTGCACTCTGGGGCCACAACTAAGTAAATAAGGGTTAACTGAACATGGACAGCATATTGTGACTGTCAATCTGAAAGCCAAGGCTACTAAGAGTCTAGTGGGGCAGGTAGCATATATGGCGTGGATATACTGGACAAGGCAATGAATGATTCATGTTTTAAGCAGGATGAAGTGGGAGTGCAAGAGATCTTATTGTTATTCAGAATGGTACACAGTTGAACATTTGTTATTCATGAACATTTCCATTTAATATTTTTGAACCATAGTTACTATAGAATATGGAAGGTACAGATAAGGGAAAGCTACTGTATTTCATTATTTTTAATACTATTTCGAGCAGAATGTGTGTGTGTGTGTGTGTGTGTGTGTGTGTATGTGTGTGTGTGTACCCCTTCCTTCCTTCCTTCCTTCCTTCCTTCCTCTCTCCCTCCCTCCCTCCCTCTTTTCCTCCCTCTCCTTCTTTCTCCTTCCCTCTGTGCACCTCCTCTCTCCACACAGAGTATCATGTAATGCAGGCTCTCCTTGAACCCACTATCCTTGTCTCAGCCTCCTGAGTGCTGAGATCGCAAGTGAATGCCACCTTGCTCATTCCGTATGGTTTTCTACATACAAAACATAGACTTCTCCCCTTCCATCTGGATGAATTTCTTTATTTTTTGATGCTTTTTTTCTTTTAAAAATAAATTTTATGTGTATGAGTGTATTTCCTGCATGTGTGTAAGTGCACCTCTGTTGTGCAATGCCAATGGAGGACAGAAGGGGGCATTGGATCCCCTGGAGCTGGAGTTATGGATGGTTGTTAGCTGCCATGATTCTGGGAATCATACCTGGGTCCTCTGCAAGAGCAGCCAATGAATGCTCTTAACCGCTGAGCCATCTCTCTAGCTCCCAAAGTGATATATATATTTTTTTCTTTTTTGAGACAGGGTCACATTCTGTAGCCCAGACTGGCCCGGAATTCACTATGTGGCCTGGAACTCATGCCAACAACATTCCTGCTTCAGTCTTAGTTTATTCCTTCAGAGAGTTAAAGTTTTCATTATAGAGGTCTTTTACCACCTTGCTTAGTCTTATTCCTAGATTAAAATTTTTTTAAATTATTATTTTTAAATTATTTATTTAATAACCATATAACTAGAAGAAGCATTTCATTACATCAGCATTGACATGTTCAATAACAATTTCCAGAGCTAAGATGCATCTCTTTCAAAATTGGATGTAAATTTTTAGGTTTACAGTTGAATTAATACAGTTATGTAATATTGTATTCAGTATAGACCCTATAAGACATAAAATTAAATGAGGTC
>NW_008337842.1:2431151-2431320 GCF_000622305.1 Nannospalax galili | reverse complement strand
CATTTTAAAAAGATCTCCATTTCATTATTAAAATACACAGTTTTATACAGAAAAATTCATTTTTAATACAATTGACACTAAGACGCACATGCGTTTCTAATCTCAATATATCTGATTATTACTAGTCACAGTCAGTTACTTTCTGAGCTCCTTGGCATCTGAGCATGGA
>NW_008337842.1:2429766-2430016 GCF_000622305.1 Nannospalax galili | reverse complement strand
TTGGGCAAAGACCAGTTGTTCTCAGATAAACCTTGCCTAGACATATATTTCGTGATATGCTATGTATACTTTGTCAGTACATTGCTGGACTAATATGGTTCCCTCTGGTTTTCGGAACTAGCTAGGCATTGTTTATCTCTTGCATTGTCTCACACCTCCATCATGGGTTTCCCACTTAAGATGCCCCCATTTCCCCCCTTTCTCCCTTAATAATACCCTTCTCCTATGGTCCTACCTCTCTTGAGCTCCT
>NW_008337842.1:2426000-2426863 GCF_000622305.1 Nannospalax galili | reverse complement strand
GCTCTTGGAATTGATCCTTTGTATTGTTTTCTTTGTTTCAATTTCATTAATTTCTGCCCTGATTTTTGTTATTTCTTCTTGTCTGCTGGGTTTGGGTTTCGTTTGCTTTTGCTTTTCAAATATGTTGAGTTGCAATGTTAAGTCGTTTATTTGTGTTCTTTCCGATTTTTTGATGTAGGCACTTAGAGCTATAAAGTTCCCTCTAAGGACTGCTTTCAGCGTGTCCCAGAGGTTTTGTCATTTTGTATTGTCCTTTTAATTTAGTTCCAGGAATACTTTTATTTCTTTCTTAATTTCTCTTTTGACCCATTCATCATTCAGGAGTGTGTTGTTTAATCTCCATGTGTTCAAGGGGTGACTAGGGTTTCTTCCAGTGTTGATTTTAAGCTTTATTGCATTGTGGTGTGATAGAATGCATGGAATTATTTCAATCTTTTTGTATTTGTTGGTTTGTTTTGTGCCCCAGTACCTGGTCGATTTTGGAGAAGTTTCCATGGGGCTTCAGTATTCCACACTGAATAGAAAGCAGGTCCTTTGGTTCTTGGGTAGAATACTTGGTAGATGTCTGTTAGGTCCATTTGATATATGGTATTGTCTAACTCAGATGTCTCTCTGTTAATTCTCTCCCCTGTTGACCTATCTAATGGAGGCAGTGGGGTATTGAAGTCCCCTAGTGTTAATGAGGTGGGATTAATCTTGGTCTTAAAGTCCTGTAGTATTGTTTTTATGAAGTTGGGTGCACCAGAGTTTGGTGAATATATGTTCATGATTGTAATATCTTCTTGATTGATTGTTCCTTTGATCAGAATGAAATAGCCCTCTTTGTCTCTTCTGGTTAGTTTCAGTTTAAAGTCTATTTTGTC
>NW_008337842.1:2412423-2425539 GCF_000622305.1 Nannospalax galili | reverse complement strand
TGGCATCTGTGGTCATTTAACACTGGGAATACTTTGGTCCAGGCTCTTCTGGCCTTCATAGTTTGCACTGAAAAGTCAGCTGTAATCCTAATGGGTTTTTCTTTATATGTGACTTGTTTCTCTTTTGCAGCTTCCAGAATTGTCTCTTTGTATGTGTAGTGTTTTTACTATGATGTGCCATGCAGTTTCTTTTCTGGTCCTGTCTGTTTGGTGTTCTGTACGCTTCTTGTATTTGTATGGGCATGTCTTTAATTTTGGGAAACTTTCTTCAGATCATGTCTTAATGGTGTTCTCTGTGCTTCTTGAATCTCTGTATCTTTCCTTGATTCAGGGAAGTTTTCATCTATAATCCTGTTGAATGAAGACCTGTTCAATGCCATTGGTTTGAGTTTCTTCTCCTTCCTATATGCCCATAATATGTAGATTTGGTCATTTCATGTTGTCCCACATTTCACAAGTATGTCATTCCTGTGGGTTTTTTTGAATTTTGCATAGTCTTTGCTTAAGGAGTCCAGATCTTCAACTTTATCTTCCAGTCTTGATATTCTGTGTTCCATTTCATTCATCCTATTGGTGAGGCTTTCTCCTGTCATTTCTAACTGGCTTACTGAGTATTTCACTTCCTTCTTCATTTCAGCCTGAGTATTATTCCATATTTCTAACTCTTTTCTGAATTCATTCAGAAGTTTATCCCTATCTTCATTTAGTTGTTTGATTTCTTTTTGTGTGTGTTCTTTAAATTCACTGAATTCTTTTATCATGTTTATAATTGTTCTTTTGAGTTCCATGTCCTGCCTTATCTCTAGGGGGTTCTCATTGTATTCCTCTAGAGAAGTATTGGTATTTGGTGGGGATATGTTATTTCGGTTTTTCATGTTATTTTTTTCTCTTTGATTTTGACATGTGAATTTCTTTTGTAGTTTCTGATTCTTGTATGAGATTCAGGCCTTCAGGTTTAGGTCTGCTTCTTTTTGTGAACTTTATGTGTCTTTGTGGTTTACTTTTTGGGCATGAAAAGCTGGTTCGTCTAAGCTTCTGGTTCTCTCTTTTGATTTTATATTGAAGTGGCTGGATTGCTTTTGTCTTCAGGAGTTCCCACAGAGGCCCAAATCAGATGAGGGTCAGTTGTTTTCAGGCTTTCTCCTAAGGTCTGGATCCCTCAAGGAACGATTTTGGCCTCAGGAATGGGGGTTGGACTGCCCTGGTAGCCTCACCCAGGAAAGATGCTGGTCTAGGCCATGCCACCCAGAGATGCAAAAGCAGATGGGGCAGGAAGAGGCCCCAAGGCCTCCTGGGGATTGCACTGAAGAGCTGTGTTGGTCTGGAAGCAAAGGATCAGGAAGAGGAAAGGTCAACCCCCCCACCCCTGCTCCCGTGTCCCAGATAGAGAGTGGTGGGTGGTGCAGGTCTAGGGAAGCAGAGGGAGGTGAGGGCAGGGCCAGGCCCAGAAGCAGTGCTCCTGGGGCCCAGAGAAGGCACTATGTTGGTCTGGATGAAAAGTATCAGGAAACAGTATTGGTTCCCCAGGTGTCTGGGGCCCCAAGACATGGAATGGGGCAGGACCCAAACTAGGAGGGGAGACTGGCGTGGGAGATGGGTGGGTGAATGAGGCTAGGGGAGTCCAGGCGTGGAGGGTGCGAGGGACTTACCCCAGGGAGAGGCCTGCGGGTAGGAGAGAGCTTATTCCTAGATTTTTAAAATGCTATCATGAATGATCTCATTTTCAATGTGCTTGTTATTGGTATATATAAAGACTACTGATTTTTGTAAGTTAATTTTCTATCCTGCTACTTTGCTGAAAGTGTTAGGCATTTCTAGAAGTCTTCTGGTAGAATTTCTGGGATCTCTTACGCATAATATCAGGTCACCAGCAAATAAGAATAATTTGACTTCTTTTCCTATTAGTACCCCTTTAATTTCCTTCTCCTGCCTTACTCTCTAGCTATAGCTTCAGCACTATATTGAGGAGTGGTGATAGTGGACAGTCCTGTCTCATTCCTGATTTAAATGGGATTGCTTCAAGATTTTCTCCATTTAGTATGATGCTAACTGTGGGTTTGTCATAGATAGTGTTTATTCTGTTGAGGTATGTTCCCTCCAGTCCTATTCTTTCTAGGACTTTAATAAAGGGATATTGAATTTTGTCAAAGACCTTTTCTGCATCTATTGAGATGATCATGTGGTTTTTGTCTGCAAGCTTATTTATATGATTTATTAAATTTATTGACTTACATATGTTCAACTATCTCTGTAGCTCCAAGATAAAACCAACTTGGTAGTAGAGGATGGCCTTTTTTACATACACCTGTATTCAGGTTGCAACATTTTACTGAGGATTTTTGTATCTATGTTAATGTTAATCAGGGATGTTGGTCTATAGTATGTGTTTACCTGGTTTTGATATTAGCATAATACTGGCTTCATGGGAGTTCGAGAGTGTTCCCTCTGTTTCTATTTTTAAATTAAATTAAATTAAATTAAAATTTCTAATTTAAGAAGTATTGGTTGCAGTTCTTTGATGGTCCAGAGCGAATCCATTTGGACCCAAGCTTTTTGTAGTTGGAAGGCTTTTTATTGCTGTTTCAATCTCTTTGTTATAAGCCTGTTTAAGTTGTTGATCTCTTTTTGGTTTAACTTTGGTGGTTCAGATGAATCTAGAAATTTGTCCATTTCTTTTAGGTTTTTTAACTTAATAGAGTATAGGTTTTTGCATTTTTATTTATTTGTCTTTTTGCATTTTTATTTATTATTCTATTTTATGTATATGAGCATTTTGCCTGCATGTATGTAAGTATACCACATGCATACAATGCTCACAGAGCCCAGAAGAGGGTGTTGGATTCCCTTGGAACTGGAGTTACACATGGTTGTTAGCTGCCATGTGGGTGCTGGGAATTTACCTGGGTCCTCTGGAAGAGCAACACGTGTTCTTAATCGCTGAGCCATCTCTCCATCCCCAGAGTATAGGTTTTAAAAGTATTCTCTTATAATGTTCTGACTTTCTTTGGTGTCTGTTGTAATGTTTCCTTGTTCATCTCTGATTCTGTTAATTTGGGTCTGCTCTTTCTTTCTTTTGGCTAACTTGGCTAAGGGTCTATCAGTCTTTGTTATCTTTTCAAAGAACTAGCTCTTATATTTGTTCATTCTTTGTATTGTTGTTTTCTATGTTTCTATTTCATTAATTTCTCCTCTGATTTTTATTTTCCTATATACTGGATTTGGGTTTGGTTTGTTGTTTTTCCAAATTCTTGAGTTGCATCATTAAGTCATCGTTTCTGTTCTAACTTTTTTGTGTAGGCACTTAGAGCTATAAGTTTTCCCCTTAGGATTGCTTTTAATATGTCCCAGAGGTTTTGTTGTGTTGTATTTCCATTTTCATTTAATTATAGGAAAAGTTTTTTGGAGACAGGATTTTATTATGTAACCCTGGCTGGCCTTGAGCTTGCTATGAAGACCAGGCTGTCCTAAAACTCACAGAGATCTGCCTGCCTTTGCCTCCCAAGTGCTGGAATTAAAAGCATGTGTCAGCATGCCAGGCTGTAATTCCAATATTTAAAAAAATCTAAACTCGTTCAATTTTATGTCTTACAGGGTTTATACTGAGTTCAATACTGTATAACTGTATTAATTCAACTGTGAACCTAAAAATTTTCTAGCCACTTTTGAAAGAGATGTATCTTTGCTATGGAAATTGCTATTGAATATGTTAAAGCTGTAATGAAATGCTTCTAATAAAAAAAAAGTGCCTTCAAAAAAAATCTTTTTCTTGATTTCTTTGACCCATTCATCGATTCAGTAGTGTGTTGTTTAATCAATGTGAGTTTGTGCAATTACTAGGTTGTGGTCAGATAGGATACATGTAATTATTTAAATTTTTCTGTATTTGTTGATATTTGTTTTGTGTCCCAGTGTGTGGCCTATTTTAGAAAAACTTCCACGGGTTGCTGAGTAGAATGTGTATTCTTTGGTTTTTGGGTGGAATATTCTGCAGATATGTTAGGTCCATTTGATGTATGATGTTATTTAATTCTGATGTTTCTCTGTTTATTTTTTGTCCAGATGACTTGTCGATAGGAGAAAGTGGCATAGTGAAACCACTACAATTACTGAGTTTGGACTAATCTGTGTCTTGAAGTTCTGTAGTCTGTAATTTATGAAACTGAATGTGCCAGGGTTTTGTACATATATATTTAGGATTGTGATGTCTTTTTGGTTAATTATCCCCTTGATCAGAATGAGATGCCCTTATTTATGTATTTTAGTTTCAGGTTTATTTAGTCAGAAGTAGGGTAGCAATGCCTGCTTGTTTCTTGGTTGCATTTTCTTGGAATACTTTTTTTCCATCCTTTCTTTCTAAGGTGGTACCTACCCTTAAAGGTAAGATGAATTTCATATCATATAGGCCTGCATTTAAAAATATTTTATTATTTTTATTTTATGTGTATATCAATTGCATGTTGTAGGTGCACCCATGTTGTTCAATGCCCATGGAAGTCAGAAGAGGGTGTCGGATCCCCTGGAACTGTAGCTACAGTCAATTGTTAGTTGCCATGTGGGTGCTGAGAATCGAAACTGGGTCGTCTGCAAGAGCAATCAGTGCTCTTAACACTGAGCCATCTCTCCAGCCCATTTTATTTTATTTCTTTTAGCTTGGGTTCTGGGAATTGAACTCAGGTCCATCTCCCCAGCCCACTTACTCATATTTTAATGATGTACTATGAGACTGTTACTGATTTTATTTCACTGGCATAGTACAGATTTTCTATGGTTTATACAGCGTTTGTTTCTCGAAAGTATATGTGCTAGAAACTTTGTTTCCACTGTAACTGTACTGAGGTGATGAAATGGTTAACAAGTGGGAAGTGATTAGATCATGGAGGCCCCACCAATGGAAAGAATGAATGCTTATCTCTCAAGAATGAGCTGCTATAAAGTGAGGTCAGTTCACATACTTGGCCCCTTCTCCATGCAGCCCATTCCTTTCCCCTTATTGTCATGCTATGATGCAGCTAGAAGCAGGAACCAAGGAACCAGACTTCTGGACCATCAAGCTATTAGACACATGAGATGAACTTCTTTAATTTATAAATTATCCAGCCTCAGGTATTTTGTTATGGCAACGAAGAATGGACTATCATAAGGCTTGTAAGTTCTACTCTTTCTGAAACACAAAACGTTAATATGTTTTATCTAGCTTGTTCTACAGTGAACATTATAGATTTATCTGCATCATCATCATCTTTTTTCAAAATAAGTTTGAAACGGTCATTTTCCTGTTTGCAAGCCAGAAAGTGTCCTTCATACAATGAAGATTCAAATACCATCTTATTGTGATATCCTGGAACATTTCTCTGAAAGAATATGAGGTCACTTTTTGTATCATTGATATTTTCAGGTGGATCCACTTCCTATGGAGAAAACACAATACATAAATTTTAAGGATATGAGCAATTCAGGCTGGAGTGGTGGCACAATAGTGAAGAGTGCTTGTTGCTCTCAGAGGACTAGAGTTTTGTTCCTAGCCATCCACGTTGGGCTGTTCACAAATACCTGTAAGCCTAGCTCTAGGGGATCCAGTGTCCTCTTCTGGACTCCATGGGTATACACACACACACACACACACACACACACACACACACACACACACACACACACACGGGTGGGGGATGCTCAAAATAAAATAAATCTTTTTTTAAGGATGTGAATAATTTGAACATATGCAGTTTATTTCGAAGTGTACTAGCGGACTGAACTAAAGCAGTTTCATTTTTTAAAGAGTTAACAACAACAACAACAAAAAATCCAAGCCAGGCATGGTAGTGCACGCCTTTAATTCTAGCACTCAGGAGGCAGAGGCAGGTGGAGCTCTGTGAGTTCAAGACCAGTCTGGTCTACATAGTGAGTTCCAGGGCAGCTGGGGCTACAGGGAGACCCTTGTCAAAAAGACCAAAAGAAAAAAAAAATCTGAGTAGACATTAAAAGGAATTTGCTCAAGATGAAGAGTGCTAGCAAAGACTGCCACTTCTTCAGGCTAGTTTCACGTCTCTGCTCATTCATAACTGAACACATTGATGTAAGCCTAGGTAGCTCTCGATTCAGAGTCAACAATGAGAGGGACAGGAAGTGCCAAGAATCCGGACTCCTTCCTTCAGGGGATCCTGGAACTAAACTGTAGCAGGATTAGACCCAATGCTTGTTCTGGAGCTGTGTCCTGGGCTCCTGAATAGTCTGGCTGTACTCAATCAGCCAGTAGCCTTCCTGCCAAGTATGACAATTCACAGTGGTCTTGCACTTCTGTCCTGAATATCATCCCCTTAGTTGGATCCTACCCTGAAAGGTCAAGTGTTGATTCCTGTATCTTTTGGCCTGATACCAGTGTCCTATTAGGAATGGTTAGATTTCTTGGAACTATAATCCTACAGGGGCATGTAACTGCTAGTAGCCCCTGATGTTTCCTATCCTTGCATTGTGTCTACTTTTCAGGGTATACTAGAAAATGTGAGCATTGCCCAAGGTTCTTTCATTTTAATCTTGGAACCAGAAGACATTTTTTTAAATTTAATTTTGAGCCAATGGTAACAAAGATCCCCATGATCCTATGGGCTGACGGGGAAATCTCTAGAATTAAATTAGCATTCCATCCTTCTAAAATGTATGAAAGACTCCGAGGAGGGTATTTTCAACTGAATTAGTTACAGAATTGACAATCATGATTCTCAACCCTGGCCCTTCACCAGTAGTATGGGTTGATGACAGTATAAATTACTCTCCCATTATCATCTGCTTCTGCAGCTGTTTCTGGTAAACCACAGCTTCAGGAGAGTTCGATGTCTAAATGAGAAACAAACCTTAGCCAGAATGGCCAAAGTTCTAGTAATATGACAGAAGGAAACTAATGTGTCAGATCAAATCTAACATGAAAAGTTATAACTGAAGGTGGGAGTGTGAATAGGCAGAATAGGTGCCCTCTTTAATCAGAGCTCAGTGATTCATTTCAGAGTCAAAGCAAGAAATTCCTGGAGACTTCCCTAGTCTTGGCATTGACCACCAACGCTATTACAGGGATGGTTCAGCAAATGGATGTGGAAACAATTCTGGGGACCTTGGAGAACCCTCAGCTTGAGTGCTCCAATAGCTAGGAATTATTTACATGAGAAGGGATAGGATCTGGGTTCAGGCAAAGTAAGCCCAATCTAATACCTGCTTTACAGTCTAAGAGAACCCTGGCCCAACCATCTATGGGTGAGAAATAGGCACTGAAGCCAAGCTCTTCTTGTCCAAAGAATTTCATAGTTAGTAATTAACACAGAAAAGCAGGCACCCAAGAGTAGCCAATTGCATCTTATTATTTGATAATTGCATCTTATTATGGTAATAATGGCTAAGATCTTTATTAGTGGGACAAAAGAGATGAAAGGATAGGGGCTATTATGATAATGATTCCAGGTTACCCTCTTTCGTTCTCTCTCCTCTTTTCCCTTCCTTTATTTTTTCTTTCCTTCCATCCATTCAGTTAATATTTACTGGCTTCCAGAAGCAAATTTTCTTCTCTTTCTTTCTCCTTCCTTCCTTCCTTCCTTCCTTCCTTCCTCTCTCTTTCTTTCCCTTCCTTCCTTCCTTTCTTTCTTTCTTTCTTTCTTTCTTTCTTTCTTTCTTTCTTTCTTCTCTTTTGGTCTTTTTGAGACAGGGTCTCCCTGTAGCCCCAGCTGGCCTGGAACTCCCTATGTAGACCAGGCTGGCTTTGAACTCACAGAGATCTGCCTGCCTCTGCCTCCCAAGTTTCTATGAAACTAATAAAGCTTCAAAGTTAGAGTCACTTGTTTTTAAACAATTCTAGATAAGTTGTAGAGTTTATGCCTCTGATAATTTTCTCTTCTCTTTCTTCAAAAGGGCCACCCACATATAAGCATTAGGCCCCCTGACATCTGGATGCCTATTAAGTTCCAAGCATTACTGCAGTCTTTTTGAAACACACCTGCCAAGTGTCTCCTAATAATAAATCATTGGTAGGTGAGGCAGATCCCAGTTTCAAATGTGCCATTGCAACTGGATTAGTTTTCCTCTACCTCCAAAGCATGAGCTTGGCCAGTTTTTTTCTGTGGTTCTGTTGTTTTGTAATATGCTTAATCCGTTCCACTTAGCCCTTCCATCCCAGGCCTCTACTGCCAATGTCATAATTAAGCTTGCAGCCTATCAAGTCTGAAATAGAGATTGCAAATTGCCACGTGAAAGGGTGGCACTCCAGTTAGGAGCGGATGTCCAAGGGTTTTGTGTGGAGGCTCAGCTGTTAAACAGAAGCACTGTTTTTAGCAGAGTTAAATTTTAGAGTGACTTTTTTCTGTCCCTCTCCACCCAACTGAGGGTAGATGTTAGCTTTCTGTCATTGCGGGCTGTTGACTTCTTGATTGGGAAATCCCCATTCAGAGTTTCCTTTCAACCACGACAGTTTGTGAGCATCCCCTGGATCTTCTCACTGAGAGCAATGCTTTGTGGGTTAGTCCGTAGCTACACTTAATGGTTGTTTATCTTATAAGAATGCAGAAAATAAAGAAAAACAATAGAGAATAAAAATGAACAATAATAAAGAGAAAAAGTAGTGACCAGAAATAATTTATACTTGGCACTGAAATAATTATAACATTACTTTCCAAGATGATCTTGTTAATTTTATCCAACCAGATTAACATGATAAAAATAACACACATCAACTGAAAGATGAAGGATCTGGCTAAGACTTAGGCCAAGAAGCAAGAAAAAAAAAACCAGGGACTGAAAAACTGTGTATGGGGCTGAGGGATGGCCCCGTGGTTAAGGCTGAGGGATGGCCCCGTGGTTAAGGCTGAGGGATGGCCCCATGGTTAAGAGTGCTTGCTGCTCCTCCAGAGGACCCAAGTTTGGTTCCCAGCACCCACATCCGGTGGCTTATGGGGACCTGACACCCTCTTCTGGTCTCTGTAGTCATAAGCATACATGTAGTAAGCATACATGTAGAACATGCACAGACACATACATACAGACACACACATAAATCCAAATAAATCCAAAACAACATTATCTGGGAATACAGCTCCATGGTGGAGTACCTGCCCAGCATGAGCAAGGCCCTGTGTTTGATCCCCAGCACTGAAAAAGAGTCACTATAATTTACAAAGCAGCAGATTTACAGGACAGTTAGCTTCATTCTATGTAGTAAGACTTATTTGAGAAAAATCACATGCCATTCCTAAATAAATTTATAATTCACATATATTAATACAGAGATTCATTATTCAGAAGCCCTAGGGTATGTAACCAGGTGGTGGTACACACCTGAAATCCAAGCACCTGGGTGCTATGGATAGGAGGATTAAAAATTCAGTGTTATCCTTGGCTACATAGTGAGATCTAGGCCAGTCTGAACACATGAGACCTTGACTCACAAACAAAACAATAGCTGGGTTGCTGGCACACATCTTTAATCCTAGCACTCAGGAGTCAGAGGCAGGCATATCTCTGTGAGATCCACACCAGCCTGGACTACATAGTGAATTCCAGGCCAGCTGGGGCTACAGGGAGACCCTGTCTCAACCCCACCCCAAAAGACAATTCAGGTTACAAAAGTGGTTTGTCTATTTCTGTCTGTGACAGGCTCAGAAAAAGCATTAAATAACCAAATATTATCACAATAAACTAAAGGGTTTGACAATTTCCCATACTCATCAATTCCAGTGGTTCTTTGTTTCTTGCTCTTCAGGCTACAGATGAAAGGAAAACTGTCTTTTATAATTTTGTCCTCTAATACTACTAAAAACAAAGTAGAGCTGAATCTTACCTTAAAGGAAATGACTTTGTTCTTACAGGAAAGAGTCATTTTCTTCTCCTTCATAGAGATGGTCACTGCCAGTCCTCTGGCTTCAGTGTCTTTATACATGTATATTATCAACCGGGCTTTATTAGCTGGAATGCATATTTAAAAAGGAGACCATTACTTGCAGAGGATTCTTTTTCTAAACTGACACCTTTGGAAATTTAACCAGAGGATAGATAGATGGTAATAGACCAGCCATTGATCCTGCTCAGATTGGGCCAGAAAGCAGACAGAGACAATGTCCAGCTAGCCAGATACCCCTTTAAACTCATGTAATGCGGTGTTATAACAGATACATAGGCAACTTATTGAGTGTGTTAAAGATATTCTGAATCCTAAATGACCATATTTTACTTTCAGAAAGTAATTAATTAATTAATTATGTGTGTGCCTGTGTGAGTTTATGTGCACCACATGCATGTAGGAGCTCACAGAAGCCAGAAGAGGGCATTGGATCCACTGGACCAGGAGTTACAGGTGGCTGTGAGCTACCATGTGGGTGCTGGGGACTGAACCTAGATCCTGCAATAGCAATAAGTGCTCTTAACTGCAAAGCCATCTCTCCAGCCCCTTTATTTAACTTTTGAATGCACAACAGAATTTTTGTTTGTTTGTTTATTTTGAGACAGGGTCTCCCTGTAGACCCAGCTGGCTTGGAACTTGCTATGTAAACCAGATTGATCCCCTCCCCCACGACCATCTTAGAGAGATCCTCCTTGCCTCTACCTCCCTAGTGAGTGCTGGAATTACAGGCATGTGCCACCTCACCCAGCCTCAGAATATTAAAAACATATTTGTTGAGGTAAAAATTTTATGATTTTTCAAGGATACACATTCACTGCTTCAACCTAACCTCAAAATCTGATATTTGGAACTTGTATCTTTAAAAAATATTTTATTTACCATTTTTATTTTATGTGTATGAGTGTATTGCCTGCATGTATGTAAGTGCACCTGTGTCATGCAATGCCTGTGGAGGCCAAAAGAGGGCGTTGAATTCCTCTGGAACTGAAGTTACAGATAGTTGTTAGCTGCCATGTGGGTGCTGGGAATTGAACCCGGGTTCTCTTCAAGAGCAGTCAGTGCTCTTAACTGCTAAGCCATCTCTCCAGCCCTGGAACTCATATCTTGAGAGGCACAGTAAGATTACTCGTTTTCAAAGCCACTCAGTCTTCTAGTGCAAAACAGATTCATTTGAAATGCTTGTGTATTTGTTTTTCATTTTGAGTTTTGAAAGTGTTAGTGGTACTCTTGGCTGTAACCAGCAGGAATAAGGATCCAACTCTGCCAGGCTCTTCTAAGCAACTGAAAGAAAGGGACTAGTGATACAAACATAGGCTCAGTGTGATGCGACCTCTAGAGATATCTTACTGGACCCAACTCTTCAGCCCAATGAAAAGATAGGTGATCTTTAAAGTTTTCTGTAAGTGGCAGTATAATTATTTCTGTGACTGTCCATCTAAGGATGGAGTCTGACACTGAAAATGCAGATATTAAGATGGAATAGGAAGAAGTGGGTGGTCATCGCTGTGTTTGTGAATGTATAGGAAAAAAATACCTTCAAGGTCAGCGTCAGTCATATCCTCAAACACAGCCTGCTTTCCTCTGTCAATGAAGAGAACTTGGTCGTGCACATTTCGTATCACTGTGTATGTAGGCTCAAGCTTGGCAAAGTGATCTGATTCCAGGTCTTCTATAATACACATTAAATCATTAAAATACCTTTCTCTTCTAGATCAACAAATAGACCTACTATATACTTAGTTTTCAATAGCTATTAATTATCTTCTGTTTCAGAAGCAACAGTAAGCAAGTTGACTAGGTTTTTTTTGTTTTAATTTTTAATTGAATTTTGGTGTTTTTATACATTTTATGGTATTTAGATTCCCTCCTATTTGTACCTCTCCTTACCCTACCCCCCCAAATTAATTTACTCTAATATATATAAAATAAGGCCTATAGAGTTTAATTTGTACCCCCAAATGTCCTTCAGTGTGGGTCCATCTAATAGATGCCTGGTTAACTTACCAAGAGTCACATCCATGAGACAGACCGACTCTCCCACTTCCAGCCACCATCAGTTGCCAATAGTTCCTCAAGTAAGGTTGGGTTTTTTTTTTTTTTTTTTTTTTTGAGAAACAGGATCTCACTATGTAGCCCTGGCGGGCCTGGAACTAGCTGTATAGACTAGACTGGTCTCAAACTCACAGGGATTCACCTGCATCTGCCTCCCGAGTGCTGGGAACTGTCATTTTAAAATCTGCTTCCAAGGGCATGCTGTTTTTTGTTTCCACTCAGAACTACTCTACCTCCAACCATTCACTTTAGATATCTTATTTTGGGTACTTACTGATCAGTCTCCTACTCTTTTTTTTTTTTTTTACTCCAACTGTACAAGTTCTTGGACTTCATGAAGCCCTCTGGTCTCCTGACTCTTAGCTGATCTCTTCCTTCTTTCCTTTCCTTCCCTATGTAACTGCACCTTGTGGTTCGTTATCCCTTTTTTTAAATACCTTAAATCCTCAACTTGTTTATACATGTGTTTGAACTGGTGCCACTACAGGCACACCAGTTCCCAGTACTTTGCTTTGCAGGTGAGCACTGTTTCCGTGGACCACAGCTGCACTTTTCAAGTCTTCATGCTCTTCGGGATCTCTACACCATCACCTCTACTTTCACTACCAGCAAATTATTTCTTGCTATTCCACTTACAAACTCAGTGATGGGACCACCAGTTTTTTCCCCCACCACAGGAAAATATAGAAAAACTGCGTCTAAGGAAGAGTACACGTGTGCTCTGCATGCATACTGTACTGAGACTTTGCTTTGCCAATTACCCCATCTTCTACCAACCAGAATTTCTGCTTCCTAGACTTATCCCAAAGAAACAGTTAGGCATATATACTAACACTGTTGTACAAGAATGATGGGGCTGGAGACATGGCTCAGCAGTTAAAAGTGTGTACACTCCTTCCAGAGGACCCGAGTTCGATTCCCAGCACCCACGTTGGGCAGCTCAGAGCAGCCTGTAACTTCAGCTACTCACGTGCACAACCCCCAGTCTAAATATACATATAACTAAAAAATAATGAAGCAAAATGTTTTAAAAAAGAATGCTGCTGGGCATGGTGATGCACGTCTGTAATCCGAGCACTTGGGAGGCTGAGGCAGGATGATCATGAGTTTGAGGCCAGCCTAGGTTATATAGTGAGTCTAGACTATATATGACTATATATCTATAAACTATATCAGATATATATATATATATA
>NW_008337842.1:2376649-2411978 GCF_000622305.1 Nannospalax galili | reverse complement strand
TGCAAATGACTTAAAAGTCCATCAAATGAGGATTGATTAAATTCTGATATGCTTTTACCATAGAATCTGTATTTACTATAACTGCAATTATCAATTGCTTAGGAAAGACATCTCTCCCAGATGACAATGGACATGTCTCAAGTAGCTACTTATTTGCAAAGAAAGAAAAATGATTTGTACTTTACCATCTTTTTCAGCTAAGGAGGGAAAAAGAGAAACAAAATATGTTAAATTACACAGTTCAAGTCAAAATTTCCCCTTCCTTCCCCCTTTACAACTCTGAGCTGCCACTTCCCATTCTCTAACTCCTGTTTAACTTTGTTGGCCTCTGTTGGAAATATATAATCATTCCAGAGGCCCACAAAATTAAGCTTATTAGAGTTAGTGTGCCTTAGGTAAATTAGGTATAAAATTTAAATCCAGGATTTATAAATTTCAATACACAGCTGTTTTTAAAAAATAAAATAATAGACTTTCTTCTTAAATGTATTATTTAAATGGAATGACACCTAAGGACTTTTCAAGAAACTTTCAAACAAAGCCAAACTTTTAATGAAATCAAACTGCCCATGGAAGATTAATCAGAAGAATCATTTTTTGGCAAATATATTTGCATAAAGTGGTCTAACTCACAGAACTGTAGACAGGGTAGCATAGTTTTCCAGTTTGCTTTGGGAACCAATGTTTCCTCAATGGACACTTTTTTGTGGGATTTTCATGATGGCCACAAGCATTCCCTTGATGGCTGGCTGCCACTGGTGTGCCATTGTATGTAGTGGGACACGGCACTGGGACTGTTGGAATGCTATGGTTGTATGGTTGATTTCTAGAGGTTCAGTTTTTTTTTTTTTTAGAAGGAAGAGTCATTATTATCACAATAGAATTTGGTGGCAAACAAGAGTCCACAGTTCACCTCATAATTTCTTTTCCGGTTGAATACCTGAATCTGAGCCCTGCACTTGTCTTACTGGTTTAGACTTACGTATAAAGTAAAGCGTATCATCATCAAATTTCATTTCTATCAAGTTGATGTAAGCTCCTTCTGCTGGTGCTGCAGCCATCTTTATTCCTAACAACAAAAGAGTCATCCATTACGAGGCAAGATTGCTCTTTGTACACTGAAAAGGAACGGACCTCTTACTACACCTTCTAATACCTCCAAATTTGAAAGTCAGTTTACCATCTAGTATGCTGATGTTTAATAAATCAGATGTTTAATAAATCCCAGAAGTATCAGTTTATAATGCTCTGTTTAAATGTTCTCTTAACAAACTATTAGGTATTAGGAATCAGGAAAGCTACAGCATTGTTTCATTAAAAATGTCATAAAAGGTAGATATATGGCTCACTATTGAATTGAATTATTCTAGCATTCACTGAAGATGCCCAAAACACATCTCTAACTAGGAACTTGTTCTATCTGGTCTTAAAAACCAGTGGGATCTCATTGATGAGAAAATGAAGGTTCATGACTTCACTGTTAACAGGGTAAAAGTGAGATGATGAGAAAAATGGCTATGTAGTAAAAACCTGTTTCAGACCAATATCTCTGTGTTTGTGTAAAGTAATGCATTGATATGATGTTGCTGTAAAAAACCCAAATGATACAGGATTTGGAAACATTTAAATTCTTCTGTTTGCTTTTCCCCCTTTTCTCGTCCTATCCCACTTTGATATAGCATGTATCCTTCCAGAATTTTGTCATGGAGTATGAGTTACAAGTATGAGAAATCAGTGAATTTGGATGATGAAAAAAAATATATTTAATCTTACCAGAGTCTATGAAATGTGTCATTTCTCCCATTATTATGTAGGAAGCCAAGCACGGTATTAATGGTACCTATGATCCTGTCACTAATAAAAATATATATTTATTGTCATGTCATAATTGTTATAAATCTTGAAATATGGGTTAAGCTCTTTACCACTTCAAAATTACAGTTATTATACCCACCAATAGATCTTGTTACCTAATGTATTAACAAGAAAGCACAAGTATATTATATAAAAATGTTAAACAAAAATATTTTTCATCTTTTCTGAGACAGGGTCTTCCTGTTGCCCCAGTTGGCCTGGAACTCTCTATGTAGATCAGGCTGGCTTTGAACTCGAATATATCTGCCTGCCTCTACCTCTTGAGTGCTGAGATTAAAGGCGTATGCCACCATGCCCAGCTCTTAAAATTTTTTTTAATAATTTTTTTTTTGGCCTGACATGGTGGTACACATCTTTAATCTCAGCAAGCAGGAGAGAGAAGCAGCTGAATCTCTGTTAGTTTGAGACCAGCCTGGTCTATAGAGTGAGCTTCAGGTCAGTTGGGGCTACAGCAAGAGCCTGTCTCCAAAACCCCAAAATTAATTAATTAATTAAATGCATATGAGGGTTTTGCCTGCATTTCCATGCAATACCTGTGGAAGCTAGAAGATGGTGTCTGATATCCTGGAACTGGAGCTGGTTATTAGCCATCATCTGGGTGCTGGGAACTGAACCCAGGTCCTCTGCAAGAGCAGCCAATGCTCTTAACCACTGAGCCATCTCTCCAGCCCCCCTCTTTAAAAATTTTTTGACAGCACTTGAGAGATGAAGACAGAAGGATCAGGAATTTAAGGCTATTTGCAAGTGTTGCCAGCTCCAGGTTGCTCAAGACCCTGTCTTAAGACCTCCCTCCTCAATTTTTTTTGGGTGGTCTCCCTGTAGCCCCAGCTGTCCTGGTACTCACTATGTAGACCAGGCTGGCCTTGAACTCACAGAGATCCTAATGCCTCTGCCTCCCGAGTGCTGGGATTAAAGGCTTGCGCCACCACGCCCGGCCCCCTCCTCAATTTTTTATAACTACTTGAATTCAATGAGTTTCCTTTGTGAATCTGTACTTTTAAAAGATTAATATTTTTAAATGTATGTGCATATGTATGTGAGTGTGTGCAATATGTGTGTGGGTGCCCATAGAGACTAGAAGATGGCATCAGATCCACTGGAGCTGAAGTTACAGGTGGTTGTGAGCTGCCTGATGTGGGTGATGGGAATCTAACTTGGGTTCTCTAGAAGAGCAGCAAGTGTTCCTAATCACTGAGCCATCTCTCCAGCCCCTATAAGTGTGTATTTATGTGCAAAATAACATTATTCAGGGGGATCCACAGACTTTACCAGATTGTTTATGAAAAGTCCATGCCATTGTGGGGACTCAGAACATGACCCCCAAAGCATACTGCTCTGACATGCCAGAAGAAAGCAGCTGCCTCAAGGTCTCTCTGACGCCTCATCCCACTGTTATCCCAGGTGTGCATCATCTTTTTTCTCCTAAGGTACAGGAAGGGGCTTTCTCTGAAGTTCTCTCGTCAACCTAAAGACTGAATCCACTGAAGCGGCATTATCTTCAATCTTTTTTTGTTTGATTTTCGGGTTTGTTTTGTTTTATCTTACTTTTGAGACATAGTGTTGCCATATACCCCATTTGGCCTTGAACGCATAACCTTCTGCCTCAGCCTCTTGAACGTCAGGATTATAAGTGTGTGCTACCACATCTGACTATGGGCCCATTCTTTTTTTCTGAAAGTAATTTGCTACCCTTCTAAAATTACCTACATCCTCCGTTTCCATCTCCTCTCTAAGGAATGTATTCAAACTTCAACCATCTGGCCTCTTTAAATTTTTCTGTTCTATATAGCTCCAGTGCTTGGGCATGTTAACACATCCCTTTTTAAAATAATTTTTTAGGGATTAGAGAGATGGTTCAGCAGTTAAGAGCACTGGCTGCTTTTGCAGAGGATCTGGGTTCTGTTCCCAACATCCACATGGCTGCTAACAACCATCCATAACTCCAGTTCCAGGAGATTCTACACCCTCGTCTGACCTCTGTGAACACTGCCAATAGGGG
The DNA here is from genome assembly GCF_000622305.1 of Nannospalax galili. Classification (NCBI taxonomy): domain Eukaryota; kingdom Metazoa; phylum Chordata; class Mammalia; order Rodentia; family Spalacidae; genus Nannospalax; species Nannospalax galili. The sequence goes on along the minus strand of NW_008337842.1, from coordinate 2,408,104 downwards.
TGTACTTACATACATGCAGGCAATACATTCATACACATAAAATAAAAATCAATAAAAGAGTGAAAACTAAAAAAGAATTCACTCACTTTTTTTCTAGCATAGTCCAAGGTTCAGGGCATACAGTAGGGGAAGCAGGAAATTAAACCTCGGTCGAAAAACGAAAACTATCCAAATTAAGATAACTTAAAATACTTGTTACTTGGTAGATGTTTTAACAGTTTGATCTAGGTTTGGTTCTTTATATCCAAATGTGAATAATTATTAAATATGTTTTACATTCTAATCAATCAATGGGCAAATGAACTGAATAGACAGTTCTCAAGAAGTACAGCCAATGAATACATAAAATGTTCACCACCTTTAGTCATCAGGGAAATACAAATTAGAGTACATGGAGATTCAGAACAGCTCTGATCAGGGAAACAAACAACCAACTAACAAATGCTGGTGAGGAAATAGGGAAAGTAAATCCTTTTACAGTCAGGTAGAAATGTAACTTCTAGGAATCTGCCTAGGTGTCTATCAGCAGAAAATGGATAAAGAAAATGTATATATACACAATAGCATAGTAGTCAGGCATAAAGAAAGCTGAATCTTGTCATTTAGTGGAAAAGGCTGGAACTAGGAGTTATTATGGTAAATTAAATAAGCCCAGACTTGGAAAGACAAATGTCACATGTGTTCTCTCATATGAAGAATTTAGATTTTTAAAAAAGACATGAGGGGCTAGAGAGATGGCTCAGTGGTTAAGAGCACTGGCTGCTCTTGTAGAGGACCCAGGTTTGATTCCCAGCATCCACATGGCAGCTAACAACTGTCTGTAACTCCAGTTCTGGGAGCTCTGACACCCTCTTCTGACCTCTTCGGGCACTGCAGCACTGGTGTGCCTACCTACATGCAGGCAATGCACTCATACACATAAAAAAAAAAAAAAGACATGAAAGTAGAAGTAGGGTTATTTGGAAGGAAGAAGAGGACCAGGAAGGTAAGGGGGTGGAAGCCTGTTTTGATTAGTTATTAGTGAAATAATGGCTAACTTCTTTTCCACTTTAATATTAGTTAATGAACACTTTTTTTCCCCTGAAGTAATTTGCCTGAAATGCAGCAAGCAGTAGGAGCAGGAACTGGATTTTTAAATTTCTAGTGTTTACTACATGAGTATTTAGTTATTAAGTGAATGAATCCAGAGGACTCAGTAACCTTAAAAATACTACTCCTGGTCAAGGTGTGGTGGCACATGCCTTTAATCCCACTACTTGGGAGGCAGAGGCAAGTGGATCTCTATGAGATTGAGGCCAGTCTGGTCTACATAATGAGGTCCAGGCCAGCTGGGGCTGCAGGGAGATCTTGTCTTGAAAAGACAAAACCAAAATCAAAACCAAAACAACAAAAACCCTGCTACTCCTAGGTGGGCATGGTGGTACATACTTATAATTCTAATATTTGAGAGGCTGAAGTAGGAGGATCATAAGTTAGAGTCCCTCCTGGGCTACATAGTGAGACTCTGTCTCAAAAAAAGCAGGGTCTAAGGATGCCGGTCAGTGTTGAGAGCTTGTCTGGCACATACAAGGTTTTGCACTTGATGTCCAGCACTGCAAAAATTAGAACAAGAGCAAAACACACAGTACTCCCCTCCCATAATTCTTGAGATCATTCATCAACTATCAGTAAACATATGCGTCATCTGTGGAGTTTGAAGATGATGAAACACAAATGAATGAAACTTAGCTCTCGTCCTCCAGTGACTCAGAAGCCAGCGGGAGAGACTCGGTGTGACAATGCTGTAAGAGCTGGAGTGATGAGACTCCTCTCAGGGTGGTAGGAGAGGGTCTTACAGAAGAGTGATGTCAGTGTGCACAGAAAAGCAAGGGAGAATTTCTACAGAGGATCACTGTGAATGAAGGCCAGGGAGCAGGAGAACAAGGTTGGTTTGTGCCCACATTATTTTACCATATAGAATGGAAGTATACTCATATTTTCCAGAAGGGACACATTTCTGAAGAGCTGACATCCTTCAAGATTAAGTTCCTTGCGAGTAAACGTAACAGCATGCACGTCCACAGCCACCAGAGTGGATGCATGCCTTCTTTCTGATTTCTCAGCATTGTTACCAGTGTTTTGTAGAGTACTTTCTTCACACATCTTATCAAGGTGGTACTTAGTATTGTTTTCTTGGATCTTGCTCTTTCTTACAGATTTAGGGATTGTTCATTTCACAAGTAGTAACAAGTCCCTTAACACTGATAATGTTATCAGATATGATATTTAAATACGGCACACTCTCTGTAATCCTAGCACTTGGTAGGTGGAGTCAGGAGGATCAGGAGTTCAGGGTTATCTTTAGCGAACAGTAAATTAGAGGTCAGTCTAGGCTACATGAGACCCTGTCTCAAAAAAGTAAAAAATAAAATAAAACCATTATGTTAAAACCATTATGTTTACAGGGACTGTTAGATGATTCAGGGGGTAAAGGTGCTTGCCACCCATGCCTAGAGACCTGAGTTCAATCTCTGGAACTCACATAAATGTGGAAGGAAAGAAATGATTCCAGAAAAATTGTTCTCTGGCCTCCATGGCATGCATGCATGTTTCTCCCATATTATGCACATGCACACTATATAATAATAACAACTAACTGGGCGTGGTGATACATGCTTTTAATCTCAGCACTTGGGAATCAGAAGCAAACCAACAAAAACCAACCAACCAAACAAAAACAAAACAAAATAATAATAATAATGGGCTGGGAGTGGGGGCACTTGGGAGGCAGAGGCAGGCAGATCTCTGTGAGTTCCAGGACAGCCTGGTCTACACAGCAAGTTCCAGAACAGCTGGGACTACAGGGAGACTCTGTCTCAAAAACCAAAAACAAAAAATTTAAAAATAGCATTATAACCGATTTGATGGCACAGGCCTATAATCTCAGCTACATGGGAGACTGAGGCAGGAGGATCACAACATCAATGCCTGCCTGTGCTGCAGAGTGAGTTCAAGGCTAGCTTGGGTAACTTACTGAGCCCTTGTCTCAAAAAATGAAAAAAAAGGGCTGGATATATAGCTTAATAATACAGCAACTGCTTAGCATGCATGGGGCGCTGGTTCACTCTCTAGGACTGAAAACAAAACAAAAAAATTATAACAAAACAACAAAGACAAATGAATGCCAAAAAGAAAAAAGCACTCTAATAACTTGCATGTCTCCAGAACTTGTGAGATAGTTAAAGACTAGCTTAGCTTATAAGATACTGGCTTGGAGGTGTAAGGCACAATTCCACTTGGCAGCAATGCTAACAGTTTACAACTCACTTGGCCTACCAGTTTTGAAACTATGCCAATCTAGACAAACCATTTATTTGAAAGAATTCATGTTATTTCTGTTTATTCATAAAGCTATTGCATTTTATATTACATTAGTTTGATTAATTTAATTTAAAGAAATTTGCAATGTGGTTCCTTTGATGAAATCCTGGAAAGGAGAGCCAGATAATAAAAGCCTTTTTTTAAGTGGGATAAAGAGGTTGAACTTTTTTTTTTTCTTTTGGTCTTTTTGAGACAGGGTCTCCCTGTAGCCCCAGCTGTTCTGGAACTCACTATGTAGACTAGGCTGGCCTCCCGAGTGCTGGGATTAAAGGCATGCACCACCATGCCCAGCTATTTTTTTCCTCCTAAAAATATATGACTCTTTAACTAAGAGGAAGACATGGTTAAATCTGAGTTTAAAAAATCACCTTAGTAATAGTACAGACAGTGAATTCTACTGAGCAAGACAGGACAGAAGCCAGAAACAATTTCAGAACCAATGTTAACAAAAGCTCATGAGACTAGACTGTAAACTAAGGGTAGTGGATTCAAGAAACATTAGAAAGTAGGCCTTTTCATCTAATTGGTTGTAGGTCCAATGGAAGAAGAATAATGGAGGATGGCTTCAAATTGTTTATGAACTAAGAAAAAAGTGAAAGAAACTGTGGAAACTACTTCATCTAGTTTTGCATCTCTCTCTTAAGAGATGAGTCACAGAAGCCAAGGGAGGAAAGACTTTCAAAGGTAGGTGTTTCTGATTTCAAGCCCCGAATTTAGATGCAAGCTTTAATGTGTTCACTGAACTTGGCAGTTGGGATGATCTGGTGAAGTGGAGAGCAGGTGGACAAAGATTAGGACAGAATGGGAGGGTGGTCAGTAAAGAGGGTGATTATAAACAATTCTTTCAGGAGGTTTGGTTATGGGGTGAGGCTGGTAGCTACTAGAGGACATAGAACTTTTATATTATTATTTGAAAAATATTTTATTTTTATTTTGTGTGTATGAGTGTATTGCCTGCATGTGTGTAAGTGCACCTGTGTCATGCAAATGGCCTCGGAGGTCAGAAGAGGGCGTTGGATTCCCTTGGAACTGGAGTTATAGATGGCTGTTAATCATCATGAGGGTGCTGGGAACCAAACCTGGGTTCTCTGCAAGAGCAGCCAGTGTTCTTAACCACTGGGCCATCGCTCCAGCCCCAACATATAACTTTTAAATGCCCATTTCTCATTCAGATCCAGTTGGAACTAAGATAACTAATGCATTACCCCTCAAAGCACAGCATAGTAACTTTTCCAAAACTTGGCAGTCATTTCCTAACTCTTTAATCTTCCCCCTACCTGATAAATACTAGATTTGGGTGCAGAAGTGTCTCTAGGATTTGGCAAAGCCTCTCCATTTCCACCAGTACTGTTTAGATTGAGCCCTTATCATGTTTGGCACCTTCTGTTTAAATACAGATTTACATGTGGCTCTTGGTTCCAGACTTCCCTGCTCCATACTGCTGCAGTTATATTCCTGTGGGTCAGACCTTCCCCTGCTTTTTCCCTCACAAAACCCTCTTTGTCTTTCACCCTGCAAGCCCCAAGTTAAATAGCTGTCTATGAAAACTTCCTTGACTGCCCCATTCCTAGCTAACTGTGCTTTCTGCTAAGTCCTCTGCTAATCACTGCAGTTCACACTTCCGGCAGTTTTTACTACGCAAAATTAAGATTACTTGGATTACAAGCAGATTGGCCTATTTTCAGTCTGAGTTTATTAGACAATGAGTCACCCTTTATCCTCAAATCTTTGATTCCTAAAGGCCTTACTGTCTAGTAGGGCCTATGTACAGAGAAATGTTTGCTATGATAAACCTCATTGTCAGGGAAATGGTGTGAAAGAGACTGATAGAATTTTTCTCTTTGGTCTTAAAACTTTTCCTCTAAAACCCAATGAGAGAAATAGAACAAGGGAAGCCTGAAAACAGATTCATGAAAAATATAAACATTTCTCTAATATTCTTTTTTCTAGTAATTTTTTGGTTTATGTATTTATTTTTAATTCCTCAATTTATTACCACTTCTGTTAGCTCTAATATGTCAGGATTGCAAATCTATATTCTTCTTCACAACTTTCTCCAAATTTCCCTTATTCTTTTTTTAAAAAAATTTATTTATTATTTTTATTTTATGTGTATGTATGTATTGCCTGCATGTAGGTAAGTGCACCCTCGTGCAGTGCCCATGGAGGTCAGAAGAGGCTGTCAGATCCACTGGGGCTGGAGTTACGTACAGTTCTTAGCTTCCATGTGGGTGCTGGGATCCGAACCCAGGTCTTCTGCAAGAACAACCAGTTCTTAACCGCTGAGCCATCTCTCTAGCCCCACCTTATTCTTTTTTTAAAAAATTATTTTTTAAGTGTATGGATGTTTTGCCTGCATGGATGTAAGTGTACCCATGCGTGCAATGCCTGGAAAGGGAAGAAGAGGATGCCAAGTCCCTGGAACTAGAGATGTAGATGGTTGTTAGTCATCACATGGGTGCTGGGAACTGAACCTGGGTCCTCTGCAAGAGCAGCTAGTGCTTTTAACCACAGAGCCGGCTCCCCAGCTCCTTTCCTTATTCTTTCTCATTCATGTTCTTTTGCTTTCTCAACTTTAATCTGTGATAATTTCAGTTCTCAGTAGACAACAATGCTTTGGAAGATTTTATCTAATATTCTCATGTGGGGTGTGTGTGTGTGTACCTGCCTATACGTGTGAGGACAGAAGACAACTTGCAGGAGTCAGTTTGGGAGTCAGACTTGGTGACAAGTGCCAAGCTGGTCCCACTCTTTGTTTTGAGATAGGGCCTCTCACGGTCCTGGAACTTGCCTACTGGCTAGACTGGATGGTCAGTGAGCCCCATGGATCCAACTGTTTCTGCCACCCCAGCACTGAGGATACAAACTCATGCCACCACCCTGATTGTTTTTAAACATTGGTTCTGGAGGTTGAACTCAGGTCCTTAAGCATGTTTCCAATCTAGCCATTTCTCCAGCCCTCACTCCTCCCAGGAGTGGAGTAATAACTGAGCCTTTGAAACAAGAACATTTTAGTAATGTAAGCCTTTGAAAACTAGCCTGCAGAGAGTGAATGGCAGAATATTACGATGAAAAATTAGGTCACATGAGTTCCAATTTTGTCAGAGGGAGGTCATTTACTTCTGAGGGTCTCAGTTTCCTCATTTGGAAAACAAGGAAGTTGGAGGGTCAGGTTTTAAGATATTTTCCAGCTCCGCATTCTGCAATTCTAGACTATAGTTAAGGCTGCCAGGAAAGAACCATTCATACGGGCAAATGTCTTCATAGTCACTTCCTCCTGAGTCTAAGACAACAGATGCTTATCATATATTACTCAGCCATCTTGTTAACTCAATAGGAGCTTAAAAACATATTATTATATTAAAAGTAAAAATTCTTTGAACTTGAAAAACAACTGTTATTCTATTCACCCTATTGATGGAATGCCAATTCTGTGGAACAGATGTGGGTAGAAGAGAGGGAGCACGCTATTTGATCAATTCTCTAAAATCAGGTAGGGAGTCATCTTGACAGCAACAAGATAAAACCTGCCAACATTACAGTTCTTTTTAAAAAAATAATATTTTTATTTATTTTTATCATATGTTTGTATGATGTCCATGTGCCTATGTGGAGATCAGAGGACAGCTTTGTGAAGTCAGCTCTCTTTCCACTTTTATCTTTATGTGGGTTCTGGGGATCAAACTCAGGTTGTCAGGCTTCAAGGCAAGTGCTTTTACCCACTGAGCCATCTCACTGGTCAGGCAACATTTCAATTCTATAAGTCATTGAGCCCTAGACAAATCTGGCACCTTATGACTGTGTCTATGTAGGGTGTGGAAGAGATGGGGTAGAAAAAGACTTAGGAAATTAGATCACTAATTATACAAAGTATGTTTAATAACTGTTAAATATAAACTTAAGCAAAAGATTAAATGGAACTGACATATATGGAATGCCCTTGTATGAAAAAGAGAATCAATATTAATCTTAAAGAAGATCCAGAGCTGGGTGTGTTGGCTCAGGCCTTTAATCCTAGCAACTGGTGGGAGGTAAGGGCAGAGGGATCTCTGTGAGATCAAGGCCAATCTAATCTATCATCCTTAGTAACACATTGAGTTTGATGTCAGCCTGAGCTATCTGAGCAGTTGTCTCAAAAACAAAAATAAGATTTAGGAGTGAGGCCAAGCTGGGCGTGGTAGCACAGATCTTTAATCCTAGCACTCATGAGGTTGAGGCAGGTGGATCTCTATGAGTTCAAGGCCAGCATGGTTCTACATAGTGAGTTCTAGGCCAGCTGGGGCTATAGGGAAACCCTGTCTCAAAAACGAATAAAACAAACAAAAAGCCCCCCAAACAACCCCCAAAAGAATGATCCATATTTGAATAGATAGATAAGAATTGGAAGAAGATGGAGCATAGGAGTGCACATTTTTAATTCCAGCACTCGTGAGGCAGAGACAGGCAATCGCTGTGAGATTAAGGCCAGCCTAGTCTGCATAGTGAGTTCCAGGCCAGCCAGGACTACATAGTGACAACCTGTTTCAAAAGGCAGGCAAACAAACAGACAAACAAATTGGTAGAAGAAGGGCATTCAGAAGGAGAATTATGTGATGGCCAATGATGTGGTATAGGTGTACTGAGCAGACACTTTTTTTTTCGGACTGATTAAACAGTTCTACTGCCCTGTAGTGAGCAAAGGATTATGGAGACGTTTGAAAGTCATATAGAAGAGTCAGAATCTCATAAATAATAGGAATGAGATGTTTTGAAGGAAGATTTAGTGGAAGTTGAACAGTTGAATATAGGCAAAAATTAAAGAGGAAATTAAAGCTGCCCTAATTGTTTTTGTTATTTGCATTCAAAATAGAGATAATTTATTTATTCACCCCTTTCCTTCTGTGAAATAAAGTATTCCTAGGGAATGCTATAATATTATTCGAACGTAGCCCAGCCCAAGAATGCTGCTGCAAATTTTACTGATTACCAACCTTGCACAAAGTCTTGTTTGCTTTACTACAACTGATTTGGATTTGAGAGTCCCTTTGAAGAAGAGCTTACTATACCACTCTGAACCAGCAATTCTGAGAGGTTCACAAAGTCGAAGCTATTTTTGTAGTAATTCTGGGATGTTATTTACTCTTTTCGCTCACATTGTCTCACAAGTGGACAAGAGAGTGTTTTCTCAGAGGCCACATTCTCTGTGGCGGCAGCAGTGTGAGCGCCAAGTGGATGAAAACCCTGCTTTCTTCTCTTAGGCCAAACATTAAAGAGATCTGCAAATATGAAAAAAACCGCTCTTTATGGCATTTTCAGAAAACACAGCTGTCTTAAAAATATCATTTAGGATGATATGGGATGTACTTAACTTTAAGATGAATTACTAAGCAACTATTTAAAAAATTCTCAGCGTTACTTTCTACTATAGTATAGTGCAGTAATATGGTAAATAGCCTAGAAAAACAAAATCTCTTCAGGGTCCTAAATAATTTTTAAAAGAGTAAAGAGGACATGAGGGCAAAAAGTTAAGAGACTCTCCACCTCAAAGTAACCCTTTCCCACATCTGATAAAATAGAGACAAACATTCAGCTTTTTGCTCATGTTCCTTCTGCTGTTACTGACTTCCTTTCTGAGTGACAGACACATCCTTCTCAATAGCATTTTAGCTTATTTACTTCTAATTGACATGCCTGGGTTTCCAAATAAAGAGGAACATTTCTTACCTGTGCCAAATAGTTTCGTCCAGAGGAAGTGATTTGAATGGTTTGCGGCCTCTTTCCTTTTCTTGAGACTGTGGAGGTCTTCGAGGGTGGTAGCCTCCTCAGCAGCAGAGATGGGGCAGCCAGGACAGCAGCGAGCAGGAGGTAAGAGAGCTCCTTGCTGCCCCAGTGTGGACCCAGCGGCAATCTGAGGAGAGGACTAAGGAATGAGGAAGAAGTGAGGCAGAGGGAGGAGACTGCCTCTGGCACGCCTTGGACCCGCCTTCAAATGTTGCCTCTTTTCCAGGGAACAAGAAAATGTTATAAAACGCAGGCATTTCTTTTAGTGTTAAAAAAAAAAAATCAATATTTAATGAAATCATCTCCTCTGTAGAAGTTGAGGTCTGGCTCGTCCAAAAGCATTGCTCCTCTCAGAAGCTCATCAAAAAAGCAATGTAAGGAAAAGCACTTGCTTAGACAACTTTGAAGCATCTTTTTCCACAGCAGTCTCTCTGTTTTGAGACTCTCTTCTTACACTTTGGCATGAAACATTTTTCTTATCTAATGCCACTGAATAATCAATCATACTGAAGTAATTTCCACCATATAATCATCACACCTAAAATACTTCTAAAATATAACATTTGGGGGAAATATTTTGTGTAGTATTTTCTTTCTTCCACATCATGCCCTTATTCAGGATTTCTCCTTCCAAAGCTCAACTTGGTGTTGAATGATAGTTGATCGAGTTCATTCAGATTTATTTCTCAGTGGAACAGAAGCAGTTTCTTTTTGTTTTTGAGACAGGGTCTCTCACTGGGACCTGGGGCTTACCTAAATTGGCTAGGCTTGTCAGACAGTGAGACCCAGGGATCAGAATGTCTCCATTTCACAGTACTAGGATTATAATCGTATGTCTTCATGCTGGGCTTTAAACAATTTTTTAAAACTTTTTTTTTGTATGTATGTGTGTAGGTGTGCACATGCCACACTGCATATATGGAGGTCAGGGGACAGTTTACAGGAGTGGGTTCTTTCCTTCTACCATGTGGGTCCCAGGGATTGAACTCAGGTGTCAGTCTTGGCAGCAAGTGCCTTTATTTACTGAGCCATCTCACTGGCCCTATGGCAGGCATTTCTTTTTAAATGTGAGTTAAGAAAAATTCAGATCCTCATGTGTGTGTGTGTGTGTGTGTAGCAAGAACTTTACTGACTGAGGTATCTCCTAGGCTCCATATTAGATTTTTTTTTAAAATCTGAATTTCTCATAGTTTATATCCTGGGTAGGGAAAATAACATTAGATTTTTTGAATGCATTTTTTTTGTTTGTTTGTTCTTTGTTTTCTTGAGACAGGGTTTCCCTGTAGCCCCAGCTGGCCTGGAAAGTGCTTTGTAGACTGGCCTCCATCTCACAGAGATCCACCGAGTGCTGGGATTAAAGGCGTGTTGTCACCATGCCCAGCTTGAATAAATTTTCATAGTTTCTTCAACAAAAAGTAGATTTAAAAAAAATTTTTATTTATCATTTTCATTTTATGTGTATGAGTGTATTGCCTACAAGTGTGTAAGTGCACTCATGTCATGCAGCGCCCACGGAGGTCAGAAGAAGGCATTGGATTTCCCTGGAACTGGAGTTATGCATGATTGTTAGCCTCCATGAGTGCTGGGACTCCAACCCAGGTCCTCTGCAAGAGCAGCCAGTGCTTTTAACCGCCGAGCCATCTCTCCAGCCCCACCAAAAGTAGATTTTGATGCAGCAGCAAATACATCCGATTTTTAGTAATAAAACATGTAGGGCTGAAGGGATGGCTTGGTGGGTAAAAACACTGGTTGTGAAAGCCTAATGAGCTGGGTTGAGGTTCCTAGAATCCAAATAAGAGCCAGATATAGCACACAAGTGTCTGTAATCCCTGTGTACCTATAGGAAATGAGATGTGGAGACAGGGGAACCTCCAGAAGCTCAGGGCCAGCTAGCCTGGGAGGTGCAGCTGTACAGACAGCCTGTCTCAAGCAAGATGGAAGATGAGGACTGACATCCAACATGCTTACCATGGTGTGTGTGCACCTGCACTCCTCCTTCTACACACACACACACACACACACACACACACACACACACACACACAACCAAAGCCAAAGAACAGAAGCATCCATTCCTGGAATGGAGGCAAAGTTCTGACTTAAAATATCTGAGAGTCTATTTAGCTAGATTATTTTTAGGGTTTATATTCAACTCATTAATACAGTCTTCTAAGATGCTACTTCTAAAGAACATGGTGCAAATGTAGCCTTGAAAATAATAGAAAGCAACATTTCTTATGAATTTTTAAAAACTTGAACACGTGCTAAATTATATTACTTTGTCAGTAAAGGAATTAGCAAAGTGACATTTTTTGGTTTTCTGTGAGAACAGAAATGATATGAAAACAGAGGAGTTCTAAAGTTAGGAAACAAAATGCTTATGTAAGCAGGTAGTTTTTGATTTTTTAAACAGGATCAGGTTTTCATTTCCTAAAATCATGAAAACATCATGCCTTTAGCAATGATTACAAGGGAAGTCTGGGGTGAGATGGCTGGGGGTGACTGGTGTCACAGATTACCAGAAGAAAAACTAGCATTAAAAATATTTCATTTATTATTTTTATTTTATGTGTATGAGTGAGTGTATTGCCTGCATGTATGTAAGTGCACTTGTGTCATGCAAGCCCATGGAGGTCAGAAGACGGCACTGGATTCCCTAGAACTGGAGTTATGGATCATTGTTAGCTTCCATGTGGGTGCTAGGATCCAAACCCAGGTCTTCTGCAAGAACAGCCAGTGCTCTTAACCACTGAGACTCTCTCCAGCCCCCCAGAACCAGCATTTTAAAGAAGAACATGGGCAGAATAAATATATGACTGAATTTGAAATAGCAAGTTTTCATCCTCCAACTAACATAAAACAGTGAAGTAGGGTCACAAAATGATGAGCAGGGTATAGCTCGATGGTAGAGCGTTTGCCTAGCAAGAGCAAGGGCCTCAGTTCAAACTCCAAATCTCACACACACACACACACACACACACACACACACACACACACACACACACACAAATGGGAGCAGAACTAGGCTGCCAGTGAGTTTTCTTCAGTTCTAAAGATGTAGAGTGGACAAGCTGTGTATTTCAAGTTGTGTATTTCTAAGTTTTGGAACTTTAATATGTTTTTTTCACTTTGATATGGAGCAAGCTATGTGTTTTAGTGTCCGTTGTACTTTATAGGGTTGTTTTTGAAGATTAAATAAGATCGTGACAGTCCTTTGAAGATTTTAAGGTACAGGATAATTATAACACTCCATGTCCCCTCAATGTACATTTAACTCATACAGTGAAGATGAAACAATAAAATAGGGGCTGGAGATATGGCTCAACAGGTAAGTGTGCATACTGCTCTTATAGAGGACCGGAGTTCGGTTCCCAGCATGCACATCAGGTGGTTCATTCTACCTGTAACTCCAGCTCTAAGGGATCTGATGCCCTTTTCTGGCCTCTGTGGGTATTCACACACATGTGTGCATAAACACACATATACATGCTGTGATGGCTAATCCTGAGTGTCAACTTGACTGCATTGGGATTAACTGAAATGAGAGAGACCTTCTTGAGTAAATCATCTGAAGCTGGAAGACACACCTTAAATGTGGGTGTTACCTTCTGATGGCAGCCCGTACAAAAGGCCACGGCAGAGAACACCTGGCTTCTTGCTGCTTGCCTTCTCTCTCACTGGTGAGTTCATCTTGCTGCTGTAGACTGAAGACTAGCTGGTCTTTTGGAATTCATCAGACTTTCAGCCCTAGCTTGGGACTACTGAAGTAGTCTTTTTAGTTTCAGTCAGCCTCGTGGACTGAGCAACTACCAGATTCTCAACCTCTCCAGTGTGGTGAAGCCATTGTTGGACTACTTGGACTCTACCCTGTGAGCTAAGCTAAGTCCATATATATATATATTTATATATATATTATACATATATATTATATATATTATATTCATTCTACTGGTTATGTTTCTTTAGAGAACCCTGTCATGCATGCATGCAGATAAATGTCTAAAACAATGTCATGCTTTCTTTTAATCTGATGAAAACATTCATTAAGACAGATTTTTTTTTTCTTTGAAAGATTTTAAGCACCAAATGGATACCCATCTCTTTGGATATAATAGAATGTGAAGGTTGAGAGAGGAAGTAGAGCAATAATAGCTTCCCAACTTTTTGATTTAATGGGTTATTAAAAATAACAGTGCCGCCGGGTGTGGTGGCGCACGCCTTTAATCCCAGCACTCGGGAGGCAGAGGCAGGTGGATCTCTGTGAGTTCAAGGCCAGCCTGGTCTACATAGTGAGTTCTAGGACAGCTGGGGCTACAGGGAGACCCTGTCTCAAAAAGACCCCCCCCCCAAAAATAGTGCTGTTGGGTGTTGCGGCTCATACCTTTAGTCCCAGCACTTGGGAAGCAGAAGCAGGTGGATCTCTGTGGGAACAAGGCCAGTCTGGTCTATATAGAAAGTTCCAGGCCAGCTAGGGTGACAGCTTTTTTTTTTTTTTTTAAAGGCAGTGTTAATGCTAATAATGAAAAAAATGGTAAGGCTGAGGCAGGAGGGCTATTATAAGTTCCACAGTATGACTCTGTTTCAAAAATAAATAAATATTGAGTGGACAACTTCATATTTTATCATGTAGGGATGTTTGAAAATTTTTAAATTTTAAATTTTTATTTCATGCTTACACCAAAAAAAATTTAGGAAAGCCATAGAATTCTGATAAAGGACAGTCTTTTATTTGAAATATGGTTCCATGTATCCCAGGCTAGCCTCAAAAGTAGCCAATGCTGACCTTGAACTTCTGATCCTCTAGGCCTCTACTTCTCTAGTGCTGGGATTACAGGTGTGTACCACCAAGCCTGGTTTATGCCTGTTGGAGACTGACCAAACCTAAAGCCCTCTATATGACGGCAAGCATTTTAGCAACTGAGCAACATCCTCACCCAGGACACATCTTTAAAATGAATTGAATATATTTAACTTCATGAAAAATGTATTAGTTTTTCCTTCATTTTACTACAGATGGTAAAAAGTTCAACTGATAGATTGCTATCAGTCCTCAGACAATGGCCAGGGAACTCTTTGAAGATTGTCAACTTCACCCATTTAGTGTAGTGTTTAGTAAACAGCTTATATTTCACCAGTTAGCAAATCAAGCCTGCAAACTGTATTTTCCAAGAACTTCCTTAAGACAATGAACATAAACACCGAACAAATATATACATACACTTTCAAGTAGTTCCCCCTCCCCACCTCCCATATTGGGGATAGAACAGTCTAGTTATACAAGTGTGTTCTCCCACAGAGCTACATTTCTAGCCACTTTCCAGCCTTGATGTTTACATTTAAATAAATGAAAAAACCCACGTGCGTGCATTGAATATAGCTTACTAAAATGTAAAATTATGCACTTAGAGTTCATAGACTTGTGTTATTGACCTTGTTTTATGAGGCAATGTACTTAAAAAAAATGAACCACATCAACTAACTGAAAACAAGTTTAGGAAGCTTGACTGTGAAAATACCCAATAAAGTTAAGCCATGAGTAAGTAAACCATGCATAGTTCAAAATCTTTTGAATGCTAATTGGGTTTGCTAAACTTGACATATCCAGAATGTTTCTTTTTTAAAAAAATATTTTATTTATTATTTTTATTTTATGTGTATGAGTGTATTGCCTGCATGTGAGTGCACCCGTTTCATGCAATGCTGCGGAGGGCAGAAGAGGGCTTCGGATTCCCCTGGAACTGGAGTTAAGGATGGTTCGTAGCCACCATGTGGGTGCTGGGAATGGAACCTGGGTCCTCTGCAAGAGCAGTCAGTGCTCTTAACCGCTGAGCCATCTCTCCAGCCCCATTTTCTTTTCTTTTTAAAAAATGTTTTATTTATTATTTTTATTTTATGTGTATGAGTGTATTGCCTGCATGTATGGGAGTGCACCGTTTCATGCAATGCTTCGGAGGTCAGAAGAGGGCATCAGATTCTGCTGGAACTGGAGTTGAGGATGGTTCATAGCCATCCATGCAGATCCTGGGAATCAAACTCGGGTCCTCTGTAAGAGCAGTCAGTGCTCTTAACTTCTGAGCCATCTCTCCAGCCCCAGAAAGTTACTTTCTTAAGTGTGAGTCTTGGGGCTGGAGAGGTGGCTCTATAGTTAAGAGCACTGGATCCTTTTAGGGAGGACCCAGTTCCCAGCATCCACACAGCAGCTAACAACCATCTATAACTCCAGTTCCAGGGGATCCAATGCCCTCTTCTGACCTCTGCAAGTACTGCACAACATGGTTGCAATTACATACACACGCACTACAGGCATACACATAAAATAAAAAAATATTTTTTCTAAAATGGTATGATTCTGAAAGTTTGGTCGCACCAAGGCAGGAACGGAGACTGCGAGCCCTAGGAACAAGACCTCGCTCCTTCTGGGAGCCCACACTCAGAAGTTACTCTTTCTACATCTTGCTGGCACCAAGAGCCAGATTTCCCGAGGATTCCGAGCTGCCGGAAAGAGCGGGAGATGCGAGGACGCACTGCCGTCACGTGACCCGCGCGCTGCCTGCTGGGAGCCCGGAAGTCTTCATTCCCGCTCTTCTCTGAGGTGGCACGGCCTCTCGAGTGAGGCTGGAGGGTGAGGCCGGGGAGAGGGAGGCGGAGCGTCATGGAGTAGCCCGGCAGGGCTGGGGGTAGAGTGTGGGGAGGAGGGGGAGGAGAGGAAGGAGGGAGGGGAGGCGGGAGAAGGGGGGGGTGGGGAGGGCGTGACGTGGCGTGAGGAGAGAGACTAGCGTGAGGAAAGAGCAGCGGCCGTCGCCGTCTCAGCACACTCGAGGTGAGGGAGGGAGTGCTGTGAGCTGGAGGCCAATATGGGCCGTCTAGGGGGTTCCAGGCTAGCCTGGTCTACGTAGTGAGACCTTGTCTTAGAGCCCCGGATGCCAAATCAGCTACCGCAGCTGCACAGGGCGCCGCCTCGGCCCCCGCAGTGGCGGGCCCTGCCCTTTGGCGGGTGGAGGGGGTCAGTCCGTCATCACTCCAGGCTGGGGGCATCCTGAACCGTGACGGAAACAGTGTGCTTTACAAAGACAGAATTACCTCAGTATGAAAGTTCCCATTGGACGTATGTGTACATTTTGTTATTTCAAGAAAGAGGAAGTAGGAAAGGAAAAGGGAAAATGAAAAGGGGAAGAAGAATTTTCCCTTGTTGGTTTCTCTGAAATACTTTTCACCTCCTTAAGGCAGTGTCAGTGCTTCTATGCATGTGGAGTAGTGTTTGCATGTTACTAGGCTAGCACTGAAACTTACCACTGTAAGGTGGTGTAGGGTTCGGGAGCACGGTACTGTACCGACAGACCCTTTTACAGGGTGCTTTTTGCTCTTGTTTTCATTATATGCATGTTATATATGAGTAACTGGATTCTCTACAGTTATCCAACTCATCATAGTTAGAAAAACCCAAATTGGTAATTTCAATGTAAATAGATTGTTTCAGTTATAAGGTGTAGAGACAATCTTTTAAACTCCAATATTTTTTTTTTCTAGTTTAAACCTAGCTTTTCAGACCCTTGGGAAAATAGTTCAGAATTTATAGGAAGGCAGTTTGATGCCGTATGAAGGTAAGGGGAGCCCAGTGGAAACAATCCCAGAATAAGGAGATCTTGTTCTGGTATAGCCCAGCCTTACCGTTTTAAGCTTGGTCAGCTGTCTGCCCGTTTTCTCATTTGTGTGTTGTGGGTTGGTGGGGGGCAGATAATGAGATTGGAATTGAGGGAAATGAGTTATAAATTCTATTTTAACATTAGCATTTGTTGAAAATAGAAGAATCTTAAATGTGCTGGTGCTGAAATGAGACAGAAATGCCAAAGAGATTAGTTGGGCTCATTACATGGAGAAGAGTAGTTGAAAATGGTCTGAACAGTAGATTGGCACCAGACAGTGGAAGACCTCGTGACAGAACTTACCTTACCCGAAAGATACTTGAAGGAAGTGAATACAATAATCAGAGTTTCAAAAGATAAGATGAATTAGAGAAGGAAGACATTAAAGTTTAGGTGACAGGTCATGAGAACTGAAATTAATAGCAGCAGTAGAAAAAGGAAAGGATTCAAGAGAGCTGAAGGTTTGTACCTAAATTTGGTATTGCCGTACACTTTATAGTTTGTGCCTCTAGAGTATGATGGCAAACCACCTTGTAAAACCAGATTCTAGAAGTTGCAAGCGGTCAAGAGAATTGGAGGTAAGCTTTATGCTCCTGGAGTCTTTTATTGTACTTTACATATTTCTCAAAGTTTTTTTTTTTAATTTAAGAAAATGTTGAGTTTCTTTCTTATTTTTTTAAATGTTACTAGCCAGACAGGATGGTGCACACCTCTAATCCCAGTACTTGGGTGGCAGAGGCAGGCAGATCTCCATGAAATTGAGGTCACTCTGGTCTACACAGGGACCTCCAGGCCCACTGGGGCTATGGGGAGACCCTATGTCAAAGAAGAGGGGGGTACTGGTTAATGGAATTTAATATTCGTACATTTCCAGGGCTAGGATTGTTCTAGCAGGAAGTATGTTGACTCCAAGTGTTTTTTCATTAAGAAGAGACTTATAAGAAACTACTTGTAGATTTCTTTTTGATAGCTTGTGATAATGAAATGTAACAGAAGCGAGTCCATTTCTTTTTGATACATAGGACTTTACTTAAACATAATTATTTGCTAGGATAAATAAAATTCTTATGTACTATAGGTATGGGTATTGAATTCATGTTGTCAGTCTTGTGTGACAAAGGTTTTTATAGTTGAGTCATCTGACCAGCCCCTATATTGCAGAAAGTTTGCAAAAAGTTACTGTATTGCTATAGAAATATTCGCTGTTGCAAGATACAAGACTTTTAATAAAATCCAAAACTAAATAAAATTTAGTATTTTGACAGAGGTACTTCTTGAGCCTAAAGGTTTTGTTGATAATAAAAACTTTAATTAGTATATAATTTCTAGCATGCCTGCCTTTTTTTCCCCCTTAAAAATATATTTTTCAGTGCTGGGGCCTAGACCAGTGCTCTGCAACTGCGCTGAATCCCCAACTCCCAGCATGGAGTTTCATTTTTTCTTTCTCAGTACTGAGTATTGAAATTGGGATCTTGACTTAAGCATGCTAGCTAAGCACTGTAGTCCTGAACCATGTCCTCACCCCCTCTGAAAAATACGTGATTTTTTTTTTAAATAAACAGAATATATGTGTCCTAAAGATCTTCTTACTGACCTGCCTGTTTACTTTCTTCTACTAGCCCCAATTGCCAGTTAGTCCACAGCAATCTTCTCTTGGAAACTTAAATTCATATTTCTCTGAATATTCTGGACTATTTAAAGATGACTCCCTGGAGAAAGATTTGAGTGGTGATGTATAAAATGCTTATATTTATGTACATTGATTATATCAGACAAAAAGTTTATTGCATTTCACAGCATACTCAATGATTTTTTAAAAACAGATATAAGCAAGGAAATTAATGTGATGCTGACTACGTATGCAAAGGTTTTAAGGTAAGTACTTACAGTATATTTTCTTGAGTGTTTATGTTAGAAAGCCTTTTCTCCTGAAAACTCTGTAATGAGAAATTTTATTCCATGGCTGAACAGCCTATCTATTAACTAAGATTTTGAAGTCTTAAAATGCTATCTCAATTTCTTATAATAGGTTAGTTGATTATTTTGAGGGACTTACCCCAACTTATCTAAACATCCTTAGTGGTATTGCCAGAGTTAATACTAGACTAGATTTTGTCTCTAATTAGATGATACTGTCTTTTAAATTTTATATAACTATCTCTTTGAGAATAGTATTAGTCTTGTGGAATTTATGTTAATAGAAGTTAAAGTATTTGATATATTTTCTCAGTATGTGTGGATTTAAAAATATGGCTTCAGATTATGATATATTATAAGGTGTTTTTTAAGCTTCTTGGCAAACTATTACCTGAGTAATAGTTTGTAATTGTAAGATTAATTTATATAATTTAATATTGTAGTGAGTAAAGTGTACTTTCCATGTGTCAGGAGACTTTTTAAGTAGTCAAAATATATGTGTTGGACTTGCTTAAAATTTCCCTGAAGAATATTAGTAAATTAGTTACTTTCTCTTATGGGAAAAACCATATAAATGAAATAACTAGCAGATGCAAGATAATAAAGTACATCACCATGATGGTGTATCTAGACTTTATAACTAATTTAACATGAAACTTTTTTCTGTTGTTAGTGAGAGAGCAGCAGTGGATGCATCTTACATTAACGAGCTAGATGGACTCTTCAAAGAAGCCAATTCTATTGAAAACTACCTACTACAAAAAAGAGAGCTCCTGAAAGAGAGGTTTACAATGATTACAAACACACTGCAAAAATAAAATGTATACTTAACATCAGCTGATAGTTTCTGCCTATTAGTGTTGTAATAAAAAAGTGACCTTATGTTTTTATTTGTTAAAGAAAATGTATATACTAAATGGAGGAGGCGAGTTCCTTTTTTTCTAGATTTAAAAGAGGATGGAAGCTGGACATTAATATGAAGTATGTAATATTTCTTTTGAGGCTCAAATATTTGGCATGGCAAATAAAAAATACAAAGTTTAAAAATCATATATATATTCTTTTCTTTCTCTTTTTCTTCCAAACATCTTATCCTTCTTAAACTTGTAAAATAGGACTCTGCTAATTTGATTATGCTTAACAATATTTTATTTAAATAGCAGATAGTTTTAAAATGTTTTTCTTTGTCAGTATTATAAAAGACCATTAAAACATTAAAGATAACTTATGCAGTTTCTCAGTATAATAAAATAACTATGTGCCACTGCTATTTAAATATTACCATTTGATTTTTTTTTTTTACTATTAACCATTATATTTGACTAATAAAAACCTGGCTTAAATTTTTTTGTGTGTGATAAAAGTAGTAAAATAAAAATCAGAAATAACCATAACCTGGCTATTTATTTATTTATTAAGAGTTTTGCTATATGTATCCCTTTTTCTTAGACTCATAGTCCACTTGTCTCAGCCTTCCTAGTGGTGGGGCTAAAGTTAGGTACCACTGTGTCTGGCTGTTAGAGTGGCTTTTTACATATTAATCCCATCAATTCATGAAGTTAATGAGTTATATTTGGAAGCCTTAGCAGTATGTGGAATGGGATAGAGATTAGTAATATGGAACTAAGGAGATCAGCTTAAGGTGACTTGGGCAGGTCACTTCAGTCCTTATAATGCGAAATTGAATTTAGAGGATCTAATATCAGACTAAAAAGTTATTCCTTTGATACAAATAAAGTACTGCTGTGATTTTAATTAAAATTATCTATGTGGTTTATAACTCCATTGTCCAGATTTAAAAAAAAATCAGTCTCCAGTTTCAGTAAATAAGGCAATTCAGTTTTATACGTAGATTTTCTAATATAAGCAATACATTGGATACATTTGCATAGGCTAACACAGGGAATTTGTATTTTTATTAAAAAAATTTTTGGGGGGCAGTCTTTTTTTGAAACAGGGTCTCCCTGTAGCCCCATCTGGTCTGGAACTCACTATGTATATCAGGCTGACCTTGAACTCACAGAGATCCTCCTGCCTCTGCTTCCCAAATGCTGGGACTACAGGTGTGTGCTACAACACCTGGCCTTTAAATTTATTTTATATTATGTGTGTGAGTGATTTGCCTGCATGTATGTAAGGGCACCCATGTGTGCAGTGCCTGTACAGCCCAGAAGAGGGTATTGGAGCCCCTGGAACTAGAGTTACAGATGGTTGTGGATGCTGGGGACAGAACCTGGGTTCTCTGCAAGAGCAGCCAGGGCTCTTAACTGCTGAGCCATCTCTGCAGCCCAGAGATTTGTATTCTTAAAGGAGGCAGCATTTTTGCCTTGCTGCCTTCTAAATTTTGAAATAAAATCTCATTTTATCAAATTACTTTTTTTTTTTTTGAGAAGTCTTGCTCTATAGTCCAGGCTGACCTGGAAGTCATGATAAACCTCTTGTCTGAAGGTAGAGTCCTTTATTGACTGTCTGAATTTGGACTTTATTCCGTGTCTGAATCCTTTAGAGCTGAGGAGTGGCATAGTGCAAGTACTCTGTGGATTCATGTCCCCCGACTTCACTACAGCTTGGGGACAGATTCGAGAAAGGAAACGTTAAGGAGGAAGACCATTATTGGTCTGATGTTAATGTGTCAAGACTAAAGATTATTTATAGTTAGTTTGTTGGATTCTTGCCATGGAAATGAGACTCGGATTAATGGTGATTTGAAACCCCGCCCCTGCCTCCCCTCCCCATCCCATTCTGTCACAGGGCCAGGTTCAACCCCGGAAGCTATGAACGAACCTTGTTTACTCACAGTTGCCAGTGGTGGACAGATTTGGAAGTGTTGGGATCTACTGCTCAAAAATACTTTCTTGAGTCCCTTTCCCGTTATCTCAGCAGTCTTTCTGCCACTGCAGTGTGTTTTCTTTCCGTGGTGCTGCACACACCGTCTCCCAGGTAGGGGGTTGACCCCTGCCCCCTCCTTTCCCTCTTCTTTTTTTTCCTACCAGTCTGCAGTTGGATTCGGTGCCTGTGTCCTGAAGAGTTTGGAAGACTTCTCAAGGTTTCCTCTCTGTGTGATGTGGGCAGCAACTCCACAGAGGGAGAGGTGAAAGAAGACTTCAGGATTGGTTTGCTCATTATTGGGAAACAGCCTTCTGTTCCAGCAGTTTATGCAACACTAGGGCAAGATTCAGGTTTAGACATTTTTCTTGGATGTGCCATCAAAAGGGTTTTCATTATTCAGACTTTTCCAGATGGGGAATTACTGCCTCGTGTTCTATTGTAAATGCTTGGTTCTTCTACTTGCATTCTGGGAAACTGTTTCAAAACATGATTTTTTTCTTTTGTAGCTTTCTGTTCTATGATTAGTCCTTGATTATTTCTAGAAGTTGACTGATACAGAAATTGTACTGATATAAGCTGTAAATTAAAATTATTTGTTAGTTTAGTGCTTGCAGTGTGTAAGGTGATTGATTAGGTACTAGAAGGAGAGGGAAAACAACTAGACTTTGTTCTCAAGGAGTCTGCTTGCAGAGATTGTAAAGTATATTCGTCTTTATCATACACGACAGAATGAGATAAGGAGCAGAGCACAGGAAAGCTGTAAACAGCTGCAATGTGAGTTCAGACTAAGGAGAATCAGTCCTTGCTGTTTATGAAGCAGGTGACATGGAAACTGGACCTTGAAGATTTAAGTTGCGTATGTACATTCCATCTGAAGGAGATGGGAAATTTCCAGGTGAACAGATAGAATGATACAATGAGAAGAAAACAGGGAGGGGTCCAGTGAGGCATTGGTGAGAGGAAGAACTGGGCAGGTAGACTGGGGTGAGACCAGAGAAGGCCTGCATTAAGTGCCCGGTCAAGTAGTTTAGACTTTACAGGTAGACTGACAAGTGTTTTGTGAGTTATGGAGGGATATATGATGCAGTCAGATCTATGTTTAGGAAGAAGTTTCATTTGGTAGCAGTGTGTCTCAGTCTTTTCAATATCATTGCACACTTAAGAAATTACAATATTTTCAGGGCTGGAGACATGGTTCATTGGTTAAGGGTACTGACTGCTCTTACAGAGGACCCAAGTTTGATTCCCAGCACCCACATGATGGCTAACAACCATCTCTGTTACTCCAGTTCCAGGGGATCTGATGCCCTTTTCTGATCTCGGTCATTACATGGCATGGGTATACTTACATACATGCAGGCAATACATTCATATGCAGAAAAAAAAATAAAATTAAAAAAAATTATATTTTCACTGGTCATTGGAGTCAACTAGAATCTGTAATCCTGATGTGCTACTTAGAGCTGGAGGCAATTGGCTTGTCATTTCCTGCCATCCTATGGGCAAAGGGGCTCACTGATTAGGAAGCTCTGGTGTATAGAAGATAGCTTGATTTCTTATTGAGTTTTTCCTTCCAATGGGAGGCTGTTACCCAGTTAGGAGGCAAGGGCCTAAATTAGGACAGTAGGAGGAAGTAATGGAAGGAAAAGGGATGTGGAAGCATCTGTCTTGAAGACAGGCTCAGGCTAGGAAAAAGCTTGTAGAGCTGCCAGGGCGGAGGGACTGGTGGAAACAGGATTTCTCTAGTTACCTGTGCAGATTTTTGAGCCCTGGGGATTTATACATAGGCCACCTCATGTCATCATTTTCACATACTGTGCCTGTGTAGGTGAGGTCAGCAGAATTTTACATAGTAAATGTAAAGACAACAGACAAAATGAATTGAATACTCACAGATGTTGAAGTGAGGTGATTTAGCTGGTGGAAGGACTGATCTGGAAGAGGAAAATGAATTCTATGCTGACATGTTGAGAGTCACCGCTAAGACAACTAGTGAATTTAAGGCTAGGTGAGATTGGCAAGGGAGAATGTTGAGATTAAGAGGAAAGGTCCAAGGTTATGCCTTGACATTTATGTGGTGATAAGGGAGAAAGATCTAGTAAAGGGGATTAGCATTTGCAAAGTGTCATTATATTTAATTATGATGATAGATACATGCAGGGAACATTAACCTCCCTTTATCCTCATTTTATCTATGAAATACCTGAGGTTCAACAGGATTGAGCTATTTGCGTAAGATTGCCAGCTAATGAGTAATGAAGCTGGCATAAAGCAGAGTTGTCAGAGAGGGGCAGAAAAGTTAGAATAACACAGTGTCTCCCAAGCCAAGACTACAAAAAGTTTAAGGAGATGGTGACAGCCGTATTGAATAGCACAGAAAGTTTGAAGAACATGTAGATAGCTAATAACGTGAAGTAGAGAATGTGCAAGTATTTTCTAAGTGTAAAAATGCTTAAAATTCATGTGCATCCAATTGGGATTTCAGTTTATATATAATATATATTATATGTATATATATAAAATAACTAATATACATATATATATACACAAAATAACATACTCATCTTCAGGGAATTTTAGTTTAATAGGAGAATAAGATAAATATGCTAATGTTAACAAAAAGTAGAGGACAACAGATGAGGGGTTCACTTTGTTTTTCTTTCAAAACATCCTTGATTCCCCTAATACTGTGACTCCCACATTCCAGTATGTCCAGGAATACCTGTGTGCATCACCCCAGAGATTTTGAGTTATTAGATATGAACTGGAGTCAAGGAGTTTGCATTTTAGCACCAATACCAGATAATAGCACAAGTAGTATTTTTGTTGCAAATAGTCTTCAGACAAGAATGAAACTTTTTGTTGTAAATAGTCCTCAGACAGGTAAAAATTTCTTTTTTTTGTCTTTTTGAGACAGGGTCTCCCTGCAGCCCCAGCTGTCCTGGAACTCACTATGTAGACCAGGCTGGCCTTGAACTCACAGGGATCCTCCTGTCTCTGCCTCCCGAGGGCTAGGATTAAAGTCGTGCACCACCACGCCCAGCCAGAGAGTGAAACTCTTAAACAAACACTGTTAGTCATTTGTGTCCACTAGGCGACAAGTTCCTTTATGTCCAGTTCTAATACTTAATCTTACAGCACTGCCTAGTTTTTTGTCGAATAACTAGAATAATTCAAAGAAGATACATAGTACACCTTATTGGACTGATCACTGGAAGCTACATAATAAAAAAACATTGTGGGGATATTTACTGTGTCCCAAAGCTTTTCATAAGCACACATACTACTTATAACCTGCCGTAGAAAGGAAGAAATAATACAAACAGGTTGAGAATCTCTTAAAACAAGTTTTATATTATTATTATAATTATTATTATTTTTTTGTCTTTTTGAGACAGGGTCTCCCTGTAGCCCCAGCTGTCCTGGAACTCACTATATAGACCAGGCTGGCCTCGAACTCACAAAGATCCGCCTGCCTCTGCCTCCTAAGTACTGGGATTAAAGGCGTGTGCGACCACACCTGGGTATATTATTATTATTATTATTTTTTAATTATTTATTTTTATATTATGTGTGTGAATGTTTTCGCCTGCATGTATATTAAGTGCACCATGTGCATGCAGTGCACTTAAGAGGCCAGAAGAGGATGTCCCTGGAGTTGAAGATATGAACTACTGTTAGTGGTCATGTGGGTGCTGAGAACTGAACCTAGGTCTTTTGCAAGAGCAACCAGTGCTCTTAACTCTTTAGCCATCTCTCTAGCCCCCTTACATTATTATTTTATTATTTAGTTGTGTGTGTGTGTGTGTGTGTGTGTGTGTGTGTGTGCACATGAATGTAGGTGTCCCTGGAGACCAGAGATATCAGAGCCCCCGAAATTGGAATTACAGAAGGTTGTGAGGTGTCTAACATGGGTGCTGGGAACTAAACTTGGGTCCTCTGGAAGAACAGTACTCACTCTTACTGCTGAGCCATCTCCAACTCCTAGGCTGAGAATCTTACTTTGGCAGTGGTGAACAGTTGAACCTAAGCAGTCTGGCTATGTGCTATGCTGGGCTATGAAGGAAGTAACATTTAAGGTAGACCTTGAACAATAGATAGAATTTCTTTTTCTGTTTCTTTGTATGTATGTGTACGTGGCCAGAGGTTGATATCAGGTTTCTTTAATTGCTTTCCACCTATTTTTTTTTTGTGACAGGGTCTCTCCTTGAACCTGTTGCTACTCACTAATTGGTCAGCTGCCCTGCCCTCTGCCTCCCAACCCCTCTGCCTCCTGCCATCCCCTGATTATCACCCGCCCCCAACCCCCAGACAGTGTCTCACTGTGTAACCCAGGCTGGTCTCACTTCTCCTTCCTTTACCTCTGGAATGTCATTGGATAAATTATGATTACAGTGTGTACCACCACAACTGGGAAAAATCCTCTTGGCTTTGTTTGTTTGGTTTTTGGTTTTTCATTGCTGGAATCAAATACAAGGCTTTGGGTATATCAGGCAAATACACCTACATCTCCACTTAGGACTTTCTTATGGAGAGGTTTTGGGGAAGGCATTCAGGCTGAAAGTGAATTTTATTTGAGAGAACAAGAAATAGCTGGGCCTGACTGAATTGTTATATTTAGGAAAGTAAAAGATCTTGAGTGCTCCAAACTGAATATTTGAAAGAAATTAGATAATAAATATAATATATAAAATAATTTGTCAAAAGAACATAAAACTTGTGTCTTAAAGGAGAATAGTTCCCTTATCTGTTAGTTCATTTTTTCTAGTCTGGATTTTTGCATCACTGATGAAATTTGGATTGTATCATTGGTGAAGTGAAATATTGTATCCAAAATTACAATTAGCTAGGGTGTGGTGGCACACACCTTCAATCCAAGCACTCAGGAGGCAGAGGCAGGCAGATCTCTGTGATATTGAGGCCAGTCTGGTCTACCTAATGAGTTCAGATCAGCTGGGGCTACAGGGAGACCCTGTCTCAAACAAAGCAAAACAAATTTATTCTAACTACAGTTATATTTGACCACACCTCTTTACATTTAAGCAATACTTACTACCGTGTGAACTACGGTAAGTATGAAATAGTAGGGGCATTTTTAGCTGCTGATTATATGATGACTTTTACTTCTTGTAGCTTATTGACTTCATGTCATTTCATAGTGTGGGTTCCTGGATAATTTATGATACTGTTCTCATTGGAGAACAGTATTGATTCAAAGTATTGGGATCAGTGTGATAATATTGAATGGCCACCAGTTTTACTATAATAGTCAAGTTGCTTTTAGCACATCTGGGGTTAAGATGTGGAGTTAATCTTTTTAAAAAGATAAGCATTGTGCAACTATGAGAGGTGTTAACAATAGTAAAGTCCTGACTTAATATTTAGAGTACCACTGAAAAATAGAATTGCTATGACTCAGAAACGGAGCATCCATGTTGGTGGTGTGAGAATGAGGAAAGAGAGGGATTTGAAGCCTACTTGGTATTAGGTTTATATTTCCTTCACGCTGCCAGTCCACAGAATTATTAACGTGGAATAGGCACGTTAAAGGGAGATCTGGTAACATTTGTGCGCGCGCGCGTGTGTGTGTGTGTGTGTGTGTGTGTGTGCGTGCGTGTGTGTGTGTGTGTGTGTGTGTGTGCGCGCGTGCGCACGCGCTTTTGACTTTCCTTTCACAGTTCTGAAGTACGTGGGAAATACTCATCAGAAAACCATGTTGGGACAGCACGAGAGTCTGCGGTACATTGCCCCACTGCTGACCACGGTGGAGGAGACTCCGCAGGCCATCCCTGCTCACATCCGAGGACACATTCCTGAGTGGCTCAATGGCTGTCTGCTTCGTGTTGGACCTGGGAAGTTCGAGTTTGGCAAGGATAAGTAAGCCTAGATTTTGGAAAAATTTGGGCTTCTTGGCATGGGTTGATGCTATGGAATGTGAATCTCTTTCTCCTTCCTCTCTGAGGAGAATAGTGCCATTTGATCCTTTTGATTACAGACAGGGAAATTGTAGTCTAGGGGAAGAATAAAAGTCTTCTTTGTAAAGCCTTGCACGCCCTGCCCTTGGCATATAATTATTGTTAGTGAAGTTCTCTGTGGGTTTGTGCCCAAAGAGGAGCAATGTTAATGGTCTCTGTATGGCTACTGAGCTATTACAAGTTCCTGAAGGAAGGACAGTGTCTTCACCTCCTGCTACTTTCTCTGTCATCCTGTACGCCATAGACACAGTGATCACTTTCAGTTCCTCTTACTGGGCATGTTGATTTTGCCCAGTATCTTGGCATTAGCCCTCTCTTACTGTCTTCCCTAATTGCCCAACTCTGATTCTTGTCCTTCAGATGTCAACTCAGATCACTCATGCTTTGACTCTCCGCTGACTTCTTATTCTAGAATGCTGAGGTTTGCTGCATCACCAGCTCTCTACGCAGCACTGTCAGTGTCTAGTGACCTTGTTTGTGTGTCTGGTTTGTTTTGCTTAAGTATGTTAGCTGTGTTTCTCCACTAGGATGTAAGTTCCAAGCAGGAAAAAACATTTTTTAATTTACTGAAATATTATTAGTCTCTATACCAGTGGCTTACACCTAGATAGCACTCAATAAATAGATACAAATAGGCTTTTTTGTGTGTCTAGGAAGGATATAGTAAGAGAAAGAAACACCTATAGCTAGGAAGGAATCATCTTTGTTAGTAACATTTTTAAATGTCAAAACATTTTTGTGTAAAACTTTTGAACTGTAGAAAAGAGAGAAGGAACTATGTACCACTCTGTTAGCAACTTGATGTCATTTCCTGCCAGTCTTCCCCAGTATGTTCCTATAGATTTATTTTAAACAATTACAGTCATCAATAGAAATTTCTTTTGTTCTGCTTTAAAAAAATTTACACTAGATGAAGAAGAGCTGATCTTCTTAAAACAAGGGATTCCAGATAGACTGACTAGACTCAGTGGATGGACTTGCACAGGGGAATGGCTGGGGACACTGACAACACAGTGGGCCTTAACAGGGATGACAGAGTATATGGGCTCCAGTGGGAGGAGGGGGTCTATGGGAGGGTGCCAGTGGGGACGGGGGTATAAAGATGATTAAAATTGTTTGAGGTGTTCTGTATAAAATACACAAAAAATTCAGTAAAATTAAAAAAAAATTTTAAAAATTGAAAATAATTTACACTATTGTAACTTTCTGTTTATGCAGCAGCAAAGTCTGAATAACCATTCTTTTTAATGGCTGGATGATATTCTAGGACTTAGTACCTAAATTAAAAAGTTTAGCAAAATGTACATAACATAAACATTAGCCGTCTTAATTATTTATCAGCTCAGTGGGCATTGAGTTTATTCCCAGTGTTGTGCCGGCATAACTACCACGTATCCACAGAACTCATTTCATCTTACAGAACTGAAATTCTGTACTGTAAAAGTTAATTCCTTCTTTTCTTCTGTTGTATTTTACTGTTACTGTTACTGCTGTACTTTCTGTTAGCTACACCACCAGTACTGGGTCTGACTAGAACTGTCATGGTCTTGTTTTGACTCGCCAGCTATTTTTAGGAAACAGACCAAGAACCAAGGGGATTATGGCATTCTTGAGATTTTTTTAAATTGTTATTTTTAGATTTACTTATTTTTTTATGTGCATGAGTGTTTTGTCTGCATGTATATAAGTTTACCACGTGTATGCCATGTCTGCAGAGGCCAGAAAAGTGTGTTGGATCCCCTGGAACTGGAGTTACAGATGGTTGTTAGCCAACATATAGGTGTTGGGAACTGGCTCCTCTGTAAGAGCAACCAGTGCTCTTAACTGCTGAGACATTTCTGTAGCCCCTCAACATATTTTTAATATGCATGTTTCATGCTTGCAGACAGTTTATTTTGCTGAACCTCATCTTCACCGAATACTATGCATGAAATGCAGTGGAGCCCTCCTTACCCCAGCCCTGCAAGGCGCCTTTAAAGAGTCACTTCAGATGCCAGGTTGTAGGTCGGGTGGAGAGGAGGATGGAGGCTGAGGGAGGTTGGAGGTGATGAAAAGATAGTGGTGAATTACGAGGGAAGTTCTGACTTTCCCCTAGTTCACATGTTTATCATTCATACAAAGCTGCAGTTTGGAAGAGGGAGCATGAAAAAAGGCGAAGGAGGCAGAAGGGGAGGAGAAAGCTACCAGTCCCTCCTTCAGAGAGTAATAGCCTCATGCAAAGTTTATGGTGTTTCATCTGCTGTAGAAGGAGATGGTGTAACCTTTTGTCAAAACCAAGCAGCCCAGACAACTCAGGTCTCTTCTAAGATAAGCGTCTTTGTCAGGAAGTAGGTGGTGCGCTGGTCCTCACAAGTATGACTTTGTCCTTCAAGTCAGGATTCTCAAAGCCAACAGCCAGCATTTGTAGCAAGAACTGGATCTTGCCTGTCTTTAGGTGGGAAGTGCAGATATCTTCAGGCCACAGAGGCAGACCCTCAGTTTAGAGGTTGATCCCTCAGGTTAGAAGGAAAGGGAGGATCTGGGGCTTAGAAGAGGGCAGTGCAAGTTGTCACTGGGGTAAAAATTGGCCCATGTAGCTGTGAAGCTCTGGGTACTTGTTAGAAGCCCTCGGACAGATCCATGTCTCTATGCAGACAGTAACAATGTGCCCAGCCTCTCTCTTCAATTAAGATTTTTAGTTTTTAATCAATGATTTAATTGAAGACATACTCATCATTGTTTTAAAGTTGCATGAATCTTGGAAGAATGCTAAATAGTCAATGTAGTGTAATGTCTACCACTGTCCAGGAAGGACTTTGGCATCTATGATGATGATGGTCTACCTTTTCTTGGACAGAGTGATTTTCTCTGTGTCACTTCAATAAGGCCACATACAGAGACCACATCTGGAACCTAGCCCTGTATAACTGTCCCATATCTGAAGTCTTTCTTTTGTTTCTGTTTTAATTTTTGAGATAGGGTCTCACTGTGTAGCCCAGGTTGGCCTGGAATCACTCTGTAGCCCAGGGTAGCCTAAAGCTTATGATTCTCCTGCCTCAGTCTCCCAAGTAGTAGGACTACACATATGTACTTCCATACGCACCTATTGTGCTTGATTCTAAGTAGTGAAGGGTTTTGTGTATGTGTGTATGTGTGTGTGTTTGCGTGTGTGTCTTTTTTGAGACAGGGTCTCCCTGCAGCCCCAGCTGGCCTGGAACTCACTATGTAGACCAGGCTGGCCTTGATCTCACAGAGCTCCATCTGTCTCTGTTTCCAGAATGCTGTTATTAAAGGCATGTGCCACCATGCCTGGCTTGATTCTAAGTATTGAAGTTTTAAAAGGATTAAACACAGTATAGCTAAAATTATTGAAACAATTTTATTTTTAGGGTTTTTGGGAAAAAATATCAGAGTACACAAACCACTTGGTGGCATGATTAAAAAGAAAAAGTAAGAAAGTACAAATATACAAAAACAAGAAATGGTAAGTAAGCATTGAAACAGAAAAATTACAGAGGACTCCACGCAAATACATTTGAAACCTTGAATAACTTTCTAAGGAACAATGGATTACTGAAATTTTAAATTAGAAAAGTTAAGCAGACCAAATTTTGTAGCAGAAATAGAAAAACTGACTATCCTCAGGCCTCTTGGGGTAAGTCTACAGCGCAGCTCTCTGCGCTGGGACTCCCTAAGCCTCATTCACCCTTCCACTCCACACCCCACCCCCCTGCCTCCCCGCCCGCTGTTCTATACTCTAGTTTGGACCCTGTGCCATTCCTAGTCTTGGGGCCCCAGACACCTGGGGAACCAATACTGTTTCCTGATCCTTCTCACCCAGAGCAACTCAGGCCCTTTCTTGGGCTCCAGGAGCACCGCTTCTGGTCCTGACCCCACCCTCACCTCTCTCAGCTTCCCTGGGCCTGCAGGAGCACCACTTCTGGTCCTGGCCCTGCCCTCACCTCGCTCTGCTTCCCTGGGCCTGCACCACC
>NW_008337842.1:2350686-2370971 GCF_000622305.1 Nannospalax galili | reverse complement strand
TAGTAGCAAAAACTGAGTCTTTTTGTAAGAAATAGTATATTTTAAAATGAAATGGAAATCTTTTTTAAAGGCTAAAAGCTCATTCAATTTTATGTCTCACAGGGCTTATATACTGAGTTCAATATTATATAACTATTAATTCAACTGTGAACTTAAAAATTTACAGCCACTTTTGAAAGAGATGCATCCTACCTCAGGAAAACGTTATTGAATATGTCAATTGTGTTGTAATGATATGCTTCTTCTAAGTATATTGTTATTAAATAAATCATTTTTAAAAATTAAAAAAAAAGAAATAGAAAAACTAACTAAAGACATATTCCTCAAAAACAAACAAATGAAAACCTCCCAAACAAACAAACAAACACCAAGCATAAGGCCTAGATTATTTCAAAGATGACTCTACTAAAACTTCAAATATGAGGTACTCCTGATAAAGCTTTTAAAATAGCTCAGTGGTTAAGAGCACTGACTGCTCTTGCAGAGGACCCAGGTTCGATTCCCAGTACCCACATGGCGGCTACAAACCACCCTTAACTCCAGTTCCAGAGGAATCTGACCTCTGTGGCATTGCACAACATGGGTGCACTCACATACATGCAGGCAATACACTCCTGCACATAAAAATAATAAATAAAATATTTTAAAAAATTATGTCAGAGCATTGAAATGGAGGGAAATGCACCAGTTGATTCTGTGAAAGAGGTATCATATTGATAGCTAAACATGATGAAGATAGTGCAAGAAAGGAAACATCAGACTGAGAAATATCCATGCAAAAGAACAAAATATATAACGGTAATTTGGCATGAAGGAACATTTTATTAACAAACAAAACCTAATGTCACATTGAAAATAAAAACACAATGATTAGGTGGAATCAATTCCAAGGATGCAAGGTAGGTTTGTTATTAGGAAATCTGCTCATGTCACATGACTACACTAAATTAGTCTAAGGAAAAATAATCATAGAATTATTTTTATAAAAGCTGAGAAAAGCTTTGTGTTCAAATTCATCATTCTTTTATCATAAAATGCTTGTGAAAATAGAACATAATGGATTGTTTCTTAACACAATTTCATATATGTGTTATATGTAAGAATTGTGAAGAAAACACTTAAGATGAAAAACTTGAAAACATTTTTTATTTATTTTTATTTTATATGTATGAATGAGTGTCTTGCCTGCACATAAGCATACCCATGTATACAGTGCTGGTGGAGGCCAGAAGAGGGCATCGGATCCACTGGTACTGTAGTTATAGAAGGTTGTTAGCCACCATGTCAGTGTTGGGAAGTGAACCCGTGTCGTCAGCAAAAGCAGCCAGGATTCTTAACTGCCATGCCAGCCATCTCTCCAGCCCCTAAGATGAAAAAATTTAATGCCATACCAAATATTAAAATCACTATAAGTTCTCTACAATTGACACATTGTGGTACTGGTTTATGCACAGGGAAACAGGTGAATGGTTCAGATTAGGAGGCCCAGAAACAGACCCAGGAACTTACTGAAATTGTGTATGTGACAAAAGAGGACGTGAAATTGTTAGAATAAGGGGGACCTTTTCTTCTTTTTTCCTACATTAAAAAATTGTGGTAAAAGACACATAATGTAAAATTTACATCTTAATCATTTTAAGTGTAAAGTTCAGCAGTTTACATATTGTGAAACAGCTTTCCAGAATTTTCTCATCTTGCAAAACTGAAGTACCAATTAACCAGCAATAGTCCATTAATCAACATTCTTCCTGTCTTTTTGTAAAAACTACTTTATTTTATTTTAAATTGTAAATTTAAAATTTTCCATAAAAGCTACTTTATTTCATTTAAACTTTAAATTACATTTATATATTTAGTGTTTGTATATGTGTATGTGTGCATACGTGTGTCATAATGTGTGCTTGTGGAGATCAGAGGACATCTTGTCGGACTCAGTTCTCTCCTTCCACCGTATGGTTCCTAGGGATTGAATTCAGCTCATCAGACTGGGTGGCAGCACGTTCACCCACTGTGCCTTCGATGGCCCCTGGATTTTCTTAAATGCCTCATATAAGTAGAATCGTACAGTGTTTATCTTTTTATGATTGTCTTATTTTACTTAGCATAATGATCCTCAAGTTTCATTCATGCTGTAGCATATAACAGGATTTCCTTTATTCTCTCTCTCTCTCTCTTTCTCTCTCTCTCTCGGTTTTGAGACAGAGTCTCACTATGTAGCCCCAGCTGGCCTAGAACTTGCTGGTTTCGACCTCACAGTGATCCCCCTGCCTCTTCCTCCTAAGTGCTGGGACTTAAGGGCATGCCCCACCATGCCTGGCCTCATTTCCCTGCTCTTGGGAAGGAAACAGGTGGTCACAGAGCACCTTACAGCTGCTGTTTTTCAAATGCTAAATTTTAGCTCAAAATTGTATGTCAAAGTGGTATATTTTGGGGTGGCATACTTGAACCTCCACAATGTGAACATTTTGCTTATTCATTTATCAGTGGATACTTGAATTGCTTCTTTTTTTTCTTTTTGCTATTGTGAATAATGTTGATAGGAACCTGGGTGAGCAAATACAGCCTGTGCTTTAAGGTGATGTCAGGTTTTCTCATCCAGGCTGATGACCTCAAACAGGATCATATGTATGTGGAGGTCAGAGGACAACTTGTGTCTATTCTCTCCTTCCACCATGTGGGTCCTGGGGCTTGAACTCAGGTCATCAGGCTTGCTGGCAAGCATCTTTTCCTGCTCAGCCATTCCAATGGTCCAGTTCTATCACTTGGATAGATAATTATTTCTTTTTAGGAACTTATTCTACTTTGGAAAGTGCCAATCTTTCTCTGTTCTCTTAGCCATGGGGTAGAGATCAGAATTATCTTAGAAGTCACCATTGTAGGATTTTTCTTCAGACCCCTGGAATGTGGCTTTTTGACAGGGGAGAAGGGTCATAAGGTAAGGAAGGGTCAGGAGAACGCAAGGTGCTCTGCCCTGTTGTACTCCTGGGAATTCAGAACACTGTTGTTCCTTAGTTTCAACTCCTCTGAGTGATCAGGTGATGCTGGGGACCCATGTTACTTATTTATCTTTGTGTCTGATATACAAATATATCACTCTGCCCCTTATTTTGACCCTCTGTTTCCCTTACTGATAAGTAGTTTTCTAATCTCTTCTATTTGCAGATATAATCACTGGTTTGATGGAATGTCTTTGCTCCACCAGTTCAAGATGGAGAAGGGAACAGTGATGTACAGGAGCAGGTTCCTACAGAGTGACACATACAAGGCCAACAGCATTGGAAACAGAATTGTGATTTCAGAATTTGGCACACTGGCTCTTCCTGATCCATGCAAGAGTATTTTTGAACGTTTCATGTCAAGGTTTGAGCCTCCTGGTAAGGAGCCTTTAAATTGCTTGGAATTTACAGGTAATGGTTATTGTTATTTAAATTATTTATATGCATATAAATCTTGAAAAATATGCATTGTGTGTGTGTGTGTGTGTGTATGTGTAAGAGAGAGAGAGTGGGGGGGGGAATGTTGAAAATGATTTCCCTCTGAGAATGCTTAGGATCTGCTCCAACAAGCTGTGGTTCTCAATAATTCTGCTGTTTGGTTTCAGCCATGACTGACAACACCAATGTCAACTATGTACAATACAAGGGTGATTACTACTTGAGTACTGAGACCAATTTTATGAATAAAGTGAACATTGAAACCTTGGAAAGAACAGAAAAGGTAATGTGTAGCCCACAATGAAAGAAAATAGGTCTTAGATTTTCTTTCCATTCAAAATACCTTCTAGAATAGTAGACACCAAAAGAAGAAATTGGAGGTTAACCCCACAAAAGCAAAGTTATCCATTAATTTAATCCCTTTGTCCTGATGAGAATGGGCTGTGGGGTTGGCTTTCCTTAAGGCTAGCCCCAAACTACCTCAGTCTTAGTATCAGAAGGCCAGGATAAAGGGAAAATAGCCCTGACATGGGCTAACCACGATTACTACCGGACTAGAGATCATATACCCAGATTGCCTTGACACATTAAATAAAATTCAGGACAAATTTAAAAATATTTTATTATTTCTATTTGATGTATATGAATGTATTGCCTGCATGGATGTAAGTGCACCCATGTTGTACAATGTCTGAGCAGGTTAGAAGAGGGCATTGGATCCCCTGGAACTGGAGTTATGGATGGTTATTAGCTACCATGTGGGTGCTGGGAATCAAACCCAGGTCCTCTACAAGAGCAACCAGTGCACTTAACTGCTGAGCCATCTTTCCATCTCAGGATAAATTTTCTGAGAGTCTCTTGCTTTGTAGCTTGGGTTGGCCTGGAACTCACTATGTACTTTGAATTGGTGATCTTGCCTCAGCCTCCCAAGTGCTGGGATTACAAGTATGTACTCTCACTTCAGACCGAAATTTTAAATCTTATGCTTCTTTTGAACTTTCTTGAGATCTTAAAAAAATCTCGCCAGGTTTTTTGTTGTTTGTGATGGTAGTGGTAGTGCTAGTTTTGTTGTTTTGTTTCTGTTTCTTTTACTTCAGTGGAAAAAATAATTTTGATTTTTCAAAGGTAAGAAATTTGAGCTTGTTCTCTACCTTCATATCATACTCTTAACACAGCTGACATTCCTGTATGGTTTTTGCTAATTTATGTTAATAAAGATGTGTGTATTTTACCATTCTCTGATATCTTAAACTTGCAGGTAGACTGGAGCAAATTCATTGCCGTGAATGGAGCGACCGCACATCCTCATTACGACCCAGATGGAACAGCATACAACATGGGCAACACCTACGGGCCAAGAGGTGAAGGGAAGATGGAAGTCTTTTTAGAGATAATCGGGAATAAATGTCTTCCCAAGATTCTATTGTGGTTAAGTTGTGAACATGAAATTTCATTTGAGGGTTCAGAAAGAAGTCTTCAAAGTGACATTGCTGAGGTTAAAATATGTGATTTATCACTAAGTATACATTCTGTGGTCCTTTTGTACCAGTCACAGCTCACCTGGAAGTCACGATGTGAACCAGGGTGGCCTCAATATCACAGAGATCCACCTGCCTCTGCCTCCCGAGGATTAAAGGTGCATGCCACCATGCCCAGCGTCTATATGTCCTTTTCAGCAAAACTTAGTATTTATGTTCCGTTATGATTTGGCGCTTACAAGCCTTGCTGGGATTTTTAGTACATAGCTCTTGAATTTGAACTTTTAAGAAGTATAATATTGTAAATATGAGAAATTTAGAATGCTGCAGAAAAGGTATGTTGTCTATGACACAGGAGGGAATTTTTTTCTTAAATCAATTCACTACAAGGTAAGTTAAAGCCATAAGTGGATAGCATTCACAACTGCATACACCATACCTCTTGGCTGCTTATCCATGTGCTACCTGTTCTAATAGCTAATAATTATAGCTAGTGTTTATTGAGTATCCAAGATGGGCTGGTGCCAAAGCTCTGAGGAAGTGCCTTCTATTACCACGGTTTTTACAGGGGAGGGCAGTGAACTTCAAGGAGGTTGCAGCCATTTGCTTAGGCTAGTTTCTATGTCTCTCAAGGTAGGTCTGCCTTCACACACAAACACTTGCTCTGAGTTACTCTGTTGGGCTTTCTTACGAGATTTGCATCAAATCTGGAAGACTGTACTGGTATTACTTAACACTCAGTCTCATTCTTTCTCCACTTGTTAAGGGCCTTTTAGCCTATACACCCACTCTCTCTGTAAATTCTTGTTTCTGTATTTGAGTACAGGTGTCTCTGAACAAGAGTATGTTAGTATTAGATATTCACAACTACTAATCATGTCGACAAACAATGAAACCTTTGTATCAGTTAATGGTATGCTTTTGGAGAGTAATTGACCTTGTGGATTGCTTCTCTGAACTTTTATATTTACATAATGAATATTTATGAAGACAAATACTGTAGTTTTATTTGCTCAGGTACAGATAGGATGCC
This sequence comes from Nannospalax galili, assembly GCF_000622305.1. Classification (NCBI taxonomy): domain Eukaryota; kingdom Metazoa; phylum Chordata; class Mammalia; order Rodentia; family Spalacidae; genus Nannospalax; species Nannospalax galili. The sequence goes on along the minus strand of NW_008337842.1, from coordinate 2,365,026 downwards.
CTGGATCCTTATTGGTAACATGGCTCGATGGGCTCAATGATTCAGTAGGTTTGTCTTGGTCTGCTCATCTTTTCTGCTCATTAAACCCCCTCCCCCTTCTTGGAACTGGAAAGATGATGGCTCAATGACAAGAGCACTGGCTGCTTTTGCAGAGGACCAGGGCTTGGTTCCCAGCATCCACATGGAGCGGCTCACAACCTGTAACTCTGTATTCTAGTTCTAGGGGTTCTGATGCCCTCTTCTGGCCTCTGAGGGCATTTGCATGACATGGGTGCATTTATATACATTCAGGCAAAACACTCATACACATAAAATTAAAAAAAAAAAACCTTTAAAATAAAGCAAAAAAAAAAAAATCCCCACTTCTTATTGTCTGTTAACCAAGTAACAGTCATAAGCACCCGCTCTTGTTACCGTGTTTCAGCTTTCTGTTTACGCAACCTCCTGAAACATCTGCCAGCGTCAGACACAATGTGCTGAGGCAAGCAGATTTCCTCTACCCACAACCTTCCTCTGCATCAAGGTGCCTGTCTTGCTTAATGCCTTTAGGATATTCTCAGTCCTAAATTCTCAGTCTTTAATGCCTTTAGGATATTCTCAGCCTTGTGGTTAGAATACTTCATTGACTGTTTCAATTCAGTGAGTTGGGTAATCCAGTTGCCAGGATAGGAGATCCTTTTCTTTTCTAATCCCGACTAACACCAAACCCACTGCTGTTTTCTCATTTGCTTATCTGGTTCAGTGAGAAAGTTTTGAACTGGAGTGTAGTGTATAGGTAGCTGCAAGGAGCTTGATTACCTAGGATAGGTTTGGAGGAAGTCTAGTGATTCTGATTGTATGAAAATAAAATGCCTGTAATTAATTTATACTTTAAGGAACTGAAAAGCTTAGGAAAAAGACTAAGGAAGCCAGCTACAAATCATAACGAAGTTTTATCTTCTCCAAATATTTCCAAATATTTTAAGAGCCTCTTTAGAAATTAGCAAATACGCTTTGAATATTTTATCAATCCACTTAGTTTTTAAAAAATATTTTATTTTTTTATTATTTATTTTATGTATACGAGTATATTGCTTGCATGTATGTAAGTGCACCCGTGTCATGCAAAACCCGTGGAGGTAAGAAAAAGGTGTCAGATCCCCTGGAACTGGAGTTATGGATGGTTGTTAGCTGCCATGTGGGTCCTGGGAATCAAACCCAGGTCCTTGTCAAGAGCAGCCAGTGCTTTTAACCATCGAGCCATCTCTCCAGCACAAGTTTTTAAGACTTATTTAAAATACATTCTTCATACTAGACAGTCACTGTTCTTGTCTGTCAGTTCTTTATACCACTGTACAAAACATGTTGTTTTATATATACATGGTGGGCTCTCCAAACCTGTCTGAATCTTTCACCTAGATCTCCAAAGTAATTTATAAGTAATTGCTTACTCAGTGTTTTTACAAGGTTGTCAAACAGACATTAGAAGACTGAATTCCTGAACCTTTTCTCCAAACTTTCTCAAGACAAATCTTCTTCATCTCAGTTGATGGTAACGCCATCCTTCCGGTTGGTTATGGCAACTTTGGAACCATTCTTCATATTTCTCTTTCACATATACACTCAATAAATCAAAGAGTAATCTCAGCAATGCCTTAAAATATCTCCAAGATCCAACCATTTCACATTAACACTTCCATGGTCACTCCACTATTTTTGAGCCGGCATGTCCTCTCATTTAAAGTTACTGCAATAACCTTTCAGCTAGTTTCTTTGCTTTTTCCTTTTCTGTATTCTTAACATAGCAGTTGCAGTTGGCCTTTTACCCACCCACTTCTCTGGTCTCATCTTTTAGACTCTCCTCACCTATTAGGACCACAGTGGCCTTCTTGCTATTATTTGAACACTCCAAACCGTTCCTGGTTGCATTTCCTCTTTCCTCTGCTTTGAATGCCTTTCTCCCAGATAGTCTCAAAGGTCTCTTCCTTAATTCTTTTGGGCCTTCACTTAAATGTCATCATCTACTTAGCAAAAGCCTTCCCAGACCACCATATTCAAAACGGCAGACAGTAATCCCCACTCTTACATAGTCACTACATACCCCAGTCCTGGTTTGTTTTCTATTGTAGTTTGTATCACCATCTGATGCATTGCAAATTTACTTACATGATTTGTTCGAATTGGAGCTTTATAGAAGCATATTTTTGTCTGTTTTGTATACTGTGGTATACAGTTATCTGGAATATCATGTTTAAAATATTTAGGGCAGTGTTTAGGACTATGGTTAGCATTCAGCAAATGGTTGTGGAGCAAGTGAACCCAGAAAGGAGTACATACTTATTTTGTTCCCAAACAATGGAGATGGCAAAATTTCACGTTATGCAAGTTCATCATGACCTATACTGGAAATTACAATACCAGGAAGATAATTCAGTATCACCTAAATATTCATTCACCAAGTAACTGCATAATGTATGTTGTTAGTTGATCTGTCAATACCTAGGTATATCATGCTTGCGAAATGCCAAGTTCTAGTGAAATGCCAAGTCCTAGCAAGGGCCAAGGGCCATCTTTTATTCTAAAATGTGTGCAAAACAGTTAAGACAGAACTTCTCTGTCTTCTAGGTTCCTGCTATAATGTTATTCGTGTCCCTCCAGAAAAGGGGGAGCCTGGGGAGACAATTCATGGAGCCCAGGTGATATGTTCTATTGCTTCTGAAGAGAGAATGAAGCCTTCTTACTACCATAGTTTTGGTGAGTCCAGAGAGGAGCCAGTTGCAGCAGGCTTCACTTTAGTGCTGCTGTATCAGAGGGATTAGTTGCTTTGAGTTAGGGTCTCACTATGTAGCCTTGGCTAGCCTAGAACTTACTATGTAGGCCAGACTGACCTTGAACTCACAGAGAGCCACCTGCCTCTGCTGGGATTAAAGGCATGTGCCACCACACTTGACCAGAGGGATTAGTTTTGACAAGTACAGTGCTTATCAGGGTTACATTAATGCCAGTTTATTCTATCTAGACATGTCCTTCTTATGCTAGCCTGCAGGTTGCTTGAGGAGACATAGCTGCTTTGTGTAAGTAGTTACTCATAAGTTACGTGATAATTAAGCGTTTAGGCAACGTTAAAGTCCCAAGATACTAATCACATGTGAAAAGGCCTTGACTATTTGGGGGGAACTTATATTCTGTGTAAATTTTGTCAGCCTTTACTTTGTGTATTATAAATCGCTATAGCCCAAATAGTCCTAGGTCCTAACCCCATCAAGTATAGGAAAAGGTACCAAAGAAGAAATGCACAGAGCATACATGGCACTTTCATATCATGCTTTCCTTTATTCTTAAAACAAGATAATTCAAAAAGGAAAGAAGAGACAAAAAGCAAGCCGAGGGCATCCAACCCTGATATTCTTAGCAGTTCTCTTTTTTAAAATGTAGAAACAGGAAACGTGTAGTAGAGCTGGGAAACGGAGGTATTTCTGGATGATGTTTGTGTAGGTCAGCAGTTATGTGCCAGGCATTCAGACGGGATCACAACTGCCACATTTCAACCTATTCTGTCTTGCCAAGTAACATTTCATTGTTTCCTGGAACCTCTTAGGAATGACGAGGAACTACATAATCTTCATTGAACAGCCTCTAAAAATGAAGCTGTGGAGAATAATCACTTCCAAAATTCGAGGAAAGGCCTTTTCCGATGGGATAAGCTGGGAACCCCAGTATAATACGCGGTTTCATGTGGTGAATAAACACACTGGACAGGTTGAGTATTTTTTTTTTTTTGGCCTTTTTGAGACAGGGTCTCCCTGTAACCCCAGCTGTACTGGAACTTGCTGTGTAGATCAGGCTGGCCTCAAACTCACAAAGATCCTCCTGCCTCTGCCTCCCAAGTGCTGGGATTAAAGGTGTGCGCCACCACACTGGCCTCAGGTTGAGTATTTTGAGCATATTTATAATGAAAATGTCTGGCCCTAAATGTGAATTTCTGTATAGCTGAGTTTTCACCTTACTGGACATTATTTTAAAGACATTCCTGATTAAGGATATTATTTTCTTCTGCTAGTTGGGCTAACTACTTACTAATTAGCATAGTAGACTTTGCATGTTAGAAAATTGTAGGAAATTCTTTTTATTCCTTTAATCATCTGATTTATTTAAAAGAGCATTTAGGAAGATATATGTTTTCTGATATAATAGTTGCAGAGAAGTCTTATTTATCTTATTTATCTTATGTAACTTCTGCAATGATACTTTAAGACTTAAAGTAGCGGCTGGAGAGATGGCTCAGCAATTAAGAGCATTTACTGCTCTTCCAGAGGACCTGGTTCAGTTTCCAGCACCCACATGGCATGAACAACCATCTGTAACTTCGGTTCCAGGGGATATGTCACCCTATTCTGGCCTATGAGGGCACTGTATGCACATGGTGCACTTACACTTGCACTCGAAACACTCATACACATGAAAAAAGAAAGACTTAAAGTGGTTGCTTCTGAGACTTCTTCCTATGCAAATGTCATAATCCAACCAGGGTCAAAGTATGTTGGTTGGATGCCTTCTTATATTCTTGATTAGTAATAGTGGTATTGTATTTGTCTACATTTTATCTCTCTAAGAAGGTAGTACTCTAAATCTATCTGAATTTCCATTACAAAATAATTTGGATTATGAGTGTATTTTTCAATTAGTCAATTTATAGTAAGTCTACTCAGCAGAAGTATTTTCTACTTAATCTTGTAGTTAGACTCTAGGATTTATTTATCCTTTAAAACCTTAGACCATTTTTCATAAAATCTTTTGAATTAGTCATAGCAGTGCATTGGCCCATGTCAAATAGTCCCTGTTCATTGATTAATATGAAGAGACGACTTAAGTAAGCAATGCTTAGATAAGTGTATTTGTTTCTATATTCTGGATTCTACTTCCTTTGACATACTGAGTATGTCATATAAAGGGGGGATTAGCCTCTTAATTTGAGCTTTGCAGATCTATTTCTGAAAGGGGAGAGGAGATGGGGAGAGAAGGAAAAGGACAGAAAGGAAATAGAATGTCTCTTTCCTCATTATGTTTCCCCTGCAGCCTCTTCCAGGGATGTACTACAGCAAACCTTTTGCTACTTTTCATCAAATCAATGCCTTTGAGGACCAGGGCTGTGTTGTGATTGATCTGTGCTGTCAAGATGATGGAAGAAACATAGACATTTACCAACTACAGAACCTCAGGAAAACTGGGGAAGGGCTTGATCAGGTAAACAGCTCTGATTTGTCAGGGATTGCCAAAATAATTTAGAATTAGTCAAGATCTGGCTTTGGCTCTGGAGTTTCCTGTTTCTCTTGCCCCCATGACAAATGAGGAAGGAGAGTAGTTTTAAAGCTTTGAAGAAACAGGTTTGTCATGCATTTTGTATTAAAAATAATCCTAAGTAGCTTATTTAATGACTAATAAATAAAAATCACGGTAAAGACGTAAAGCTATGTGTTGTGAAGCAATTGTGGTTAGTTCCATATTACACTTAACACACTAAACATACTTAAGATAAATTGGTGGGATAGTAAGATGGACTGTCAGTGTATCAGTTCATCTGACTGAAGGACTTTTTTCCAAGAAAAAGTCCAAGATAAAAACTTTCGTTACAAGCCGGGTGTGGTGGTGCACGCCTTTAATCCCAGCACTCGGGAGGCAGAGGCAGGCAGATCTCTGTGAGTTCAAGGGCAGCCTGGTCTACTCAGTGAGTTCCAGGACAGCTGGGGCTACAGGGAGACCCTGTTTCAAATTTTTTTTTCATTGCATTATGCAATATAAATTGGCTTCATCTGTAGTTCTATTTTTCAGCTATTTTTAAAAATGTTTATAGTTTTTTTAAAAACAGTATTTTATATTAAGCTAACATTATAATTTATGGGAGGTGTCGATAGCTGTCATTTAAGCTTTTTGCCTGTTTTTTCAGAGATTGCCTAGGTTCTCCTTTGATTCTGTGCTCCCATAAGTTTTTGGGTCAACTTGGCAGTTTTTGCCAAGTATTTAAAGTATAGGTCAGTTAGGGGATAATGAAATATCTTTATAATATATTGCGTCTTCCAATCTATGAACTTGGGATGCTCTGTTTATTTGCATCTTTGATTCCTCTCAATAGTGTTATACTTGTCATTGTTTGGACATCACACATTGTTGCTAAATTTATTCCTAGGCATTTTGCATATTTTGAAATAGTTGTAAATGATATCAGTTAAACTTCCATTTTGTTTCTAGTATATTAAAATGCAGTTGATTTTGTATGTTGATCTCATATTCAGATATCTTGATAAATTAATGTATTAGTTTAAATAATTTGCAAATTATTTCAGACTTTCTATATACACAATCATTTTATCTGAAAATGATGGTTTTATTTCTCTCTAATATTTAGACCATTTATTTCTTTTTCTTGCCTTAACATTCCAGTGAAGACTTCAGGTTGAATATAAAATGATAGTGGCAATCGTTCTCCCTATCTCAGATGGAAAATGTTTAACACTGTACCACCGAGCATGTAATTACTACAGGTTTTTTTTTATAGGTACCTTTATTAGGTTATCTTACTTGTGCTTTTGCTGGGGATATTCTTAATTTAATATGGTCTAGGTTGTAAATTTTCTTCCTTTTGACCAATATATTGTGTATCATCTTTTAGATTATCTTCCCATGGTAAAGTTATGAAAATATTATCATATGTTTGTTATATAGAAAAATCAAGTATCTACATATATATTACGTCTTCTGTCACTAGATCCCCAGTAGAAGGTAGAATGTAAGTGATGTTAATGAATCCTTATCTGGCTTCCTGTCTGAGAAGAAAAGTTTTCAGCATTTTACATCTCAGTATGTTGCTTGCTGCCTATTAAACTAATGGACTGTATTATGAGCAGTTTTAGCTTTAAAGAAAAAATAAGCATAAAGTATGAAGAGTTTCTGTATACTCTTCTCCCTTAGTTCTTTGAATATTAACATTTAAAATGTACTTTATTTATTATTATTACTGGGTATGTGTATGTGTGCATGTATGATGTGTATGGGGGGCTGCACATACATGGGAGTCAGAGGACAACTTTTGGGACTTGGTTCTTTCCATCCACCAAGGGCTCTGGGGATTGAACACAGGTTGTGAGGCTTGTACAGCAAGCCCTTTGACCCTCTGAGCTGTCTTACCAGCCTAGTATTGACATCTTTCATCGTTATTATACATTTGCCATATTTAATGAGCCAATATTGATCCATTATTACTAACTAAAGTTATTACTAACTAAAGTCCATAGTTTATTCTAGGGTTCACTCTTTGTGTTAACTAATTTTTTTGCTATCTCTGTAGTTTTGTCTTTCATAATGTCATATAGATGGACTCATGCTATGTGTAGGCTTTTCAGGCTGAACTTTATTATTATTCTTGTACAGAGTATTTTTTACATACCCCTGGTTGACTTGGTACTTGCTAAGCAGCATAGGCTGGGCTTGAACTTGCCACAATTCCCCTCCCTTAATCTCTTGAATGCTAGGACTATTAGGTGTGTACCACCACACCTGGCTTAGGCTGACTCTTTTTTTCTTTAAAGCAGCATACATTTGTGGTTTCTCCATGTCTTTTTGTGTTTTGACAACTCTTAAATTACTGAATAATAGTCTCTTGGGTGGATGTACTAGTTATATATTCATCCACCAATTGAATGACATCTTGGTTGTTTACAATTTTGTTGATTATGACAAAATTTGTTATAAATATTTGTGCACAGATTGCATGTGAACATAAATTATGAATATATTTCTTTTTGAGACAGAGTCTCATGAAGTCCAGACTGGCCTCAAACTCATTGTGTAGCTACAGCTGGCCTTGAACTCCTGGTCCTTCTGCCTCTGCCTACCATGTTCTGTAATTACAGCCATGTGCTACTATACCCAACCTTTTGTTAGATCAGGAAAGTTCCCATTTACTCATAGATTACTAAGAATTTTGATCAAGGTTATGTGTTGAATCTTATTATTTTCACTATAGCATCACTTGACTTTTTCTTTTATTCTATTAGTGTGGTGAAGTACATTGATTCCTGCTTAAAACTGTTTAAGATGGGCCTGGTGGGGCAGATCTGTATTCCCAGCTACTTGCAAGGCTGAGGAAGGAGGACCACAAGTTAGAGGCCTGCCTAGGCTACGGAATGAGATCAAGGCCAGGCTGGGCAACTTTGTGAGACAGTGTCTCAAAATGAAAAGTAAAAAGGGATATATAGCTCAGGGATAGTACACTTTCTTAGCAGGCACAAAGCCCTAGTTTTAATCCCTAGTACGGAAAAAGATGTCTGGGATAGCTAGTGATTGATGTTTGAGTGTTAAGATGACCTCTTTCTGTTCCTGAAGTAATGCTCACATTTTGTTAACAATGTTTTACATCTGACTTCATGAATAACATTGGCCTGTATTTCTTCCTTTATGTAATGGATTTATTAAGGTTTGGTTTCAAGGTTTTGCAATTCTAATATGTGCCAGAAATTAATTGCTCTTTTCCTTTTCTCTGGGTGAGATTATATAGGATTGACATTATTTCTTAAATTTTGAAATAACACAAAAAACTTCTGGGCCTGTATATTTCCAGATAGGTAGATTTAAAATTTTGAATTCTGTTTGTTTAATAGTTAGGATTACTACGAATCTCTATTTCTTATTGTGTCTGATTTGGTAAATTGTGTTTTTCTAGAAATGTATCCATGTCATATAAAATTTCAGATTTATTGAGGAAAGTTATCCATAATATTATCTTACATTATTTTATTTATTTATTTATTTATTTTGTTTTTTTGTTTTTGTCTTTTTGAGACAGGGTCTCTCTGTAGCTCCAGCTGTCCTGGAACTCACTATGTAGACCTGGGTGGCCTTTAACTTACAGAGATCCCCCTGCCTCTGCCTCCCACGTGCTGGGACTGCAGGCATGCACCACCATGCCTGGACTTATGTTATTTTAAATATATCTGCCCATCACCCATTTTTATTCCTGATATGGTAATTTTGGCTTGTCAGGATCTATTCAATTTAATGAGGCTTATTCAAAATACCATCTTTTGGGGTTAGTTGATACTTAATGTGCTTTACATTTTAACAATCTCTGTTCTTTTTATTTCTTTTTCTACTTTCTTTGTGCTTAATATGCTCTTCTTTTTCTAGCTAAGGTATGAATCCTTAGTTTGCTTTTCATCTTCCTCCCCACTACAACATAAGCTTTTGACATTGCACATTTCTCTCTAACAGAGCTTTAGCCGCGCCTCAGAGGATTTGATGCATTTTCTCATTTTCAGCTTTCTGTTCAAGCATTTTCTGGCTTTCATTAAGATTTCCTCTTTGAAATGTGTTTTATACTTTTCCAACGTATGAAAATTTTTCTTGTTTTTCATTGGTTTTTAGCTTAATTTCATTACATGATTTTTTTAATCCAAGGACCTGGGAGGCAGAGGCCAGACAGGGCTGCATAGTGAAACCCTGTCTCAAAAAATTCTCTATTCTTTCCTGCCTCTATTTCTTGGTAACCTCTTTCTACTTTCTGGTTCTATGGACTTTCTCATTCTACATATTTCATATCAGTGGAATGATACGACATTGTCCATTTTTTTCTGAGTTATTTCATATCATTGCTCTTAAGGCCCATTCTTGTAGCATACATCAGAATTCTATTCCTTCTTACAAATGAACATTATATCATAGGTCTTATATGTGTGTGTGTGTGTGTGTGTGTGTGTGTGTGTATTCCATACTCTAGTTTTCTTTTCATCTGTTGATGGATATTTTGGTTATTTCCACCTTTTATTTTTTTGAGACTAAGTCTCTCTATAGCCGCAGCTAACCTGGAACTTTCTATGTAGACCAGGCTGACCTTGATCTCACAGAGATCCACTGCCTCTGCCTCCTAAGTTCTGGGATCAAAAACATGTACTACAGTGAATTTCCACCTTTTGGCTGCTATAATAATGCTGTTATGAACATTGTCATATGAATATTTGAGTTCCAGTCTTCAGTCCTTTTAGGTACATACCTACAAGTAGAATTACTGAACCATATCATAATTCTTTGTCTAACTGTGAGGAACTGGAAAACTTTTCTATAGGGTCATACCATCTTTCAGATCCACCAGCAATGCACAAGAATTCAAATTTCTTCACATTTTCATCAATATTTGTTTTATTTCTGCGTGTATGGGCATGTGTGCAGTGTGTGTGTGGGCACACACATGCCATAGTGAGTTTGTGAAGGTCACAGGACAACTTCAGATGTCAGTCCTCACTTTCTACCTTGTTTCAGACAGGGCCTATTTTCTGTTTTTCTGTTGCATGCAGCAGGCCAACTGACCTGCGAGCTTCTGGGACTGTCCTGTCTCTGCCTCCCATTTCCCTATGGGAACACTGGGATTGCAGACACTTGTGCTATATGTCTAGCTTTTATGTGGGTTCTAAGGATTGGATCTCAGGCCCTTGTGCTTGTGTAACAAGCTCTGTTCCCCATTAAATCACTGCTCTAGCTTCAGTATTTGTTTTCTGTTAAAGAAAATAACCATTCTAATGGGTGTGAAGTAATATTTCATGGTTTTGATTTATATTTCCATAATTACTAATGATGCTGAGTTATCTCTTCAGGTCCTCAGGGAAAACATTACCTCCAATAGCTAGTTCACCTGTGAGCCTTCTTCTCTATTTTAAATATTTTGTCTCACTGCTCTAGCTTCAGTATTTGTTTTCTGTTAAAGAAAATAACCATTCTAATGGGTGTGAAGTAATATTTCATGGTTTTGATTTATATTTCCATAATTACTAATGATGCTGAGTTATCTCTTCAGGTCCTCAGGGAAAACATTACCTCCAATAGCTAGTTCACCTGTGAGCCTTCTTCTCTATTTTAAATATTTTGTCCCCCCTTAAAAATTTTTTTTTTGGATACCCCTCCTTCCCTCCCTCTAGAGCCTAAAACTCACTATGTAGACCAGGCCTATCTCTCACTCCCAAGTGCTGGGGTTAAAGGTGTGAGCCAGAATGTACAGCTTCATCCAACATTTTTATTATTTATTATTTTATTTTATTTTTTTCCAAAGAAAGGCAATTTTTAGCACATTTTTCCCCAGAAATAACTTAAAGCAGGTTACATATATATAACTTGGAGCAGGTTACATAAAAAATATATATTGCGATGAAGTTTAACGGGGAAAATAGGAATAAGAAATCAAAGACCAAAGGATTTGCCAACATGGGGTCAACTTTGGTGGAATAATGAAGGTTTTGATTAGCTCTGTTTTTTCTTTTTCTTTTTGAAAAATCCTAACGAGTTTGTTGGCTTTCTAACAGAGCATAGGGTGGGGGCTTATTTACAGAAGAGTGGGTACCCCCACCACCACTTATGGCTATGCTTTAAAGTCCACACTCATAGTTCCTTTGACTTCCCGACAGCTACACAAAATGGTGAGAGAGGTGCCTCGTGGCGTTCTTGGCTTATATACTGTTAGCCCCTCCCCCATATGTAGCTAAGGCCAACTGATTGGGTGGGAGGGGTAACTGACTCCTCCATTGACTCCTTGATGTGTGTGGGAAGAAGGTGTGACTGTAGCTTGCTGGCATAATGGTCAAAGGACACTTCCAGTTAACACACCACCCCTTCCTCTGGCTCTTACATTCTTTTTGCCAACCTCTTCCACAAAAGTCCCTGAGCCTCAGAGGGGGTGGTAGGTGTGGGATGATCTTCCTCCTGTTGTGGCAAGGCACTGAACTTTTGGGTCTCTGCATCGTCTGTTTTCCATGGGCGGTTGGCCAGTTTCAGTGGGATTCCATCTACTATAAAAACATAAACAGGAAGAAGCAAGAACATATAAGCAGTGGCTGCTATAATAACTTAACCTATGGGTGTAAATACAAATGCTTGGATGGTACTTTAGCAGGTGCATCACGTCCATCTAACAAAACAATTGCAGTGGCTTCCCCACTGGGGCCTATATCCTCCCCAGCCACAGGGCTTTGGCCTGGTCTACAGTACCAGAAGTATGTTCCACCTCTAGGAGCAGGCATTATATTCAATCGAAATTTGCTGGTTGTACATACACTAGACATGCCACTATTGCACCAGCTGTAACATCTTGTTTGGCATGTTGATAGTGTAGCATGTGGGGTCCCTTGTTGAGCAGAATTATAGGGGACAGTTCTCCCCCAGCCATTTGCATATTGCCTTCTGGCACTAGAAAGCTACCCATCCAGTGGCAGGGAGTTTCCAGCTTAGTCCAAGCTTGATTTCTCCCTCTCCTGTGCTCTCACATCATATGGTGTCTTCAGCAATAGGATTTTACTGTTCACTTCCAGAGTACAACTGACATTATTGGCAATGGCCTGTGTTGTTTTGGGGACCTCTAGGGCCCCTTTGGCCAACAGCTCGTAAGAGGGCAACCCCCCGCTGGCACTGGGATTTTCATTTAACAACTGTATAGCTTCTGGTAGGGCTTTCTTCCATCCCCATAGGGTTCCTCTGTGTTTAAGGATTTTTCTTGCTGTGTGTTGGGAGAATTTTTCCTCCCTTATTCCCAAGGTTCTTTGTATAGTCCTCTTTCTACCCCCCATCCCCTTTAACTACCCCCCTTTTCCATATTTCTCCCTTAGTAGCACCTTTCACCTACTATTGTCTCTCAGGCTCCTTCTTTCCCTTTACCTCCCTGGTTTCCTTCCATGTTCCTGATTCCTGAAGTGACATCAGGATATGCACTCACTTATAAGGATTTAGTGCTAGGAACTGCAAATGAGGGAGAACATATGTCTTTTTTTTTTTTCCTGAGTCTGTGTTATTTCACTTAGTATAACAGTTTCTAGATCCATCCATCCATTTACTTGCAAATTTCATTATTTCATCTTTCTTTACTGCTAAGTAGAATCCCATTGTGTAAATGTACCACATTTTTGTTAACAACTTATCAGTTTGAGGGGCACATCTCTTAGCTATTATGAAAAGAGCAGCAATAAACATGGATGTACAGTGTCTCTACAATAGCATGAGTCCTTTGGGTATATGCCAAGGAGTGGTATAACCAGGTCATATGGTAGGTTCATTTTTAGTTTTTTAAAAATCTTTGCAATGCTGCGGAGGTCAGAAAAGGGCTTCGGATTCCCCTGGAACTGGAGCTAAGGACAGTTTGTAGTTGCCATGTGGGTGCTGGGAACTGAACTTGGGTCCTCTGCAAGAACAGTCAGTGCTCTTAACCGCTGAGCCATCTCTCCACCCCCTCATTTTTAGTTTTTTAAGAGTTCTCCACGCTGCTTTCTGTAGGAGTTGCACGAGTTTACAATCCCACCAGCAGTGAATGAGTGTTCGCCTTTCTCCTCATCCTCGCCAGCATGTGGCATCATTTGTTATCTTGATCTTAGCCAGTCTGACCAGGATAAGGTGATATCTTAGGGTGGTTTTAATTTGCATTTCCCTAATTACTAACAACATTGAACACTTTTAAAGATGTTTCTTAGCCGTCTTTATTTCTTCCTTTGAGAACTCTCTGTTGGTCATTTGGCTTCTCGATTCTTTGTTTATTGAGTTCTTTATATATTCTGGATGTTAAACCTTGGTCAGATGTGTTACTGGTGAAGATTTTTCCCATTCTGTGGGTTTTTCTCTTCACTTTTTTTTTTTGCATTCTGTGGGTTTTCTCTTCACTTTTTTAATTGTTTCTTTTGCTGTACAGAAGCTTTTTAGTTTAATGAGGTCCCACTTGTTTATTGTTGACTTTAATTCCTGAGCAACTGCTGTCCTATTTAGAAAATCCTTTTCTACATCTATATCTTATAGGTTACTGCCAATGTTTTCTTCTAATAGTTTCAGAGTTTTGAGTTTCACATTGAGGTCTTTGATCTATTTGGAGTTCACTTTTGTGCAAGGTGAAAGATAAGGATCTAGTTTCGTTCTTCCATAGATGGAGATCGAGTTTTGCCAGCACCATTTGTTGAAGATGTTGTCTTTCCTCCATTGTGTGTTCTTGGCACCTTTGTCAAATATCAGGTAGCTGAAATTGTGTGTACTCTTATTTGGGTTTTCAATGATGTTCCATTGATCTATGTGTCTACTTTTGTGCCAGTACCGTTCTGTTTTTATGACTATAGCTCTGTGGTATACTTTGAGATCTATATAGTAATCCCCCAGCGTTGCTCTTTGTGTTCAGGGTTGCTTTGGCTATAAGGGGTCTTTTGGGCTTCCATACAAATTTAAGGATTTTTTTTTCTAATTCTGTGAAGTATGTCATGGGGATTTTTTATTGGAATTGCATTGAATATATATATATATATATACACATATTTCTGTGTATATATATGTCTATATACACACATATATATCTGTATA
>NW_008337842.1:2347668-2350589 GCF_000622305.1 Nannospalax galili | reverse complement strand
ATTGATTTTGGTACGATGGTCATTTTCATAATATTAATTCTTCCAATCCATGAGCATGGGGTGGTCCTTCCATCTTCTGGTGTCTTCCTCAATCTCTTTCTTTAAAGATTTAAAATTTCATTGTAGAGATCTTTGATGCCTTTGATCAGGTTTATTTTAAGAAATTTTATTTTATTTTTTGTGGCTATTGTGAATGGGAGGGTTACCATGTATGCTTTCTCCAATTGCTTCTTATTGGTATATAGGAAGGCTACTGATTTTTGTAGATTAGTTTTGTAACCTGCCATTTTACTGAAAGTGTTGATCAGTTCTAGGAGTTTTCTGGTAGAATTTTTTGGATCTTTTAGGTATAGTATCATATCATCTGCAAAAAAGAATAATTTGACCTCTTCTTTTCCAATTAGGGTTCCTTTAATTTCCTTCTCTTACTGCTTTAGCAAGAGTTTCAAGCACTATATTGAAAAAGAAAGAGTGAGGATAGTGGACATCCTTTTATGTTTCCTGATTTTAATGGGAATGCTTCCAGTTTTTTTCCATTTGGAATGATTTTGGCTGTGGGTTTGTATATAGCTTTAATTGTGTTGAGGTATGTTCCCTCCAGTCCAATTCCCCTTAGAACTTTTATCATGAATGCATGCTGAATTTTGTCAAAAGTGTTTTCTGCATCTATTAAAATGACAATGTGGTTTTTGTCTTTGAGTCCATTTATATGATTGATGATGTCTATTGACTTGCATGTATTGAACCATCCCTGCATCTCTGGAATAAAGCATACTTGATCATGCTGAATAATCTTTTTGATTACATCTGTATGCAGGTTTGCAAGTATTTTGTTGAGAATTTTTGCATCTATGTCTATAGTTTTCTTTTTTGGTTGTGTCTTTACTCGGTTGGGGTATTAGAGTGATGCTGGCTTCATAGAAGGAATTTGGAAGTTCTTCCTCTGTTTCTATCATTTTGAATAACTTAAGTAGTATTGGATGTACATCTTCTTTAAATGTCTGGTATAATTCTGCTGTAAATCCATCTGGGCCTGGGATCTTTTTAGTTGGGAGGTTTTATATTACTGTTTTGAGTTCCTTGCATGTTATGGGTCTGTTTAAACTGTTGATCTCTTCTTGGTTTAACTTTGGTGGTTCCCATGATTTTAGATATCCATCCATTTCTTTTAGGTTTTCAAATTTAATAGAGTATAGGTTTTTGAAGTATTCCCTTATAATGTTCTGGATCTTTTGTGTGTCTGTTGTGATGTTTCTTCTTTCATTTCTGACTTTGTTGATTTGTATTTGCTCATTCCTCCTTTTGGTTAACTAGACTAAGGGTCTGTCTATCTTGTTTAGCTTTTCAAAGAAACAGGTCTTAGATTCATTGATTCTTTGTATTGTTTTCTTTTTTCTATTTCATTAATTTCTGCTCTGATTTTTGTTATTTCTTCTCTTCTGCTGGGTTCCATTTGTTCTTGCCTTTCAAGTGTCTTAAGTTGCAATGTTAAGTCATTTATTTGTGCTCTTTCTGATTTTTAAATGTAGGCACTTAGAGCTATAAGCGTCCCTCCTAGGACTGCTTTTAAAGTGTCCCAGAGGTTGTGTTGTGTTGTATTGTCCTTTTCATTGAGTACCAGGAATACTTTTATTTCTTTTTTAATTTTTCCTTTGACCCACTCATCATTCAGGAGTGTGTTGTTTAATCTCCATGAGTTTGTGTAGTGACTACAGCTTCTTCTAGTGTTGATTTTAAGCTTTATTTCATTGTGGTCTGATAGAATGCATGGGATTATTTCAATTTTTAAAATATTTGTTGAGGTTTGTTTTGTGCCCCCGTATGTGGTCAATTTTTGAGAAAGTTCCATGGGGTGCTGAATAGAAAGTGTATTCTTTGGTGTTTGGATGGAATATTTGGAAGATGTTTGTTAGGTCCATTTGATGCATAGTATCATTTAATTCATAAATCTCCCTGTTTATTCTTTGTCCAGTTGACCTGTCTAATGGACATAGTGGGATATTGAAGTCCCTTACTATTACTGAGTTGGGGTTATTCTGTGTCTTAAAGTTCTGTAGTGTTGTTTTTATGATTTTGGGTGCACCAGAGTGTGGTGCATATATGTTCATGATTATAATATCTTCTTGGTTAATTGTTCCTTTGATCAGAATGAAGTGAGCCTCTTTATATCTTCTGATTAGCTTTAATTTGATGTATATTTTGTCAGATTTTAGAATTGCACCCCCAACTTGTTTCTTAGTGAAATTTGCTTGAAATGTTCTTTTCCATCCTTTCACATTAAGGTATTGCCTGTCCTTGAAGGTGAGATGGGTTACTTGCAGACAATAAAAGATGGATTTTTAAAAAATTATTTATTTAATAACCACTTAATTAGAAGAAGCATTTCATTATAACAGCATTGACATATCCAATAAAATTTCCAGAGCTAAGATGCATCTCTTTCAAAATTGGCTGTAAAATTTTAGGTTTACAGTTGAATTATACTATACTCAGTATAAACCCTTTAAGACATAAAATTGAATGAGGTTTTAATCTTTAAAACAGATCTCCATTTCCTTATTAAAATACACAGTTTCATACAGAAAAATTTAATGCAATTAACACTTAGATGTTTGCACATGAGTTTCTAATCTGTATATATCTGATTATTACTAGTCACAGTCGGTTACTTTCTGAGATCCTTGGCACCTGAGCATGGATATAAAGTCATCAGGTAGATTTCAATGGTAATGTTTTTCACATCTACTAATTAATAAGGAGCAGATTTTTAGGCTTTGAAGAATTGTTTTTTTAAAAATTTTTAAATTTAATAATCATATGATTAGAAGAAGAATTTCATTACAGCTTTAACATCTTCAATAACACATTCCAGAGCAAGGATACATCTCTTTCAAAAGTGGCTAAATTTCAAAAGTGGAACC
>NW_008337842.1:2346487-2347563 GCF_000622305.1 Nannospalax galili | reverse complement strand
CCCTTTAAAGAAGATCTCCATTTCATTTTAAAATATGCTGTTTCCTACATTTTTAATGCTACTAACACTTAGATGTTTGCACATGTGTCTTTAATCTCTATGTAGCTGATTATTACTAGCCACAGTCGGTTGCACTCAGATCCTTATACCTGAGTATGGATATAAAGTCATCAGGTAGATTTCACTGGTAATGTTTATCACCTCTACTATTTAATATGAAGTAAATTTTTATGCTTCCTCCTCAAATATGTTTTCAAAAAAATTGTTGATTTTTTTGTGTATATCATACAGAACATCCCACATGATCTTATTCAACTATATACCCACTTCCCAAATGGCACCCTCCCATAGCCCCCCCACCACCACACACTGGAGTCCATATACTGTGTCATCCCTGTTACTGTCCACTGTGTTGTTGGTATCCCCAACCATTCCCCAGTGCTTGTCTGTCTGCTGAATCTAGTCAGCCTATCTAGAGATCCTTGTTTTAGGAAGATCATCTAGCAGCAATCAGTTGTCAATATTCCTTTAGAAAAGATTGGGGTCTGCTCTTCATTTTCCCAGTTCTATGCTGGGTTACTGTCTGGTGGCCATGGCCACCCTGGCCAAAACTCAAAAGAAGGTATCGCCTGTCTGGCATTGTTGCTTGTTATGCAGCCTTTAGCTCTGCATATGGACTGTTAAGAAATTATATTGGCCCCTTTAGTCTTTTGTTATTCTTTCCTTTTGGGTGTATAAGACCATACAGTTGGCCCAGATAAACCAATTTATTTTTACTCTTAAGGTCATTTGAGGATGTATTCCTCAGGGGTAACATGAGCTAGGGAGGAGCCCTTGGCTCCATTCTTTTACCAGTTCTGTCTATGTGAAGACTAGTCAAAGGTCCTACTCAACCATGGCTGGCTTTGCTTGGAAGCATGGAGGAAATGTTTCCTCTGTGTTGACCCTCCTCTTTGTAGACTGGACACTGGTTTAGGTCCATCTGGTGGGGTCTCCACAGCCTCCTTGATCTAGAGGACAGGTGACCCACCACAGTTACAGGACATTTTTAGAGATGCTCATAGTCCCCTGGAACT
>NW_008337842.1:2343851-2345658 GCF_000622305.1 Nannospalax galili | reverse complement strand
CTCTTAGCTATTGTGAAAAGAGCAGCAACAAACATGGATGTACAAGTGTCTCTGCAATAGGATGAGTTCTTTGGGTATATGCCAAGGAGTGGTATAACTGGGTCAAATGGTAGGTTCATTTGTAGTTTTTTTTTTTTTTTTCGGTCTTTTTGAGACAGGGTCTCATAGCCCCAGCTGTCCTGGATTCACCATGGAGACCAGGATGGCCTCGAACTCACAGAGATCTGCCTGCCTCTGCCTCCTGAGTGCTGGGATTAAAAGCGTGCACCACCATGCCTGGCTATTTGTAGTTTTTTAATAGTTCTCCATACTGCTTTTCATAGGAGTTGAACAAGTTTGTAGTCCCACCAGCAGTGGTTGAGTGTTCCCCTTTTCCCACGTCCTCTCCAACATTTGGTATCATTTGTTCTCTTGACCTTAGCTAGTCTGACTGGGGTAAGATAAAATCTTGAAGTGGTTTTAATTTGCATTTCCCTAATTACTAGTGATGTTGAACACCTTTTAAAAGGCTTCATAGCCATCTTTACTTCTTTTCAGAACTCTCTGTTCAGCTCCTTAGTCCATCTTTTAATTGGGTTTCTTCTTGTCTTGATTCTTTGTTTTTTGAATTCATTATATATTCTGGATATTAAACCTCTGTCAGATGTGTCACTGATGAAGATTTTCTACCATTCTGTGAGTTTTCTCTTCATGTCCTTGGTTGGTTCTTTTGATGTACAGAAGCTTTTTAGTTTAATGAGGTCTCATTTATTGATTCTTGACCTTGTTTCCTGGGCAGTTGATGTCTGGTTTAGAAAATCCTTTCCTACACCTGTATCTTGTAGGTTATTGCCAACGTTTTCTTCTAACAATTTCAGAGTTTCAGGCTTCATATTGAGGCCTTTGATCCATTTGGAGCTGACTTTTGTGCCAGGTGAAAGATAGGGGTTTAGGTTCATTCTTCTACAGATGGAGATCCAGTTTTCCCAGCACCGTTTGCTGAATGCTGTCTTTCCTCCAGTGAATGTTCTTGGTCCCTTTGTCAAATATCAGGAGGCTGAAATTGAATATGCTTATATTTGGGTCTTCAGTTTTGTTCCATTGATCTATGGGTATATTTTTGTGCAAGTACCATGTTGTTTTTATGACTATAGCTCTGTAATACAGTTGAATATGTGGTATAGTAATCCCCACCCCCCCAGCATTGCTCTTAGTGCTCAGGGTTGCTTTGGCTATCGGAGGTCTTTTGTGCTTCCATATGAATCTTAGGATGATTTTTTTTCCAATTATGTGAAAAATGTCATGGGGATTTTGATTTGCAGCATTGAATCTATAAATGGCTTTTGGTAGGATGTCATTTTCACAAAATTAATTCTTCCAATCTATGGGCATGGGGAGTCCTTCCTTCTTCTGATGTCTTCTTCAATCTCTTTCTTTAAGGATTTAAAAAATTTCATTGTAGAGGTCTTTAATGTCTTTGGTCCAGTTTATTTCAAGATATTTTATTTTTTATTTTTGCAGCTATTGTGAAGGGGAGTGTTTCCATGTATTCTTTCTCTGATTGCTTATTATTGGTATATAGAAAGGCTACAGATGTTTGTAGATTAATTTTGCAACTTGCCACTTTACTGAATTTGTTAATAATTTCTAGGATTTTTTTGGCTGGAATTTTTGGTGTCCCTTAGATATAATATCATATCATCTGCAAAAAAGGATAGTTTGATCTCTTCTTTTCCAATTATTAGTCCTTTAATTTCCTACACTTGTCTTATTGCTCTTGCAAGAGTTTCAAGCACTATTTTTAAGAGAAGTGGATATATGGACAGGC
>NW_008337842.1:2343357-2343785 GCF_000622305.1 Nannospalax galili | reverse complement strand
GGCTTTAATTATGTTGAAGTATGTTCCCTCCAGTCCAGTTCTCTCTAGGACATTGAGCATAAATGCATGTTGAATTTTGTCAAAGATCTTCTCTGCATCTATTGAGATGATCATGTGGTTCTTGTCGTTGAGCCCATTTATGTGATTTATGACATTTATTGACTTACGTATATTGAACCATCCCTGCATCTCTGGAATAAAGCCAACTTGATCATGGTAGATGATCTTTTTGATATGTGTCTGTATGCAATTTGCAAGTATTTTGTTGAGAATTTTTGCATCTATGTTCATTAAGGATATGGGTCTATACTTTTTTTTTTGGTTGTATCTTTACCTGGCTTCAGTATTAGAGTGATGCTGACTTCATAGAAGGAATTTGGAAGTTCTCCCTCCATTTCTTTTTGAATAAATTAAGTAATATTGGATGT
>NW_008337842.1:2312195-2343119 GCF_000622305.1 Nannospalax galili | reverse complement strand
CTGTCTGCTCTGATTTTTGTTATTTCTTCTTGTCTTCTGGGTTTGGGTTTCATTTGTTGTTGCTTTTCAAATGTCTTGAGTTGCAATGTTAAGTCATTTATTCGTGTTCTTTCTGATTTTTTTTTTGTCTTTTTGAGACAGGGTCTCCCTGTAGCCCCAGCCATCCTGGAACTCACTATGTAGACCAGGCTGGCCTTGAACTCTCAAAGATCCACTTGCCTCTGCCTCTGAAGTGCTGGGATTAAAGGCGTGTGCCACCACGCCTGGCTTCTTTCCATTTTTTTAATGTAGGCACTTAGAGCTATAAACTTCCCTCTAAGGACTGCTTTCAATGTATCCCAGAGGTTTTTGTTGTGTTGTATTGTCCTTTTCATTTAGTTCCAGGAATACTTTTATTTCTTTCTCAATTTCTCCTTTGACCCATTCATCATTCAGAAGTGTGTTGTTTAATCTCTATGTGTTCCTATGGTTATTGTGGTTTCTTCTGGTGTTGATTTTCAGCTTTATTGCATTGTGGTCTGATAGAATGCATGGAATTATTTCAGTCTTTTTGTATTTGTTGAGTTTTGTTTTGTGCCCCAGTATATGGTTGATTTTGGAGAAGGTTCCATGGGGTGCTGAATAGAGAGTATATTCTTTGTTGCTTGGGTGGAATACTCAGGGTATGTCTGTTAGGTCCATTTGATATATGGTATTTAATTCAGATGTCTCTCTGTTAATTGTCTGTCCTGTTGACCTATCTAATGGTGACAATGGGGTATTGAAGTCCCTATTATTAGTTAAGTTGGGGTTAATCTGGGTCTTAAAGTCCTGTAGTATTGTTTTTATGAAGTTGGGTGCACCAGAGTTTGGTGACTGTATATTCATGATTGTAATATCTTCTTGATTCATTGTTCCTTTGATCAAAATGAAGTGGCCCTCTTTGTCCCTTCTGATTAGTTTTTACTTTAATGTCTATTTTGTCAGATATTAGAATTGCTATGCCTGCTTTTTACTTAGTGCCATTTGCTTGGTCTATTTTTTTCCATCCTTTCACCTTCCTTTCACCTTAAGGTAGTGTCTGTCCTTGAAAGTGAGATGATTTTCTTGCAGACAACAAAAAGATCGGTTTTGTTTCTTAATCCTTTCAACTAGTCTGTGTCTTTTGACTGAGGAGTTCAGTGTGTTGATATTTAAAGTTATTAGTGAAAGATGTGTATTGAATCCTGTCATTTTTATTTTTGTTCACATTCTTGATATAGCTGTGCATTTCCACAGTTATACCTTCATTGAATTTCTTTCTGTCACCCCTTGGGTATAGTCATTCCTTTCCTCAGCATTTTGTATTGCTTCAAGAACTCTCTGAAGGGCTGGTTTTGTGGACATGAATTCATTCAGCCTATTGATGTTACAGAAGATTTTTC
This sequence comes from Nannospalax galili, assembly GCF_000622305.1. Lineage (NCBI taxonomy): Eukaryota > Metazoa > Chordata > Mammalia > Rodentia > Spalacidae > Nannospalax > Nannospalax galili. The sequence goes on along the minus strand of NW_008337842.1, from coordinate 2,341,716 downwards.
TTTCTCCTTCAACTATGGTAGATGTTTTGGCTGGGTAAAGTAATCTGGGTTAGCATTTGTAGTTATTTAGACGCTGCTCTTTGTGAGACAGGGTCTCCCTATAGCCCCAGCTGGCCTGGAACCCACTATGTAGACCGGGCTGGCCTCAAAAAAATCTGCCTGCCTCTACTGTGACTAAAGGCATGTGCCACCACGCCCAGCCTACATTTAGTATTTTTACTATGATGTACTGTGGAGAGTTTCTTTTCTGGTCCTGTCTATTTAGTGTTCTGTGTACTTCTTGTATTTGTATGGGCATGTCTTTTTTTAATTTTGGGAAATTTTCTTCTACAATCCTATTGAAGATCTGTTCCCTACCATTATCTTGAGATTCTTCTCCTTCTTGTATGCCTGTGATGCATAAGTTTGGTTTTTATATTGTGTCAACACAATTCCTGCATATTCCATTTTTGTGTTTTCTTAAATTTTTCATAATCTTTGCTTGAGTAGTCTAGTTCGTCCACTTTATCTTCCAGTCTTGATACTCTATTTTCCATTTCATTCATCCTATTGGTGAGGCTTTCTCCTGTTGTTTCTAATTGGCTTACTGAATGTTTCACTTCCTTCTTCATTTCAGCCTGAGTATTCTTCAATATTGCTAACTCTTTTCTGAATTCATTCAGAAGCTTATCCCTATCTTCCTTCATTTCTTTGATTTCTTTGTTTGTGTGTTCTTTAAATTCACTGAATTCTTTTATCATGTTTATAATTGTTCTTTTGAGTTCCATGTTCTGTGTTATCTCTAGGGGGTTCTCATTGTACTCCTCCTGAGGACTCTCAGTACTTGGTGGGGATATATTATTTTGGTTTTTCATGTTATTACTTTTTCTCTGTGACTTTGACATGTGAATTTCTTTTGTAGTTTCTGATTCTTGTGTGAGACTCAAGCCTTCTTTTGTTGAGTTTAGAACTGCTTCTTTCTGTAAACTTTATGTGCCTTTGTGGTTTACTTGTGCATGAAAAGTTGGTTGGTATAGGCTTCAGGTTCTCTTTTTTGATTTTATATTGGAGTGGCCTGATTGCTTTTGTCTTTGAGTTCCCACAGAGGACCAAGTGAGATGAGGCTCAGATACTTTCAGGCTTTCTCTTAAGGTCTGGGTCCTTCCAGGAAATATGCTGCCCTCAGGAATTAGGGGGCTGGGTTGGCCTGGGTGGTCTCAGGAAGCTGGTGGCTGTCTCACCGAAGGAAGTAAAGGGAGGTGAAGGCGGGACCAGGCCCAGAGTGTTCCTGCCGGCCAGAAGGAGGAACTGGGTTGGTCTGGATGCAGAGGATCAGGAAGCAGTGGTGGCTGTGGGCCAAGAGGTTAGCTGTGGTGTCTGGGGTGCTGAGACAAGAAATGAGCCTGTACCCAAGCTAGGAGGAGAGCCGTGGGCAGGGGAGCTAGGAGGGTGAAAGAGGCTGGGGGAGTCAAGGTGCGGTGGGCGTGCTGGCACCAGGACACTGGAGGCTGTGCAGTCCAGGAAGCAAAGGGAGATGAGGGCGGTACCAGGTCCAGAGGGCTCCTGGGGACTGCAGGGAGGAACTCTGGATTGTGTTTTTGAATCCATTCAGCTTACTTGTCTTTTGACTGGGGAGTTCAGTCCATTGATATTTAGTTATTATTGAAAGATGTGCATTGGTTGCATTCATTTTGATTACTGTTTGCATTCTTTGTAAAATGTTGTGTTTCCACAATTATGCCTTCATTTAGTTTTTTTCTGTTGTCTGGGTATAGTTGTTTCTTTCTCCATTCTTTGTATTGCTTCATACCAGCCTATTCATATTGTGGAAGATTTTTCTTTCTCCTTCAACTATTTTAGACATTTTTGCTGGGTAAACTATTCTGGGTTGGCACCTATAGTCATTAAGAACTGGAAATACCTTGGTCCAGGCTTTTCTGGTTTTCATAGTTTGTATTGATAAGTCAGCTGTAATTCTGATGGGTTTTCCTTTATATGTGACTTGTTGTTTTTCTTTTGCTTCTTTCAGTAGTCTCTCTCTTTGTTCTGTACATTTAGTGTTTTTACTCTGATATGCTGTGGGGAGTTTCTTTTCTGGCTCTGTCTATTTGGTTTTCTATGTGTTTCTTGTATTTGTATGGGCGTGTCTTTCCTTAATTTTGGGAAGTTCTTGTCCACAATGCTGTTTAAGATCTGGTCAGTACCCTTAACCTGAAATTCTCCTTCTCTGCCTATGATACATAGATTTGGTCTTTTCATGGTGCCCTACATCTCCTGCATATTCCATTCCTATGTTTAAAAAAAATTTCATAATCTTTGCTTGAGTGGTTCAGTTCTTCAACTTTATCCTCCAGTATTGATATTACGTTTTCCATTTCATTCATTCTAGCAGTGAGGCTTTCTCTTGTTGTTTCAAATTGGCTTATTGAGTTTTCCACCTTGTTCTTCATTTCAGCCTGAGTTTTCTTCAATGCTTCTATCTCTTGTGACTTCAGTCAGAAGTTTATCCCTATCTTCTTTTAGGTCTTTGATTTGTTCGTATATTCTTTAAATTTGTTGAATTCCTTGATCATGTTTATGATTTTTCTTTTAAATTCTGTGTCCTGGGTAATCTCTTGGGGGAATCTCCTTTTAGAACTCTTCTATACGACTGGTGGAGTTTGGTGGGAACATTTTGTTTTGCATTTTCCTGTTATTATTTTTGTATTGTGATTTTGGCATGTGGATTTCTTTTGTTGTTGGTGATTCTGGTATGAAACTCAAACCTTCTTTTGTTGAGTTGAAGTTTGCTTCTGTTTGTATTATTGGTATGCCTTTTTCTTAGTGGTTATATAAAGCTGGTTGGTCTAGGTTTCAGGTTCTCTTAGATTTTATTTTTGAGGGAACTGGTGACTTCAGATCAGCTGCTCAGGAGCTCCCACAGAGGCCCAAGTCAGGCTCCAGTTAGGTACACTCAGGCTTCCTTCTGACATTTGGACCCCTTCTAGTGGATACTCAGAGCACAATTTGGGAAATTTGCAAAGGGGAGGCCCAATTTTGGCACTCTCAGGTGATCTGCTGTGTTCTCAGCCCCTACACCAGGTGGAGGCCAGATCAGACACTCTCAGGCTGTCTGCTGACTTCTCCCCATCCAACCTTTTTAAGAAGCTCTTTTTCAAAAGAATAGTTCACATCACCTAATCCACCATTGTTAAGTCTCTTTTTGTTTAGAGATATGGTTTTACAAAAGAAAACCATACTAAAAAAGTAAATTTTTTTGTTAATTTTTATTGAGCTTTTAAAATTTCATACAGTATTTCCCACTCACATCCAGATCCCCTCCCCCATCCATGCCCCCCCCACTCTGCCATACATGCTGAGTCCCAAATGTCCTTCAGTATAAATGCATCCACTGGAGTCTAGTCAGCCCATCCAGTGTTTGCATGTAAGTCATACTCTCCCTCACCCAGCAGCCACCAGTCTCAAATAGTTCTCAAGCTAGTGCTGACCTGCCACCTATTTCTCACCTCCCCTTTAGGCCCTTGTTTAATTGAGCTGACAGGGGTCCCACGTTAGATGCCACTGCTGCTGCAGGTGCACATAAGCAAGCCTCCATTGGCCCAGAAGCCTCTACCTCACACATTCATGAACCAGCCCGGTCTCTTACAATCTTTCCGCCTCCTCTTCTGCAATGGTCCCTGAGCTGTGGTGGGTGAGGTTCAATATAGGAGTCCCATCTTGCAGTCTACAATCTCTTATTCTCCAAAACTTGGCCAGTTGAGGCCTTCTGTGTGTAACACACTCTGATGTACATGGATAAACCGTTTAAAGGCTAGGTATTGTGGTGTATGCCTTTAATTCTAGCAATCGGGAAGCAGAGGCAGGCAGATTTCTTTAAGATCAAGGCCAGCCTGGTCTACACAGCAAGTTCCACACCATCTAGGGCTACAGGGAGACACAGTCTCAAAAACAATAACCAAATAAACACATTAAGCTATAAGTCATTGCATAAATGACAGGGGACTAGAGGGATAGGTGGGGCACTTATACAGTCAACAGTATGGGGCACCTTTGTATTCCATACTGTAAAAAGGATTCAGCATGTTCATGTTATTGCTAGCTCAGCACCAATGATTTGCTTGTGCTGAGTGGACACTCCAGCCCAGATGGTCCTGGAGAAGTACAGGGTTGATACCAACAGACAACAATTAGACTCAATCTTTCAAGAAATGCCTGAGTCTAGGCATTCAGGAATAAGAGTAGAATTCAAGGGATGATAGAAAGACAGGCACAGGTATCACAAATCTGAAAAATGCAGCTAGAGGGGCAAGACTGGGCCCTGGAATGCTTGGCCCTGTAAAACATGTTGGATAGAGCTGAGTTATAAAGCTGTTGGTTTTGTTTGCTTGTTTGTTCATTCCTAGGATGTTAATCAGCTGCCTTCCTGCTCTCTGAATAAAGTTCAACTTTGAATAAAAAAAAGTAAAATTTTAAAGCTAACCTTTTTCGAAGCTTAAGAATAGCATTCTAGGAGCTGCTAAATGGCTCAGTGGGTAAAGTCACTTGCTGCAACACCTGCTGCCAAGCCTGACTACCTGAGTTTGGTCTATGGAACTCACATGGTGGAAGGAAAGAATCAGCTCCCACCAAGTTGTCCTCTGACCTCTACATGCATGCTGTGACGTGTGCACATGCACACAAATTAAAAGGTAAAAGAAGAGCATTATGTTTTACTCAGTGAAGGCATTTCTGGGTGTGAGGTGGAAATAAAGTAGAGAATGTAGTTCAGGGAAAATAGTGCAGTTTGCTCTCCATATTATAATATTTTAGGAGAGGAAAGTATGCTTAAAGCTCAAATGGTGACAGTAAATGTACATCTTTTCTTTACATCTCCTGCTGAAACATCATCTCAGTAGCTGGACTATGTTGGAGTTGCTGGGATCACCACATAGCTTCAGAGATTTATGAGGACTCACAGGGCTTAGTGTAAAAGTAAAATAAGGTTTTCTTTCTTTCTTTTTTAAAAAGTGTTTGACATAAAGTCTGGAGGAAGCCAGGCACAAGCTCATACCAGTCTTCTACAAGTAAACTATGTAGGGCACACATAATTCCCCCAGGAACTAGTCATAACAACACTGAATTGTTGTCTCCCTGGGAGGTTCAACACCTGGTTTGCCAGGGTTTATTGGGGATTAGTCACATAGGCATCCAGGCCCATAAGACCAACCTCAGTTACTGAAGGTTCTAGGCCTGTAGAAGATCTCAGGTGTTTAATTAATTTATTAATTATATTTTTCATTTTTTTCAGTGCTAAGGATTGAACCCTGGGCTTTGTACATGCCAAGTAAGCACTGTACCATTGAACTATATCCTTAGCCCCCAGTTGTTTTTTTTTTGTCTATTTTTAATTGAATTTTTGTAAGTTCATTTTAAATTCCACTGTTATGATGAACTATATGGATTAGCTACACAGTGTGACTCAAGGCCTCACAAACTCTTATGAGACACAGTGTCCCAAGAACTCAGTTCCTAGGAAAGAGCTAAGGGTTTGTCTTGAAAATCAGCCTTTCTCAAGAATGTGTAGAGTTTGAGCAATCCTGGCCTGCTAGGTTGACCCTCTTTTGGATTCAGCAAACATGGAAAGGGGAACATCCCTTGTCACTGTCTAGTCCCTGGGACCTTTGATTATATAATCATTTGTATTTGATGCTAATTAACAAATAATTTTCATAGTTGTTATTCTTCCAATAGGCTAAACGTTCTATGATGCCAAAGACCCTACTTTTTTCAATATCGTATTCCCAGTGTCTAAAACAATACTTAGCCTACAGTAGGTATTCAATAAATACTTGTTGAGTAAGTGAATGTGAATTATCATTTATATAATTACTTTGGAATGCCAGTAATATCTGAATTTAAATGACTGGTTTGTTGTTCTAGTGATGACATATATTTCCATTGGTTTATTTCTCTCTTCTGAACAGGTCTATAATTCAATGGCAACATCTTTCCCTCGAAGATTTGTTTTGCCCTTAGATGTCAGTGTGAATGTCCCTGAGGGAGAGAACCTCAGTCCATTGTCCTATTCTTCAGCCAGTGCTGTGAAACAGGGTGATGGAAAGGTATGCTTGAATGACATTAGAGTGAGAATTTGAACTTTAGTGGCATCACTTTATCCGTGGCTGTTCTCCAAATGTTTGATGCCCAGTAGGCTTTGTTACATTTAGTTGAGCTTGGTGAGGTCATGGAAACTTGCTTGCACAGAGTCACAGAAACTGAATGGGGCTGAACACTGTTTTTGACAATACTTTTTGTGTCTTGTAACAGATATGTATGATTTTTCTAATGGTTGTGGAATGTCAGCCTTTAAGATTGTCATGGACCCTCTCCACCTTCTAGAAAAGATGCTGGCATTTCATTGTATAGCTATCGATGTCTTACCTTAGTAGAATAAGGAACTACTTCTATCTCCTACATCATTTGACAACTTATTTGCAAAGCCTGATAAAATTATATATGCTCATACTCATCACGGACAGAGGAAGGATATGAAAAATGATAGACCCTTAGTGCCTGTGCTGGATAGCTTTAGTTGTCAACTTGACACACCTGGGTTGAGGGAGCCTCAACTGGGGTGTTGTCTCCATTGGACTGGTCTGTGGCCATGTCTGTGGGGTATTTTCTTGATTTTTGAGTGATGTGGGAGGGCCCAGCCCACTGTGGGCGGTGCCACCCCTGGGCAGGTTGTTCTGTACTGTATCAGAAAGCAGGCTGAGCATGGGCCAGGGGAGCATGTACGCCAGTAAGCAGCACTCCTCTATGGCCTGTGCTTCAGCTCCTGCCTCCAGGTTCCTGCTCTGAGTTCCTACCTTGAGATGCCTGATGAACCTGGGAGATGTAAGCAGAATAAACCCTTTTCTCTCCAAGTTGGTATTGGCCAGAGTGTTTTGTCAGAGCAATTAAAAGCAAACTAGAACAGTGCCCAAATCCTATCATGGACTTATGGAATATTCTTCCCCTTCATTGACCAATGCTACAGAAGATAAGAATTACTTAAGCACTTCGTATCCTTTTGGGATCTCTTAGATCTGGTGCTCTCCTGAAAGTCTACATCATCAGGACCTGGAGTTGGAAGGGGGAATTGAATTTCCTCAGATAAACTATGGCCAATTCAATGGGAAAAAGTATAATTTCTTCTATGGCTGTGGCTTTCGGCATTTGGTGGGGGATTCTCTGATTAAGGTTGACGTGGTGAACAAGACGCTGAAGGTAATAAAAATCTTTTTTTCCTGAACTTTCCAGAGACCTATTCCGCCCTTTGAATTAATTTCTGCTTTGTTTAAAGTACTTCTTCAGAGTCTTTAACATTAAAATAGCTCAACTATTTTTTTTTAAGTTTGAGAACTACAGCATCAACTAAGTTAAGGGTTGGCTTCCTGTGTGGGAAATCTAAAGGAAACCCAAAGCTCAGGAAAATAATGCTAAATCTGATGTTTTAGGAGAAATATGGAGTGAAGGTTATTGAGACCCCTGTATTTCAGGTTGATGGGAACTTATAATCACACAAATTATGTTTGATGGGGATGGAATCTGGAGGCTCCTATTTATATTCAACCCAGTAAGCCTGGCTTTGTTTTATCCATTAAAATATTCTGTTGACAGCCAAGTTTATACTGAGTGACAAAAACTGTAGAAAGTGTCCCAATCACAATTGGCCTTTTATCAGATGCCACTTTTTTTTTTTTTTCAATTGTGTGGAACGTGCAGGTTTGGAGAGAAGATGGCTTTTATCCCTCAGAGCCCATTTTTGTTCCAGTACCAGGAGCCAGTGAAGAAGATGGTGGGGTTGTTCTTTCCGTGGTGATCACTCCCAGCCAGGTAAATCAGTTTCCTTGCCATTGCTCAGAAAAACATGCAGCGCTAAGTCAAGTGATGGTGATGACATTTTGTGATGCTTATTTTTGATATCTCTATGGCATCTTCTCTCTTCTTACTGTGTACATATACCCCCCCACACTTAAAAAAAAACCCACAATCTGGGGCTGGAGAGATGGCTCAGCGGTTAAGAGCACTAGCTGCTCTTGCAGAGAACCCAGATTTGATTCCTAGCACCCACATGGTGCCTAGCAACTGTCCATAACTCTAGTTCCAGAGGAATCTGATGCTCTCTTCTGACCTCTGTGGGCATTGCATGACACAGGTGCACATATGTGGGCAATACACTCATACACACAAAAATAAATACAAATAAAATGATAATAAAATAACAGTCCATAACTTTTCATTGTTTTAAAGTCCTATTTGTAAATCATAATAATAATTTTACATTTGTATTATTGATAAGGTACTTTCAAACATATTATGTTAGTTATAAAAATTGTGGGAGACCATTTTATTTATTTATTCATTATTCATTTATTTATTATTTATCTATCTATTTATTTTGGGTCTTTTTGAGTCAGGGTCTCCTTATAGCCCCAGCTGGCCTGGAACTCACAGAGATCAGTCTGCCTCTGTCTCCTGAGTGCTTGGATTAAAGGCCTACACCACCATGCCCAGTGGGAGCCCATTTTATTCATGTGAAATTTGTAACTTAAGGAGACTTGCATCAAATATCACAGTGGTAAAACCAATGTTTAAATCATCTGGCTTCTTGCCTAATGTTCATAGCACTGTTCATGTTTCCAAAGGCAAAGAACTGACCTCACAGTCCAATATTTTAAGGCCTGGCCTAGCATCTCATGTTACTTACTAACTGACTTCTTGTCTGGACAATCTTATAGCAAGTGTACTCACTTCAAATACCAGCTTTGATCAATTATTAGTGGCACCTGGGTGTGGGGTTTTGTGGCCTAATGGTTTGGTGGGAAAAGTGCTGTGATCAATTAGTAATGTCTGCTGTGGGGAGACATTATTCCCACATCATGTACTGAGCGCTCCAGTAATTAGGTCGGCACAAATCTGTCTGACTTGCAGTGCTGACATTTGAACAGTTCCTAAGTAACACAAAATGGAAGCATTTCTAATTTGGAAGAATTTTCATGTATCTTAAGAGACTGGAAAGGCACGAGTAAAAAGATAATTAGATTGAAAGTGATCTCATGAAGATGATTGGCATGAACAACTTTATTTCTTTACTTTTGGGTATGAACTTCTTCAGCCATGCTTTTCAGTCCAGTCCAGCAATTCAGCATTTAGCGAGTGGCTAGGTGCTGGAGCAGATATGAACAGGAGTAAGTCATGGTCCAACCCTTAGGAATGCCCCAGCTAGTGCAGATAGACTTTTTAAACAAAGAGGGAGCTATCAGTGTTGTTTTTATTTTTTCTAGAATGAAAACAATTTTCTTCTTGTCTTGGATGCCAAGAACTTTGAAGAATTGGGCCGAGCAGAGGTACCCCTGCGGATGCCGTATGGGTTCCACGGCACATTTGTACCCATCTGACGGCACAACCACAAGGTCTGAGAATAAGATTCAAGAGTGCATTCTATACAAAAGGGGAGAATAGTGGATCCTACCCCCGAAACTATTGTAGTTTGGACCTGATGTCCCCCAAGACAGGCCCATAGTTTGAACACTTGTTCCTCAGCTTATGACACTATTTGGGGGTGGGGTGGAGGTGGAAACCTTAAAAGGTAAGGCCTCACAGGCAGGAGGGGCAATCGTTTGAAGCCTCTGGGTCCATCATGCTCTCTGCTTCCGGGTTCACTGCCGCCTTGTGCTGCCATCTTTGCCACTGAAGAGCTGTCCACCATGCCCTTTCCACCATGCCCTTTCCACCATGCCCTTTCCACCATGCCCTTTCCACCATGCCCTTCCCTCTGTAAGGGACTGAGATCCCCTGAGACTGTAAGCCAAAGTAGATCTTTCCTCCTTGAAGCTGTTCTGTAGGTATTATTTTCACAGCAAGGGGAAAGTAACCAATACAAAAACATGGACATTTGGTTTAAATTTTCTATTAAAAACATAATATGTGAGATAATTACAGTTTTATATTTTCTTAGGGCTCTTCCTTGAAACCATGAAACGTGCATTGGTACAACTTTTAAAAGTATTTAAATGTTAGCTGGGCATGGTGGCGCACACCTTTAATCCCTGCACTCGGGAAGCAGAGGCAGGCGATCTCTGTGAGTTCAAGTCCAGCCTGGTCTACATAGTGAGTTCCAGGCTAGCTGGGGCTACAGAAAGAACCTGTCTCAAAAAGACCAAAAAAAAAATTTAAATGTTATGATTTGTTATTGTGTGTCTTTATGACATGTATGTGTGTGAGTGCAGGCATGTTCATGCCATGGTGGGCTTGTGGAGGACAGAGGATGTCTTTTGGCAGTAGATCCTTTCCTTCTACCTTGCTGAGGAAGCTTCTCTCATTTCCATTGCTCTGTGTACTCCAGGTCAGCTGACTGAACTTCTGAGCAATTCTGTCTCAGCCTTTCCATCTCTCCATAGTGTGCTAGAATTGCACACTGCATCTGGCCTTTTGTGGGTTCTGGAGACTGAACATAAGTTGACTGGGTTGTGCAGCAAGTGCTTTTACCTGCGGAGCCATCATGACAGCCCCAAAGACCATTTTAAAGAGTCTTAAATGTACATTTATTGGATTTGTTTTCTCCAGCTAATAAGAATATGAAGAAAAGGGCCAGCTAGCTGACTCAGCAAGTAAAGGTGCTTACACCACAAGCCTGGAGACTTTAGTCTCTGGAACCCACATAAAAGTAGGAGAGGATTGACTCTGGGAAGTTGTCCTCTGACCTCATATATGTGCTGTGGCACCCATGCCCCCGCCAAATTTTTAAAAATTATCCATAAACTTTATTTCAAGAGAAATTCTGTTAACATTTTTACAGCTTTTTTTTTTTTTAAACTCCTTTACTGGGGATCAAACCCAGAGGCTTTTCAAGGTTGGCCTTGAACTTGGATCCTTCTGCCTCAGCCCGTTGAGTACCTGGAATTACAGGTGTGCGCTACCTCACCTCATTGACAAAAATGTATCAATATTTTTCTTCTGTAAAACAATTTATAAGCTGGGCGTGGTGGCACATGCCTTTAGTCCCAGCACTTGGGAGGCAGAGGCAGGTGGATCTCTGTGAGTTCAAAGCCGGCCTGGTCTACACAGCAAGTTCCAGTCCAGCTGGGGCTACAGGGAGATCCTGTCTCAATAAGACCATGCAGGAGCTGGGAACTGAACCTGGGTCCTCTGCAAGAGCAACCATTGCTCTTAACCACTGAGCCATCTCTCCAGCCTCACACTATAATCTTTTTTTTTTTTTTTCTGGTCTTTTTGAGACAGGGTCTCTCTGTAGCCCCAGTTGACCTGGAGCTCGCTATGTAGACCAGGCTGGCCTCAAACTCACAGAGATACACCTGCCTCTGGCTCCCCAGCACTGAGACTAAAGGTGTGCACTACCATGCCCAGCTCTATTTCTTTATGTGTATGGGTGTTTTGCCTGCATGCAATGCTCACAGAGTCCGGAAGAGGGTGTCAGAGCCTCTAGAACTGGAGTTACACTGAGCTATTTCTCCAGCCACAAACTTTTTTTTTAATTTAAAAAATTTTTAAATTTATTTTTATGTTATATGTATGAGTGTTATGCCTGCATGTGAGTAAGTGCACCCGTGTCATGCAGTACCCTTGGGGGACAGAAGAGGGCATCAGATCCCCTGGAACTGGAGTTACAGGTGGTAGCCACCATGTGGGTGCTGGGAACCAGGGTCTTCTGCGAGAACAGCGGTGATCTTAACTGCTGAGCCATGTCTCCAGTCCCCCTAAAAAGTTTTTTTCTAAAAAAAGAAAAGATGCATGGAGCCAGGTGTGGTGGCACACTAAGTTTAAAAGGAATCACACACAGAAAAGACTAAAATTGGGTCGTTACCACACTATCAGATAGGTGTGTGGAATGCCTGGGAGAAGATACAAAAGGCCATAGGTGGTGTCTTAGGATCTAGGTCTACAGCTCGTTCCGTCCTAGTCTGCCTGATACCACTAGTTCTGAGGTGTTTGGGCTCTGTCATGTTTGGTGGCCTCCTCTAAATGGGGTGTTTCTCTGCTGTCTGTGGCAGATGCCACTTCAATTTACTGACCCTCTTACAGATGACCCACTGCCACGCTCACCCTTCCCTCAGCTCAGTCTTTGGAGGTGGTTGTTTTGAGGGACATCATTAAAATCAGACATTTCTTCAAATTTCCAGATCCGCCCCCCGCCGCCCCCGCCAGACTGATGAAAAGTCAAGTAGTTCTTCATTTAGTTGGGCAGCAGGTGGCAGTAGAGACCGTATAATTTTCACATTTTGAAAACGAGAAACGGTTTTTACCAACGCCCAGGTAAAACACATGCTTGCCAACACCCTCAAAATTTCTTGTTCTTTTTTCTTTCAGTTATCCCCTTCATGGCAGAACCGCAATCTTGGACCAGTTAAACTGTTCAGGCGCCTTTCAAATTTTCACTGTTGCGGGAAAAAACATGTAATTTGAGACACTCGTAAATGTAGGGTTGTTTTCCACACATTCCTGCTTTGTCAGCCTCTTCTTTAATTTTCTTCAGGAGTTATTCCAAACTCCATTAATCCCATCCTCTTCAGTGAAGTGTTCCATACATATAAATGCCTTGTGTGGAGGTTTGTACCATGACAATAAAGTAAAAGGAAAGCCCCACGTGTGGGTTTGTGAGATGAGAATGCAATGCAGAGACGGAACTAATGTAGCAGATATGGGAGCATGGCGCCCCAGGTAATCTGGAGAGGATAAATCCCTTGATGTTCACACCAGCCTATGAAAGAGTATTCTTTCGAATTTCTCAGACAAAACATGAGGGCTTAATTTATCCTATCTTGATTGAGTCCAACTTCTGGGAAGTACACAGATCTAATAACATCTTTCCTCTGAGATCTTATTTCCATCTTAATACAGAAGGGCTGCAGTATAATCATAAGATATTGACTCAGTAGTGCCTGAATCCTGCCTTGGCCCTGCCACCAGATTTTTGAAGAAAACAAAAGAAAGGACCAATTTCTAGGCACAGTGCCTTGTAGTCCAATGCAGAAAATTTTGGTAAAATTAAGCAAGCATATGACCAAGGCACCTATGTGTCTTCTCTCAGCCTAATGTTGATGAGTTGCCAGTGCCCAAAGACAAAGGTGTCTGTAGTACACAAGGACTGGGAAGGAAGAGTGTGAGGGACAGCTCCAGGCTCTGCTCACCACAGGGAGGCAAGAAGCAGAAAGCAGAGTGGGCAGGTCGATGGAAGTGCAGAGTTTGGGCTTCAACTGTTCTTTTTCCTCCTCTTGGGAATGGATGTAGGTAGCTCCAGAGAGTAAGCTACAACTATCTTTGCAACTTTCATATGTTGTGACACTGCCTTTGAGTAAGCAAGGCTCAATTGTGCCTGGAAATGATATTTGAGTGGTTGAAAATTCCTTTTTCTTGGGGAGGAACTAGATGGGACACAAGAGGGAAGAGCGTCTTTTCCTTCATGCTTAGAATGGCATTCACAATTCTTCCATGATTTGGTCTCTCTAGTCAATGTTTCCAGTAGTCTCTCATTTCACTCCCCATGGTAGCCAAGATGTTTTCAGTGTGCACCAACAAAGTCACACGTTCCCACATTTCCTTTGCTCACAGTTAAAAAAATTTATGTATATATGTAAGTGCCTTCATGTGTGTATGTGCACCAGATACCTGGTGCCCATGAAGGCTAGAAGAAGGTGTCGGATCCCCTGGAACTGGCATTCTGGTGCATGTTAGCTGTCATGTGGGTGCTAAGATCCAAACCCTGGTCCTCTGCAAGAACAGCCAATTCTCTTAACCACTGAGCCACCTCTCCTTGCTTACATGTTTCTTCCTGGAATTTCCTATTTACCCATATGTTAAACTCCTAAAATCCAGCTCAGAAGTAATCTCTTCTCTGAAGTTTTCTTTTTACTTTCTAAGGCAAAATTAATGATTTTTCACTTGTCATATTATTTCTGCTTGTGTGCCCCTTTGAACTGCACTTTCAGAGGACAGGGATCATGTTTGTTGTTCTGATGCATGTCTGGCACTTCCAGCGTCGTATTTAGCTCTTAAGTAAACACTTTTTGAATTTTTTAATTTAATGATAGGCTCATGACTCTGGGAATTATCTTGCCAATATGTGCCCCTTTGAATTACTTACAGGGCTTCTTTTATTTTTTAAAAATTTATTTTTGTTTTACGTTTGTTTTACGTCCTAGTTTGTTTCTCCATTGCTGTGACAAAACACTCTGACCACTATCAACTTGGGGAGGAAAGGGTTTATTTAGCATAAATCTCCTGGGTCACAGATCATCGGGGAGCCCAAGGTAGGAACTCAGGGCAGGAACCTGGAGGCAGGAGCTAGAGCATAAGCCATGGAGGAATGCTGCTTACTGGCTTGTTTCCCTGACCCCGCTCAGCCTACTTTCTCATGCAACACAGGCCCACCTGCCCAAGGATGGCACCACCCACAGTGGGCTGGGCCCTCCCACACCACTCAACAATCAAGAAAATGCCCCACAGACATGGCCACAGACCAGTCCAATGGAGGCAATTCCCCAATTGAGGCTCCCTCAACCCAGGTATGTCAAGTTGACACTAAAGCTATCCAGCACACCCTGGAACTAGAGTTATGGATGGTTGTTGGCCACCATGTAGGTGCTGGGAATCGAATCTGAGTCCTCTGCAAGAGCTTGGAGAGCTGGAAGTCAGAGATCAAGTGTGGTTGGTTCCTCCTGAGGGTTCTGAATGATCTACTTTCTAGGCCTATCTCTGGCTTTTGGATGTCTTTGCACAATGTTCCTTCACCTGCCTATCACTGTGCCAAAGTATTCCTTTATTTTTCATTTGAGCTAGGGTTTTATCATGATGTTGCCTAAGCTAGGAACCCTTAAGAGTCACACCTCCCCTCCCCCCTCCCCCCATCACCCTTAGCTAGATTTTTCTTTTACTATAAGGATACCCTACTTGTTATACTAGGCTGGAGTGTATCTGATAAGGACAGCCAGCCACTAGGTGTTTTCTTTCATTATTATTATTATTTGAGTGTTCTGCCTGCAGGTGTGTAAGTGCACTCACGTGCACAGAAATCAGAAGAGGGCCTCGGATCCCCTAGAACTAGAGTTATGGACGGTTGTTAGCTACCATGTGGGTGCTGGGAATCGAACCCAGGTCCTCTGCAAGAGCAGCCAGTGCTCTTAACCGCTGAGCCATCTCTCCAGTCCCAGAGTTTTCTATTCTAACCTAGGGCTTTCTAAAATGAAGTGGGAGAGAAGGTTCAAAGAAATTGCAGGAAGACAAACTGCATCCATATCTACACAAAACATATGGCTGGCCTCGTGCTGGGCCAACCTAAAAATCCAGATAGTGACTTCCCACCCAGTGCTCTAAGGTACATATAACCGCCTCAAGGATGGTCAGAGAGCAGGAGAGGCCTCCAGTGGGGTGGAGCGATCACCCTGGCAAGCCAGTGCTGGACCAGAAACTGAGAAGCGCTTCCGGGGCCAGCCCGCCCTGCGCAGCCGCAGGAGGGCAACAGAACTGGCCTTGGCCTGGCGGAAGCAGGAGATGCGGGGCGCGGCGGGAAGATCATGAGCACGACGGGAGTCCCTGGTCGCCGGGCGCGATTGTCGCGCCTCGTGTGCTTCAGTGCGAGCCACCGGCTGCACAGGTGAGTGTGCCCACGGGTGTCCGAGCAGGGCGGGAGGGTGAGCCACCGGGGGCGGGGCTGAGGGTGGCTACACGTGTGGGTTCAGACCGAGTTGGGCGTGGCGGGAGGGTGACGTCAGCGAGGGGCCCGTGCACAGCGGCGCTGAAGCCCCGCCCGGGAGAGGGCGGAAATGCTGCTGCTGGGGAGGTCCTGGAGACGTGTCACACGGTACCCGGTGTAGGCTCAGAGAAACTAGCTAGAGTCATGTGACAGGTGCCTGAGCTAACGTGTGTAGTACAGTATGACAGGTGCCTGAGCTACCGCGTGTAGTACAAGGGAAGTCTGATCCCTAGTTTACCAAAGATAAAAAAGAACCCCGTTTTCCTGAGCAATCAGTACAGTGAGAACTGAATCCCCTGTACCTAGACCATACTGTCAAGTGATTATGGAGATTTCCAGTACTCACTTAGAAGGTCACTCTGTACCTCCATTTCCTGGTCTGTAAAATGAGGATAATTATTTCTAACAGGCTTCATCCATTCATTATTGGACAAGGGTTTCTTCTGTGCTTATAAGGCTTGTGCTGGATGCAAAGGATGCTATAGGGGAAAAGACATTTGTCCCTTCACCCCGTAGGGAGTTTAAAATGTGGCCAAGCCTTATAGGGAGTACAGTGAGAGAATTTTCTGTATAAGCTTTGTGAGCTGTCATGTTAGCTTATATGTGAGAAGTTGGAGAAAGTTGGGAGGAAGATCTCAAAAGGGTTAAAAACCTAAAACAACGTTGTGCCCCATACTTGGTACTCAGTGTTTGTTGAATTGAAAAATGGAGGTGGGCTGTAGCTCAGTTGGTAGCATGCTTGCCTAGTATGCAGGGAGCCCTGGATTTAAACCCCAACCCCACATAAATTATGTGGTGGTACATGTCTATAATCCCAACACTTGTGAGGTGGAGCAGGGGGATCAGAAGTTCAAGGTTGTGCTAATCTGCATAGCAACTGTCAGGCCAGTCTGGGATTCAGGATACCTTGCCTTAAAAAAAAAAAAAAAAAAAAAAAAGGTTAGATCTGAGTGCAGCTTTTGGAATCTTGCTGTAGAACAAGCAGGTTGAATAAGGTTTGCTTGAGATAATTTATCTGACACAATAGTGTAATTAGGAAGTGTGCATTGTTCTTGAAGTGTGAATAATGAAATCAAAGTGATTTTTCCAGTAAAAATAAATTGTGGAACTTTTCAAAAACCAGAGTAAAGTGAACAAATGTGGGACCAGACGAACCTGGATATGAGTCATCCTGTGTTATCCTGACTTTTTTTTTTCTCTTTGTCAGCCCATCTCTGAGCGATGAAGAGAACTTGAAAGTGTTTGGGAAATGCAACAATCCAAATGGCCACGGACACAATTATAAAGGTGAGAGGAAAACATGTTAAATTTTAACCTTGCAGTAAGGAGGAAAGAGTGTTCAGTAAGTTTGGTGTAACGAGTAAGGAGCCTTGTGGGTGGTGTAACTACTTTGAGCCCTTCAGTGAGGAGTTCAGTGGGAGTTCAAGATAGAAAGCTCTGTTGTCATGTTTGGATAAGCTTTACTCCGAAAAAAAAAAAAAAAAAAAAAAAAAAAAAAAAAGGGATTTAAAGAATTTTTCTGTAGCATTAGAATGCCTAATTAAAAAAAATAAAAAACAAAAACCTAGCTTTATATTTCCTTTCAGTTAGGGGTGGCTAAAGCCAATGTTAAAATTACATTATAATCAATATATGTTTAACCCAATTACACTATTTATAAATGGGTCAAAACTTCAACTAGTTCCCCATTTATATGGGCACTTTTTATATTTTTATGTATAAGTTAAAATTAATTTAAAATTTTAAACCATCATCACAAAATAAAAATAAATTACTATATTCTTTGAGTAAATAATGGCCGATGAAAGGGGACTATTGTTTAGAAATGTATTGAAGGCAGGAAAATGGTTTGGATATAAAATTTTGCCAGGAGTGTTTTAAGGAAGTAATTTGATGATAAAGGCCTTTTTTTTTTTTTTTTTTTTTTAAAAGATGTACCTGATGCCTCAGAAAGCAACTATATAAGCCATAGAGTACAATATCATATGGTGTGGTAGGGTAACAAAAGGTGTCCAAAGATCAGATTTCTAATTTAGTCACTGCTCGTATTTTCTCTATGATAAACTCCCAATCTCAGTGCACTTGTCATGTAATACCTAGTGGTGCTTATGTAGAGCTAAAAAACTACAAATTTGTAAAAGTCATTCATTTATAAAAGGACTGACCAAGTTTTTAAATGCTTCATGCAAACACCTGACATTCGTTTTACAAAGTATTGTTATAAACTGAGTATATAGTCTTGTAAGTAATGTGGTTTTGCTTGCTCAGGAAGGTATGTCTAGAATTGGGCCAGTTTGGCATAGAGCTGGACACCTGCAGGTATGTGTTCTGCTTTTACGGAGACTGAGCTGTATCTCCATCCCTCCTAGTGCATCAACATAGCAAAATTTACACCCCTTTTGGATTTGGCTAATTTGCTCTGCTTAGCCACAGCCCCTGCTAAGTGCCTCTGTTTTGTCTCAGTCTTGCTTTGGTTGATAAAAAGATGTTAACTGAAAGAATAAATATTTGGAGAAAAGTATAAGTATAACCTTGGGGACCAGAGATCTAATATGTTGCTAACTTGTGCTTATATGTTTAATTTGTTGAAAGTCATGCTTTTTTTTTGGTGTTTTTGTTTCCTTTCCGATAGTTGTGGTGACAGTACATGGAGAGGTATGTGCTCAAAATACTTGTGTGATTTGTCCAGATTGTTGGGCCACCTTTCAGCCAATGTGGTGGAATCTGTATTGGAAACTTGTGTTTCAGTTGTATCATTGTTGGCCCTTCTGTGTGGTGAGCTGTTGCCATGCCAGGCCATGCTGGGCCCCTCCCCTGTTACGTATGGACATGGGAAGAGCCACACAACAGAAAGGGGGCCAGAAGTACATGGTGCTTCTTTACTAAGAACAATGAGTGTCTCTGGGATGAAGGCAAACATGGGTACAATCTTTACAGTATACAGCCTTTAATAACTTGCCAAAAGTTTATTTTATTTTTGAGACAGGGCTTCATGTAGCCCAAGCTGGATCCGAACTTGTCTGTAGCCAAGAATGGCCTTTAACTCCAGGTTTTCCTGCCTCTGCTTCACAAATGCTGGGATCACAGGCATGAGCCACCAGCCCAGCTTTGCCAGAGTTTAAATATGAAGAGCCAAGTACAATACCATTCACCCTTGTTTCTTTCTTAGATCAATCCTGTTACGGGAATGGTTATGAATTTGACTGATCTCAAAGAATACATGGAGGTAATGCCATATTAGGTGCTCATTATGTGATACTGCTCAGTATCATTTTTAGTGTCCCCCTGTCCACTTTATCTCTTGAGGTGCCATGGTGTTATAAGTGAGGTGCGGGAATGGGGGAATAGTTGGAGTAACTGCTCTCACGGTTTTTACTGGAAAATAGTTATGGTTGTGCTATATGGAAGGGGAGAAATGTTACACACTCATCTGCTTTTCTTTGGAGTAACCTCATTTTCTCCATTTATCAAATTCTTCCACACACCTTTCTCTTTTGATGTTTTTTGTTCCTTCTCTGAATATTGTACCTTTAATCATAGATTGTCTTGAGGGGTTATTTTTAAAAAAAATTTATGTGTGTAAGTGTTTGCCTGCATGTATATAAGTGTACCTGTGTGTGCAATGCCTGTGGAGGTCAGAAGAGGGCATCATCTCTCCTGGATGCAGAGTTAGGTAGAGTTGTTAGCTGCCATGTGGGTGCTGGGAACTGAATCTCCGTCTTCTATAAGAGTAGCCATTGCTCTTAGGCACCAAGCCATCTCTACATTTTTTTTTAAACAACATTTTTTCTTTTTCTTTAGATTTATTTTATTTTGAATTGTGTGTGTGTGTGTGGGGATATGTGCTTCGTTTTTCTTTTCTTTTTTTTAAACTAAGTATTGAAAATACAAAGATGAATGAATGAGACCTAGGCCACAGAGTATGAAAGTGCAGGTACCCGTGGAGGCCAGAAGCATTGGATCCCTTGGAGCTGGAGTTACTGGCAGTTGTGAGCTATCTGATGTGGGTACTGGGAACTGACGGGTTCTCTGAAAGAGCAGTAGGTACTTAATCACTGAGGGCTCAATCGCTGAGCCATCTCTCTAGCCCCAAGATCACACTTTGTTTTATGATAAAGTTTATTGGGGCAATTCATGATAGAGATAACACATAAGATAATCAATAAAGAACTTCCTGATGGTATCATCATAAGTTCTTGCATTGTAAGAGATCTTATAGCCTGTCCATCCCAGTTTCTTCATTCTATACACTAAAATTGAGATATATTGAACAGTTACCTTCACTGCCCATATTATGTGGTTATTATTGGTCTCAAAGTTGGGAGATTTTTTTTTTTCCATCTAGTTGTTTCTGTTACACCACCATTTTAACCTGCTTGCTTAGTCTACGTGCTTACTTCTTCACTTCAACTCTTCAACTTAACTCTTATTCTAAAATTTGTCATGTATTTTATAAAAATATTGGTAGTCATTACTTTTTCACATTATTTATTCATATATTCAACATATTTGTTCCTTTTAAAATCTGAGTATTTTGAAAAATAAAGATGAATGAATGCGATGTAGTCCACAGAATATATACATTACTTCTTCTAGGAGGTAAAGAATAGTAAGTACTCAAAAGTTATTAAGTAAATGAGTAAGATGAATGAACAAACAGACGACTCTGTGCCATTTAGGAAAGTCGTAAAGGTGGAGGTCTTGCTTTTACTGGGCACAGAGAACATGTATACACAAGGTACTGTGCTAAATAAGACAGTGGTATGGATCGTCTCCAGCAACTGTGACTGAATACTTGAGGAGCAGCTCGTAGGATTTTCTTCCTCTTTTGTCACATAAAGTTTTCCATGCTCCCACCAGTAAAAGTGACCTATCGTGGCCGGTCAAGTGAAGTACAGAGAGTCCTGTACAAACTTTGATGGGGAAGTTGTGATCAGAACTGGAATTGAAGATCTTCATTTGATCTTGTTTTTTAAAAACGAGTTGATCTAAGACTTACTGTTTTTGTGTGATTCTTTTTTCCTGAAGAAAAGAACAATTATTATTAATGTACTCTTCTCGAAATCAGACCATATGGAAAATTAGGTTGTTTTACAAATGCTTAGATTTTTTTTGTACAAGAACTAACAGTAAAAACTTAGAATAAAGCGATTACAATTCTTGCTAATGACAAGAAAAAACATTATGTTAATATATGTAAACATTAGGAAGTAGTATTCTGCACATGTTTATGCGAAGATTATTGTTAAATTATTCTTTGCAACAGAAATTTAGAACTTCGTAATTTCAGACTTGGTTTTAACGACACAGTGATACTTTTCCACAGGTGACACTGTGTTGTGGGATAGTATTTCTGGTAACTTTTAAAGACAGAATCCAGGAAGCATTAAAGTGAATTGTGAGCCATGATGGCCTGTGTGTGCAGAAAGCACCAGGAGATCTCTATTTTTTGATTTCTCACCTCTTTTGCATTCAGTAACAAAGATAAGTAATTATCAAAGGGAGCTAGGTCTGCCTTTGTCCTGCAGCTTTAAATCACACAAGACTGCTTTGTAGGACCCAGATAAAATACTTTTGCCAAATTGAGTTTTGGCTAAATGAGAGGGTAAGGCTTTAAGGCTCAGGTAGAACCCTTTGGAATTGGAGTCATAAACGGAATCAGTAGTTTTTCCTTTTTCTGTCTACAGGAGGCCATCATGAAGCCCCTTGATCACAAGAATTTGGATCTGGATGTGCCATACTTTGCTAGTGTTGTAAGGTGGGGGTTACTGTCTTGCCCTGACTAATAGAAATAAAAAAATTAGCGTTTTATATGATTTTGCTCTGTGGTTTCTGAAATACTAGTTTAATGATATCTTTCATTACTGGAATGTCTGTGTTCTCTATGTTAAACACGAAGTTTTGTTCATTACTTGTATTCTGAACCTCTTTCCTTTTTCCCCTACAGCACGACAGAAAATGTAGCTGTATATATCTGGGCGAACCTCCAGAAATTCCTTCCGAGGGGAGTTCTCTATAAAGTAAAAGTGTATGAAACTGATAATAATATTGTGGTCTATAAAGGAGAATAGTTCTTAATGACTAATGTTGTAGAAAGACCAATTTTGTATTTGAAAAGGCTCTTTATCCTTTTAGAACATTAAGCGTTCACCATGTAATTGTATCTCTATGCTGTGTTCTGGAGTGCCTGATCTGTTTTGTTGTATATTTAAATATGCTTAAAAATCAAACTTGCAGTGTATCTTGAATATCTTTTTTAGTGAGAAAGCAAGTAGCCCCCCAGAATGTTGGATTGGCAGTTGGTTGAATCCATGGCTGTGGAACCCACACAGGTCACCGACTGCAGTTATTTACCGAATTCTTCCCTGTTCTCTTTTCATTATGAGTGGCTCCTCAAGAGTGCATTTTCTTGCTTTGCACAAACAACTGCTATCTGGTGTTCCTGTTGGTATGCTAAACTTTTTAAATGCAGGGTTTTACATTTCTCTCCATGTTGCAGTCAGTACACAGTGGAGTCTCAGAATGTTGCTACCTAATACATTCTAAAAGAACTTGGACACCGACTATGATTCTAGAAAAATTTGTAAAATAGGCTATTGGAGAGCACCTAAAGGACTTTCATTACAAATTTTGACAGTGCAATGCCCATTTGGTTAAATTTTAATATGTTTTAGTTGGCAAACTATTTTATTCATGTAGAATATTTTGTATTGGTTACCTGAATGGCAAGATTGCTGTTGTTTTTAAAGGTACTTTCTGTTTGAATTTTTACAGATACCATGCAAGGTGGGCATTGTTTCCATTTTCCCATTAAAAAAATTAAATTTGAAAAAATTTAAGTTTTTGCTTAATATCACTCAGCAAATAAATTGAAAAGTGGGCATGCCACATCAAAACACACACTGAAAAAAAGATTACATATATTTCCAGATTTAAAAAAAATAATCCAAATTTTACAGATCTGATCTATCACAAAAACATTACTTTTCATGATAACATTGGCATTTCTGATGTTTGTTGCTTATGAGTTACTTGAAGATAATATTTGAAAGATTTTTTCTGTGTGTGTGTGTGTATGTGTGTGTGTGTACATGGCAAATGTTTGGTGCACACTTGTCATGTTGAGTGTGCAGAGGTCAGACGACAACTTTTCTAGTTGGCTTTTTCCTGTCTTTTACATGGGTTCTGGGGATCAAACTCAGGTGGTCAGACTTGGCAGCAAGTGCTTTTACATTCTGAAAGCACTTCTGAACAATCTTGCCTCTTGCCCGCTCCAAAGATAACATTTTTTTTTCTACTTGCTCTCCCACTGAGTCAATCAATCAGTCGATCAATCAATCAGTCTCCCCCCAACTCTCCCTATGTATCATCTCTCTGTGAAGCACATGAGTGAGCGAGTGAGTGAACGGTTGGAAGGACCAGAGTCTACAGGTGGCTTTCTTTTCTTTCAGAGACAGTATTAAATTCTGCTGTAATTGTTGCTTTCCGTATTTCTTGTTTTTCTTTTGCCATTGTGAATTTCTTGTGGGTAAAGTCCTTCTTCTCAGTATCATATCTGCTAAATAGTACACAGCAGTTTTTTGTTAATTAGATAAGTCAAGGGCACATTGTTAAAAACTTGAAATTTTTTTTAGCACTGAGCAAGTACTTTTAGATTTGATTCACTAGAGTATTTTGGGGCTGCTGCTGTCTAGTCAGTCTCATCTCTGGGCTTCAGTTCCCTTACCTGTGAAGTATGTCTGTAGACTTGATGCGTTCTGGATTTACTTCTGCTGCTTTTATGCCAGACGATTAAATAAGCTTTTAAACATAGCTCACTTATTTGACATTTGTTTATTTGGTTGGGGGAAGGCAAACATGAATGCCACAGCAGGTGTGCAAAAGTCAGAGGACAACCTTTAGAGTCAGCTCTCTGTCATGTGGATTCCAGGGATAGCTCAGGTCATCATGCTCGGCAGCAAGTGCCTTTACCCACTGACCATCTTGCTGGCCCCTGTGTCCAATGATTTTAAATGCCAAGGGAATAAATGTTATAATTTTGAGAAGAAAAACTATCACTGTAGGGTGGTGAGGGTTAGGAGAGCTAGTTGAAAAAGTAAGTCCTAAATGGCACAGGAGGTGTGGTGAGGAAACTTGTAGTGTAGAATTCAGGAGAAAAGAGGAAATGAACGCCCAAAGGGTCAGAGTTGACTAGCAAGGTTACTAGGATGAGAAAATGCAAAGTGTGTTGGAGATGTGTGGTAGAGGAACAGTGCTGTGCAAAAGCATCCTGGGAAGTGAGCTTGGAAGTACAGGAGGAATGGGGGCAGCCTACAGGGCTTTGGATGAGAAGTTGGTCTTTTTTTTAATAATTAAAACAATTTTTTCTGATAACTTCATGTACTCTTTCTTCTTCTTTGATTATTTTTATGGGGCTTTTGGCTACTCTAACATTCCCCCCTCTGAAGAGGTAACCCTAAAATCTTTTAAGGATTAGATACAAGCTCCCTAATACTTTCTTGGCTATACTAACATTCCCCCCTCTGATGAGGTAACCCTAAACTCTTTTAAGGATTAGATACAAGCTCCCAAATACTTTTGACATTTTTGGCCTTTGGAACAGAGTATGTTGCTAACAGGCCCAAGGACATTTTGACTTTTAGTCTAGAAACTGACTACTTTTCTTTGGGGTCTTTTTACCCTAACTGCCTAGCCAATTCCTACCTCCTATTCTTATCATGCCAAAAGGTTTTTTCTCTGTTTTATTCTTTAAAAGCAGGTGAGTAGGATTGCTCAGACATTGCTAGGTCACATGAAGATTGGTGGCTCCAAGAGTTCCGTGGTTCTTGGCAAGCGTGCTGTCTGACAAAGTTCCAGCCGAAAGCCGATGGCCGCTGCTCTTTTGGTGGACATCCCTCCCCCAGTTACTCCTGGTTTTTGTAACTTGTATAACCTTCTCTTCTTTAAGTATTTCGATAACCAACTCTGATGATGGAATGGGAAACTAAGCCGGGGAAATCTCTGCCTTTAGCAGAATTATCATGTTACTAAAACAAAATGAAAGTAAAAAGATAGACAACTTTCTCCTATGACTATGACCCCGTTTGGACCTGCATTTGTGATTAATAATGAGGCTTTCCAAAAGGAAAAGATAGCATGCAATAGATGCCTTGCTGCCTTTTACAGGAGTTTATGATTTTAACCCTGAATGAGGAACTATTGAGACTAAAGTCTGAAGGAAAAACTACTTGGCTTAGGGAAATTCCCTCTTGAATAAAAAGATTAGCTAGATCAGGAAAAAGCTGGTAGTGTGTGACCTCTGAAGAAAAAAGGCCTGTTCGTTTACAGAGACAAAAAGCAGTTCAAAAAGCCCTTAAAAGATAAATGACAACAAAATAATAAAGGATACTGGAAAAGAAAAAAAATAATAATACAACTCAAAGAATACAAAACGTTCAGAAAGAGATAGCAAAAGGGAGAGGAAAAAGGTAAATTGGAAAATTTGTTAGACAATAGATAAAAAGAGTTGGTTGTTCCCGTTCCCATGAGAAGAATAATTTTCTCAAATATACACACCAACCTGTAAATGTTAAATTCAAAGAATTAAAGGGCAAATGGGGACAGGCTGTCTTACACTCCTATGGTAAAACAGAAAATAGAAACTGCAAGGCTATAAAGAAAACAATAAAGACATTGCTTGGCTATGTTAAGAAAAGGTTAATCATTGAACTTTATACTTTTACTGTGATTATTGAAAAATATTGTGCACTGAGAAATATTGTGCAAACTCATGGTTTGATTTATGGTCAGATGCTTTACTGCTATTGTAAGCTTTCTAATTATAAACAAAGGTGGCAGAAAGCTGCTTTTTCAAAAAGAAAGAAGATATTCAGGCTGACCTCTTCCTAGCGGGTCAGTCAGCAGCCTCTACTAGAACTGCAACTGTGGTTTCTGGTACAGTCATTTCTGCCGCTGCTGTTACCTTCACCCTGTCAGGCCCCGGACTCAGCTGGAGCAGGACTCCGGCAGAACGTAGCTAGGAATGAGGTTGGGAAAGGTAGGCAGGGACACCAGGGAGTAAAGCACATTGCACTTTGCAGAAAGAGTGTCAGTGGTTGTTTAGAGTGAGAATTAGGGAGTTTCTGGCTAGAGAAATATAAAATTCTTCAAATCAACTTTTGGAAAGAAAACCAACTTGAAGATGAGAAGTTAAGAAAAGTGGAATCACCATACAATGGGTTGTTTTTGTCATTGTTTCTTTTGTGTGTATGTATGTGTGTGCATATTTGCGTAGGTGTGTGTGCATACATGTGTGTGTGCTTGTGGAGGCAGAGGACAGCCTTGGGACAGAGTGTTGTTGACTGGAGCTTGCCACGTAGGCCTGTGAGCTCCAGGGATCTGCCTGTCTCCACCTGCCCAGCATTGGGATTACAAATGTGTGCCACCACAGCTGGCTTTTTTCTACATGAGCTCTGGGGTTCAAACTTGGGCCTTCATGCTTGTGTGGCAAGTTCTTTACAGACTGATCTATTTCTCCAGTCTTTTAATTATTTTTTTAGATGAGGTCTTGTTATGTAGCCCAGGCTGGCTTCAAACTCGTGATATTCCTCGTGCCCTAGTTCTTGAATGCAGAGATGACAGCTGTGAACCACCATGCCTAGCCTATTGCTGTATCTTGTGAATATAATGAACATGCTCAGACATCGTTTGCATTGTCTTCATTGATGTAGCAACCACCAATGGCCACATAGACAATGATCAGTGGTATAGGTAGGTATGGCCACTAGTACACAACCATTTGGAATTTTAAGCTTCAAAATTTTAAATTCCTCCTGGAATTGAAATCACCTTAAAGATGGGAAACAGATTGTGCTCAGTTTGCTTTTGTTATCTCTGAGATATTTCTAGCCTCCCTCACACATAGAAAAGTCGTTGTTAGTTTCACACGATTGATTTCACTTTGTAGCAAGATTCTACTGCAACATGTGTTTGGAAAGTGTCCGGGATAAACATGCTGAAGTCTCTAAATAGCTGCAGAAAGGATGGCTCTCACTACATGAGAGAGGTACAGGCAAGAAGTTCAGTGACAGGAAGGTTTTCAGAGGGGCAGTTCTGCTTTGCCTTGGTGCGTCCATCTGTTGTCTTGTTTCAGGAATCTGTGTTCTGCAGTAGCGACACAGAAGAGCTAACAACAAAAAGAAACAGAAACTGTTCCATATATGGGGGCTACAATATTGTCTCTCTATATATATATATTTTATATATATATATATATATATATATATATATATATATATAAATCTGTCCATCCATCCACACACTGCATAGGTATGCTTAAGAAAGACATCGCAGGCTTGTGTTCCTAAAGCTACTTGAGAAACAAATACTTAAGCCCAAGTTCATTTTCATTCAACCAATTAATTTTTCACTAAAAATTCTCAACACAGTATGATAATAAACATGAACCAAGATTTCAAACCCTTTATTACTTCCCACAGTTGTCTTAGTAAATACGTCTTGTGTCTGGGTACAACCTGAAAAAGTAGAAGGGTTGGTGTTATCTTTCATTAAAGATTTAAAAACTTTTGATGGGCCAGAGAGCTGGCTCAGTGGTTAAGAGCACTTGCTGTTCTTGCAGAGAACTGGAGTTTGGTTCCCAACATCCAAGTTGGATGGTTCACAACTGCCTGTACCTCCAGTTACAGGGGATCTGATGCCCTCTTCTGGTCTCCACAGGCACCTGCACTCACATGCACATATACCTACACATACTCATAATTAAAATAAATCTTAAAAATTTTAAATTTGATCATAGCTAGAACTACAGATGGGTATCTTGTGGACATGCCAGACTTAACTTTTCCAAATACCAAGTTCCAATTTTCTCCTTCCTTTCTCAGTCATCCTTAAAAATGTCGCTACCGTTAAAAGCGCTGGTTTCCCTTGCAGAGGACCTGAGTTTGATTCCCAGCACCCACATGGTGGCTAAGAACCTCTATAACTCCAGTTCCGGGGAGTCTGATGCCTTCTTCTGACCTCCACAGGCATTGCATGACACAAGTGCACCTACATACATGCAGGCAATATACTCATACACATAAAATAATAATAAAATACCTCTACCATCAATTTTTTTTCATTAGGCCAGAAATCTGGGCTTTGTCCTTGACCCTTTCACACTCCACCCTGTCTCACCTCGAGCACCTTAATCAGAGTTCTATTGGTTCTACCTCCAAGACCTATAGTATTGGTTGTTTCTTGCTCCATTTCTGAAGCCAACACCTTAGTTGAAACTGCCATCATTTCTTTCTTGCTTGGATTCCCGACATTGCATCTTAACTGGTCTTTGCTTTAGCTTGGGTCTCTTCCACAGTCCTGTGGACCTTTCTAAAATAGGGATTCAAATCTTGCCCCCGCCCGCCATGTTGTCCCTGGAAACACCCTCTTGCTTTTAGAATATATTGCAAACTCCACACTGCTTCCCAAAGTCTGCGTGGTCCAGCCAGGGCCCAGTACTTGATGTAGTCTATGAAGATCTTCTCATATCCTTAAATCATCTGTAGATCACTTACGATACCTAACATGAAACATTCCATAAATAACTGTTACTCTGTTTTGTTCAGGGAGTCTTGTATGTGTTCAAAACTTACACAATTTCCTCCCAGTATTTTGGTTCTGCAGTTGGTCAAATCCATGGCTGTGGAACTCATGAAGAGCACTGACTGTAATTATTTACTGAATAAGTGAACAGGCCTTAAAGGCTGGTTGAGCCTGATTTGGTAAATGATATTTGGGTTTGTGATTTAACACCAAAGCTTTTGGAGCATGCATGAGGTAGCATACTTTGATATTCTTTATTTATTATAGGGAACAACCCCAAAGATTTCATTCAAGCCTGTTTATCCTGCTAACTTTATTTTCTGGGGAACTTCCATTTCTTCTTTGAGTAAAATCTCTTTGGTCCTTAACTAGTAATGCAGATGAAGATGAGCTAGAACTCTCAATCTCTTAGTTCAAAGCTCTCCTCACAATTGCATCATTCTCCAGCAACCCTGACCTGGGGTTCCTTTTCCACAGGATCTGTAAGAAAGGTATCACGTAAGAATGATGATCTCCAGCTGTCTTGTAGGTTTGCCTCGGGAGGAGCCTTGGGTGATCCTGCAAAGATTGCTTTTTTTCACTCTATGTCTGAGCCGGAGAGCAGGGTACCATGTGGGATGTGGAACTGCACTCTGTCAGGCAATGTGTTTTCAGCAAATAAGGCCTGGCTTGCTGCTGTGATCTCAATAATTTCTAGAATACTTGGGAGACAGTCAAGGTTCCATTCTTGAAGGAAAACAAAAACAAAACAAACAAAAACAAAAACAAAAAAAAACAATGTTTAGAAAAGAAAGAAGAAAAAAGGAGGGGGTTGGGGAGATTTCCCAGTGGTTAAAGCCCCCCCCCCCTTGGTTTGAGCCTCGAAATGTAGAGACAGGATTCCCAGAGCAAGCCGGATAGCGAAACTGGTCATATCCATCCATGAGCTCTGAGTTTGATTCAGGAACCCTGCCTCAATGATTAAGGTGGAAGAGTTATCAAGCAGAATTCCTGACATCAACCTCGGGCTGCCACATGGGTGCATCCATGCGTACTCACACATGTGCAAACATGCATACACACACATGCCCCCTCCCCACCACACACACAATGTGAAAAGAAAAAAGGAACTGTGGAGATCATTTCCCTGGTGAGCCTGACAACTGGAGTTATACTTGGGACCCACATGGTCACAGGAGAGAACCTACACACACACACACACACACACACACACACACACACACACACTAT
>NW_008337842.1:2306869-2312175 GCF_000622305.1 Nannospalax galili | reverse complement strand
TAATAAAAAGTCTGTGACCAAGTTGTGGGGTATAAAGTATTCCCTCTCATGAGATTGTGCTATGCTTGTATAGTTATGAACTTAAGGATTTGGCATTTACTGGCTTGTGAATGAACAGTGTAGCCTCCAAGATGTTACCCTGTGTTTCATTTAATGCCCACAGCTCTTCAGGGTGGCAGTCATCTCCAGTTTACCAATGCATCTGAAGCTCAAGGAAATTAACAATTGTGTAGAATAGTTTTAGTTGTCAACTTGACACACCTGGGTAGAGGGAGCCTCATTTGGTGAATTGTCTCCATTGAACTGGCCTGTGGCCATGTCTGTGGGGCATCTTCTTGATTGTTGAGTGATGTGGGAGGGCCCAGCCCACTGTGGGTGGTGCCAGCCCTGGGCAGGTGGGCCTGTGTTGTATAAGAAAGCAAGGTGGAGCAGGGGCCCGAGGAGCAAGCCAGCAAGCAGCGTTCCTCCATGGCCTGTGTTCCAGCTCCTGCTTCCATGTTCCTGTCCTGAGTTCCTACCTTGGACTCCCTGATGAACTGTGGCCCTGGAGACGTAAGCTGAATAAACCCTTTTCTCCACAAGTTGATATTGGTCAGAATGTTTCTGTCACAGCAGTGGAGAAACAAACTAGAGCAACAATCTGTTTGTTTTCAAACAGGGTCTCCTGTAGCTGTAGATAGCCTTTAACCCCTGATCCTCCAGCTTCTACCTCACACATCCTGGGTTTCAGAGCACTACCACACCTGGCCAAGATGAAAGATCTTGTTCAAGGTCATCCCATTAAGTGAAGAGCCAGAGTCTGAATTTCAGTCTCTTTGGCTTAAAACAGGAGTGAGCTTCACACGTGAGTATATGGATGTGCACACACACCCTCCCAGTGCAACAATTAAAATAACTTTCAAAGATTTCCCAGAGCTGTTTAAATGTACATCATGTGCATATTTTATTCTTTCAAAGAATGGGTCATGTATGTAAGCAGAGATGAGCATGGGGATTTTGCATATATTAATGTACTTCCCACTTATATCAAGTGTATATTTACCTTCATTATACCTATGTATATTGGTTATAACTTGCATAAAATCAATGTGAGACAATCCATATGTCCCACTTTTATTGAGCCACATTCAGGGAAATATAGTTCCAATAGTCAGAAGTAAAATAATTATAATTTTCATGTGCATCTCTTTTTTTTTGGTCTTTTTGAGACAGGGTCGCTCCGTAGCCCCAGCTGTCCTGGAACTCACTATGTAGACCAGGGTGGCCTTGAACTCGCAGAGATCCACCTCTGCCTCCTGAGTGCTGGGATTAAAGGCGTGTGCCACCACGCCCGGCCTGTGCACCTCTTTTAAAAAACATTTTTATTGAATTTTTGTGCATTTCATACAGTGCATCTTCATCATACTTAGACCCCTTTCCCTATATGCACACTCCCATAACCCCTCCACTGGTTTTCGCGTTGTCGTATATGTTAAGGCCTATTGAGTCAAGTTTGTGTCCTCAGACATCCCTTGGTGTAAATTCATCCTATGAGCCTGGTCAGCTTACCTAGAGTCATTCCCTTAAAGAAGATCAACTCTCCCTCACCCAGCAGTGATCAGCTGTCAATAGTTTCTCAACAAGGTTGGGGCCTCTTGCCCATTTCCCAAGTTCTGTGCTGGGTTTTGTCCGATTGAGTTTGCATGGGTCTTGTGCATGCTGACACTGTTGCTGTAAATTCATATGAGCAAGCTCCCAGAAGCCTGGAAAACTGTTTCCTTGTGGTCATCTACCACCCCTAGCTCTTACAATCTTTCCGGCCCCTCTTTCACAATGGTCCCTGTGCCCTAGGTGGGTGATGTTTAATACAGGAGTCCTGTCCAGGGACATGCACTCTGCCTTCTCTTATTCTCTACACTTTGGTCAGTTGTGACCTTCTATGTTAATTGTCCTCATATTGCATGAGGAAGCTTCACTGGTAAGAGTGTAGAGAGATGTATTAGCTTTCTCTTTACCTCCTGTTTCACTGTGTTCCATGAGCCTTAAGTGTAGAGGATCCATTGTAGAAATGTCACTTAGGACTGGGTATCTCACAGACTAAACTTATACTGTGTTTGACCCGTTGTGGAACTCTGCAATAGTCTCCATTTGTTGCAAAAAGAAGCTTCTTTGATGAGTGGTGACAGGTATACGTGTCTGAAACATAAGGATCAATATTTGTATATTATCAATATACAGTAAGAAATTACATTTGTTTAGGGATGTCACAAAAGTAGGCTTTTCTCTAGGCTCTATGACCTCTCCAGCCATGTGTATTTGGCTATGTTTACAGTGTCACACATGAGTCCCTTTCCATTGTGTGGGGCTTTAAGTCCAATTAGATAGCTGTTGATTACCCCCAGGACAAAAGTGCCACTAATGCGTATTTTTCAGTAGGCTTTTGAACTAATACATTTCCCTCTGGTTTTTCATACCCCTAGGCATTATCTGTCTCGCCTCTCTCTCTTTTCCTGTCTAATTCTCCTTCTTCCTCCCCAGTGAAAGTACACCTATTTCCTTCTTGATAATACCTATCTCCTATTATCCTGTCTCTTTACCCCCATGGTTCTTTGTATAACCCTCCCCTTGCCCCAGTTAAATACTCCCATTTTCCCCATTTCACCCTTGGTAACACCTGTCTCCTATTAGCTCCCTTGCTCAGGTCTCTTTCTTCCCTTTACCTCCATGGTTTCTTTCCACTTTCCTGGTTCCTTTGGTTACATCAGGGTATATACACACATTTAAGGATTTGGTGATAAGATCCACAGATGAGGGAGAACATACATTGTTTTTCTGAGTCTGTGTTACTTTGGTTAGTATAACGGTTTCTACCCATCCGTTTACCTGCAACTTCATGATTTCGTCTTTCTTTATTGCTGAGTAGAACTCCATTGTGTGAATTCATTTTCACCTCTTGAAGGACATTAAGGGAGAACCAGTCTGTAGCCCAGATCCACCTTTGGGAAACTCCAGAGCCTCTCTCTTACACTGGCTATAAACTTCTCTGTGCCTCAGTCCCCACAATTCAGCTCTTAATTACGTAGCAAATCTTAATCTTTCCTCCCTATTATCCATTATTTAGATTCTCTGTGAGAGGACAGAGCTGACCCAGACAGCCAGAAGGCATTCTACTTAAGAAGAGTGAAGGGTGGCGTTGGGGCTGGAGGAGGGAGCAGGGCTGAAAGGTCATGCATTCACTGTGTCTCTGAACATTTGCAAATTCGTAATCTTAGTCCTTTCTCTAGTGCCATTGTTAAACTACTTGGTCTTCTTGCCCATCAGTATATCAATGTTGGTATCTTTCTAGGGATTAAATAGTGATGTTTAGATGGCATTTCCTTTGTGCCAGCCCTTGCTCTAGATGCTTTGCGTGCATTCACTTAATCTTCATAGCCACCCATGACACAGGTGGCAAGCAACTTGTAAGAGGTCCTATAGCTACTAATAATCAAATGAGCTTGAACCCAGGCAGTCTGGCTTCAGAAGCTTTTGTTTAACCACTTGCCATACCACCTGTCCTATAAAATGACATACTTTTACTTAATTGTTACTATTTTTAATATTTAAAAAGTAGCCTGGTATGGTGGCACATTGTAATCAGCACCAGAGAGGTGGAAGAAGCCAGAGTATTAGAAATTCAAAGCCAACCCCACTTACCTGAGACCCTTAAAAAAGGGGTAATGTGAGGGTTGATAATCCATGAGTCTAAATTTTCTACCTCTTTTGATTTATTGGTGAAATAGTTGGTCTATTGCCCTGATTTGGGATTCTTGGTGAATGACTTTGAAGTAATTGGATTTGGAAGGCATCTGTCCTTTTTCCTACTTTCTTAGAATGAAGGATTGCTTGCTTTAAGATGGGTAGAGGATTGTTTTTTCTAATTACTTAATTATGGTGAATTTATAAAGCATAAAGCTACAAAGCATGAAAGTAGCAAAGCAGAGCTAGTGAGCGGGGTAGAAAGCAGCCCGTTTGCAGTCCCATCCTTCCTGCGGTGCAGCCCTCCTCACAGTTCTGTGTGTATATGCGGAGACACTTTCCAATTAATGAGGATCAGAAGATTGATTGCAAATAAGAGGACCAGGATTAGCTATTCCTGAAACTGCTGATGTGTGTGCATATCACTTGAGCTCTTTCCTCTGATTCTGCTGCTGACCCTGCTTGCTATTCACTAAATACATTTAAAGAGTAGTCAAGGGCTAGAGGGATGGCTCAGTGGTTAAGAGCACTGGTGGTTCTTGCAGAAGACCCAAGTTCAAATCCCAGCACCCGCATGGTGGCTAACAACTGTCCATAACTCCAGGTTAAGGGGATCTGATGCCCTCTTCTGTCGTCTGTGGACATTGTATGACACGGGCGCATTTATACACATGCAGGCAATACACTCACG
This sequence comes from Nannospalax galili, assembly GCF_000622305.1. Lineage (NCBI taxonomy): Eukaryota > Metazoa > Chordata > Mammalia > Rodentia > Spalacidae > Nannospalax > Nannospalax galili. The sequence goes on along the minus strand of NW_008337842.1, from coordinate 2,307,767 downwards.
CACATAAAATTAAACGCCCCCCCCCAAAAAAAAAGAGTGATCAAGCATGGCAGTTGCCTGGAACCTGTGCTGCCTCAGTTCCTGCCTCCTGAGTGCAAGACAGGCGTCACCTGTGCAGCAGTGTGTTCTTCTGAGCCTAGGCTTTTGCTTCACAGTCCTCAGAGTGTTCCCAGCAGCCTTCACTGCTCCCAAGCTGTCAGATGTGGTATAAGGTAACACCTAGTTCTCTTCCCTGACTAGATCCTTAAAACTACTATTGGGCATGACAGAGGCAACCAAACTGAGATCTGGAAGAGGGCCGAGATGCTGGAGTCAACAGTTATCTAACAGAAGAGGAAGTGAAGGCAGAAGAAGACACAGCAGTTTGTCTAAGCTCAACGTTCTGCTTAAGTTAGGACAGGCATTTAACGCGTTCCTTGTCTCCTAGTCCAGTGTTCTTGCTCAGCTGCCTCTGTACTCCCTGGCTGAGTACACCTACATTAAACCTGAGATGAGGGTCAGGCTGAGCCATGAAAGATAAATATGAAACCTGCTCCTAGCATATTGGGTCAGGATTTGCTGCTGCTTATTTTAGAGATGGCACTGAGCAGTAGGGCCTGGAGAACCACACAGCCTACATGCAGCAAAGGACTCCCACACCTGCTTGTCAAATGACCTAGTGAGCTAGTCTTTCTGGAGGAACTGGTCATCCAGGAGCTACTCAGGAACCTCCAGGTTGTCCTGGTTAAGGAGCAGGCCCTAAAGCTGTGTAAGATCAATCTTTAAATCCCAACTTCACTATTTGTTCATTGACTGACTCTGGGCAGTATTTCTCTCTCCTCTCTCTCTCTCTCTCTCTCTCTCTCTCTTCTCTCTCTCCCCCTGCCTAGTTTGCAAGATGTATAAAAAAGAGGAAGAA
>NW_008337842.1:2289523-2306828 GCF_000622305.1 Nannospalax galili | reverse complement strand
CTCTCTCCTCTTTCTCCTCCCCTCTCCCCCCTCCCTCTCCCTCTCCCTCCTTCTCCAGGGTTTCATACTATATACCTCAGGTTTTTCTGGAACTCACTATGAGCCACCACCCCAGGCTTATAATTCTCTTCTTTCACTGAGTGTCCCCATCTATAAAATGGCCAACCTTCATAGAGCTGGGGTGAGGGTTAAATGAGACGATTCATGCACAGTACTTAGCATAAGTGTCGAAAGATATCAGTAGCACCCAGTGATGTTAGAAAAAAAATGGTGGAACAAAAGACTCCAAGTCCTTCCACAGAACCAAACATTAAGATGGTAAAGCCCATGAAAATCAACTTTTTAAAGACTTCTTAGATCTATTCAAAACAAAACAGAACAGAACAAACAAAAAATCTAGCTTGTTGGTCAATGCTTAGTGAAGAAAGAAGATGCTAAATTTTGATATTTTAGAAAATCCAGGCTGGGTATGATGTTGTATACCTTTAATCCCATCACTGGGGAGGGAGGGACAGGCAGAGCTCTTTGAGTTCCAGTGCTGCCTGGTCTACATAGGGAGTTCCAGGCTAGCCAGGGCTACATAGTGAGACCCTGTCTCAGAAGAGAAAAAAAAATCTGTAATGTCCCTGGCTTACTGATGAGATGTCAGAAAAGAAGCTTCAGTGACCACACAAGGAATGCAGTCTGCAAATATAGCTTAGAAGAGCACTAAACAAAGACAATGGCCCGCACTAGAGGAATGACTCAGCATTTAGGAATATTTGCTACTCTTGGAGAGGACCTGAGTTCAGTTCCTAGGACCCACATGATGGCCTAGAACTACAGTTCCAGGGGATCTGTTGCCCTCTTCTGGCCTCTGCAGGCACAAGGCACACGTGGTAAACATACATACATGTAAGGCAAAACACTTATATACACCTCTCCACCCTTACCTCTGCTGGTGGAGCTGTGCATCCCGCCTAGTCACTGTGCCTCTGCCTTCGTAATGCCCACACCCCCTGGCTTCCACAGGGCCAGGCAGTAGGCACAACCAGGAGGTTATTGTGACCACACCAACAAGCCGCACTCTGTAACACCTCTCTTGTGAGAGGCTGGGCCTGTGAGCAACCGTTGCACAGTGCACCTATGGTTGGCCGGCCGTCATCATCATCCAGTGACTGTCAAGAACCTGACTTCAGTTATTAGCAGTGACAGGACCCTAGAGGACACTGGTGTAATGCTTGGTGTGAAGCCGTGACACACCCTGACTGCCACCAGGAGAATCTTAGATTGGAAGCCTGTGAGTTGCCGCTGCCTGCCGTGCAAACCCAGCTTCTGCTTTACCCACAGTAAAACTTTGTGGGGAATTAACTTGTTCGAGAACATCTTGGACCATAATGGGGTGATTTGCTGAGTAATGCCCAGAAACAGCCAAGGTATATCCTGCATATACTTGGGCTGCAAATAACTGACTTTGATGAGGAAACTCTAATGTTTCTGATTGCTGAGGAGGAGAGGAATCCTTACTTGTCAGTCATAAGCAATGTTTAAGAGAAACAGAAAATATGAAAATTCCATTCCAAGAAATCTGGGTGTATTCTGACCCAAAACCATGTACAAAGGAAAGGAAGTGGGCCCTTACTTTGGCCCAATCTATATGTAAGAATTATAGATCTGGGCTCAGTGATTAAGAGCACTGGCTGCTCTTGCAGAGGACTGGGGTTTGGTTCCCAGCACCCACATGGCAGCTAACAACTGTCTGTAACTCTAGTTCCAGGGGATTCAATGCCCTCTTCTGATCTCTGCAGGCACTGCATGACACAGGTGCACTTACATACATGCAGGCAATACATTTGTACACATTAAAACAAAAAGAATTATAGATCACTGGCATTCTAATGAGATATAATTTCTCTGGCACCAAGTTCAGATGTGTTGCATAAGATGGATGGGGCTTCTCATTTGCTGAGAGGACATGAAGTTGGTGGGGTCAGGAGATGTAAGATGAGGGCAGAGGTGGGGGAGGGGGTCTGAATATGATCAAAATATATTGTATCGAATACTTGAATCAATAACATTTTTTTAAAAAAGACAACAGAAACCAAGCATGGTAGCACATGCCTTTAATCCTGGCACTCAGGAGGCAGAGGCAAGCAGATCTCTGTGGTAGTGAGGCCAGCCTGGTCTACATAGGGAGTGCCATGCCAGCTAGAGCTAAAGGGAGACCCTGTCTCAAAAAAAAAAAAAAAAATAGACAACAGCCTTCAAACAACCAACAATAGCAAACTCTGGCTGTGTGTATAGGAGAATCATTATAATATTCAAAATGCCCAATTTTCAACAACAAGACAAAGCATACCAAATATCAGAAAAGTATGGTCAATTCAAAGGAAAAATATTTGGCAGACATGTCCTCAAGGAGCCCAGTCATTGGGCCTAAGTAGCAAACGCTTTAAGTCAACCATCTTAAGATGCTCAATGAGGAAAAGGAAACCATGGACAAAGAACTGAAGGAGGCAGGAGAATTACTTCTGAACAGAGGCTATCAGTGGCAGAGAGACCGTGGTGAGACACCAAATAGAATTTGGGAGCTGTAAAATATAATGACTAAGATAAAATTTTGGGGCTCAGCAGCAGACCTGAAGAGACAGAAGAATCTGAACTTGAAGACAGGTTGGTTGGAATGATCTAGTTTGAGGAACAGGAAGAAAAAGAATGAAGGACAAATGAAAAACCTGTGGACTGTAAATACACCAACATACGTGCAACATGTTCCCAAAGGAGGGGAGAGAAAGGCACTAGGAGAATAAATAGTGGCTGGAAACTCAACCAGTATTGATGAAAGACATGGATGCCCACATTCAGGAAACTTAAACTGCAGGAAACTCAGACAATGTGGACACACGCTGTGATCACGTTTCCTGCTGCTGTTAACACTGCCATTCCCATCACATACCCAGGGAAGCAGAGACAGGCCTTATTTTGTATCTCAGCCAGTTAGGGTCAGAGTCAATGCAGAGCATTGCAATTAGATGGGAAAGAAGAGTCTTTGGCACAGGTTTGTATTCCTGCCCTGCTTTTACTGGATCTGTGATTTCTTACTTTGTTCCCCTCCCTCCCTCTGTCCCTCCCTTCCTCCCTCCTTCTGATAGGATCTTGCTATGTAGACCAAATTGGCCTCAAACTTACCAGCAGTCCTTCTGCCTCTGCCTCCTGACTGCTGGGATTACAGGCATGTACTACCATGCCAAGCTACTAGCTCTGGGATTAAGACCAATCACAAAAATTCTCTGAACCCTCAATTTTCTTATCTTTAAAACTATAAAGTATAACCAGGCAACTTCAGGATAGCACATTTCTGAGAAACTTTCACACCTAGCGTAAATGAAAGCAAACAGCATCAGCACATAGAAGAGGATAACTTCATGAGGGAATCTTGGGATAGGGACCTCCTGGGGAAGGGATCTTTACTCTGCTTAAGAGCCCAGAGTGATGGTTGTCACAGAATAGACACTCAATAATACATATTTGTTGATAAACGAATCTGAAGCAGTAGGGAATAGCCATTATCTAGATCAGAGAAGTGTTCCAAGGACTACACTACTGTGGTGAGATTCCTTTTATATGGTTTCTAAGGGGAGAGGGTGGAAATGTTAACTGAGTGAGAATTTTTGTAGTACAAAAACTTGGATATTTCTTACAGCATTTATTATTATCTGTAGCAAAGCTAAATTTTGGCCAAATGGACATTTATGGGTTTTTCCTCATCCCTAAAATTGCTCAACCTTTGGAAGAGAGCAAAGTTTCTCCTCCCTCAGGGTTTGTGTGGCATCAACCTTGAAGGTGGCATAGAGGCAGAAGTCCTATGAGCTACACAAGTTTAGGAATCAAAAAATGTTGACACGTTAGAATTTAGCATAATGAGCAAAGGAAAACTTGGTTTCTTATTATAAGCTAATTACTGGAAATACCTTTCTTTTGGTTTCACATTATATTATAAATATCACAAATATTTTGCCCACTTCTTAGTGGAAATTACTACTGGGGCAGGGGAGGGGGGAACACTTTGGAGGAAAATGGAAATTGAGATGAATTTACCCTTAAGTCTCTCCTGGAAAACATACACACTCATTGGTCCATTAATATTTTTAATACATAAACAAAATTAGGAAATATCTGTATTTTATCACCCATTAAAGACTTATATTTCAATTTAACACATTTATTATTCTTGTTCAAAGTGTCATCCATTGTTGTGACTTATAAAATAAAAAAAAAATCTTTATAGCATCATGTGGCTTGCCATCAGCTACTCAGACATGGAACCTTCATATTTTCTTGCCCTTCAAAACCTACTGTTGTGAGTCGAATTGGAACGACCGGTAGCCTCTGGACTAGTTCTCCTTTCTCTTTTCTACCTCCATTCACATAAGTCACAGAAGTTCTGTGTAACCTGAGTGGGTTTGGCCAGAAATCTGAGATCATCTTGAAAATAAAGAAATATTCTTCCCCTAGAAACCCAGGAGGCCCATGGGAATCCTTTGGCAATGAACAGAAATTCAGATTGACTGTCACCATGTTAAACCAAGAGTCAGAACTCCAGGTTTCAGCCAGGCTGGTGTAAGTATTTACAAAAAGCAGAATCTGTGCCCTGAAAGATCCAGGTGAACACTTGTGTCATTCAGACCCACCATTGAGTATTGCAGGTCTATGCTTGGAAACAGTGGAATTTCCCATGTAATAACATAAAGATTTCATTTACATATGTTTAAGCACTGGCCTGGATCTGAGCTTGAGAGGGTACACAGGAGGTCAGAGGATTGTTTTCCTAGTTTCTTTTAGAAAAGGAGTTTGCTGGTGAGAAAAACAAGCAGGATATGGATGGCACATGCGATGGGGCTGCTGAGTGCTCTGATGGCCAGGCTTGTGGCTGTGGTTAAGGCTATAGTGCTGTCTGTGGTCTTGCCTGGGGCCATGGTTGTGGTCTTGGCTGTGGGCTTCTCTGTGGTCTTGGCTCTGGTCATGGTTGTGGTCTTGCCTGTGGCCATGGTCGTGGTCTTGCCTGTGGCCATGGTCGTGGTCTCGGCTGTGGGCTTGCTTGTGGTCTGGTTGGTCCCAGAAACCTTAGAAGTAGGGGTAAAGGCTGTGGGTGTTACTAGGGGGAAAAACAAAACAAGAAACAATGTTATTGGAATCTTGGTTGGGTGTCTGGTAAGCACTCAAAAAGAAGCTAAGGGCAGGCGAAATGGCTCACTGGGTAAAGGTACTTAGCACATAAGCCTGGTGACCTGAGTTCCATTCCCAGAACCTCTACACACATGCCGTGGCATGTGTGTATACTCACATATACACACTAATAATAATAGTTTTAAAAAGAAGCTAACATGATAGAATGATAGAGCCAGTTCATGAGCAAAATTCAATCATTATGATAAGGACTAGAGAGATGGTTTAGTGGTTAAGAGCACTGGCTGCTCTTACAGAAGACCCGGATTCAGTTCCCAGCACCTACATGGCAACTCAAAACTGTAACTCCAGGTTCAGGGACTATGATTCCGTCTTCTGGACTCTTTGAGACCAGGCATGTACATGATGCATATATATATACAAACACACACATAAAAATAAATGATTAAAGATTTACTTAAAAAAATTCAATGAACACTTCTCCAGTGCCAGGTCGGGGGAGGGAGCTGCTAGGCAGCTGGAAGGTGGAGAGGGTTAAGTAACGAAAATAACTAAGACTCTATACTTAAAGTTTGCACAGTCTTTTGAGATGGGGGGGCTACTGGATTTATAAAAACACTGTATTTATTATTGAGTGGGTAGCTGGCCCTCAAATATCTTCATGCCTTTAATAAGTGCAAATATAATCCAGGATAGTACAATTTTATGCTTATCTTTCTAATTTCCAGGCCTTGTAAGACAACTGAATTATCCTCTAGACCTAAGGACAGCCATCTCTGCCTTAAAGTTTGTAGAAAGATGTCATGTCCAAACCCCTGATTTTCTTTCTCTGACTTGCAAGTCACAGGCCATTTTTGTAGACTCTAACTCTCAAAGATTTTCTCTCAGAGAAGCAAAGAAAAGTAGGTCTCTAGTCCTAGGAATTTGTCTTATCCTATAAAAATTGGAACTTGGAGCTCACATAGTTCAAACATCTGAATGGATCTTTAAAAAAATCTCACTCTTAGCCTGGTGTAGCAGCCATGCACCTGAAATCCTAGCTCTGCGGGTGAGGGGAAAGGAAGGGAGCAGAGACAGGAGGACTGCTGGGCCTTGCTGGCTAAGCTGAGCTGACAGTGACCTCTGGGTTCACACTTGTACACATCTGCACACACACACACACACACCCCTCACCTTCATCTCCTTTAAACTCTATGTTTATAAGGAAGAAGGAAAGTCCAGTGATTCACGTGGCCTGGGCAGCCTTCTGCCTGCCTTGAGGAGTCCTTCTAGCTCTGAGACATAGTCTTATGTCTTACCGTTTCTCCAGGACGTTGCTTCCCTGGCATCCTATGGAGACAGGGAGCTGAGCACAGCCACTTTCTTTCATTCCTTTTTTTTGTTTGTGTGCATGTTTTGAGACAGTCTTGCTATGTAGCCCAGATTGGCCTTGAACTTGAATCAACCACCTAACTTCTGGGAGCACAGGTACATATCAAGACTCCTGGCCTCCCCCGCCCCTTTTAAACTGTATTTTATTAGCATAGAGCTAAAGGGTTTTGATTAGAAGCAAACATTTTCCCCTTCTGTTAGCATTTATGCAAGTGTTCATCTCAAAAATGTCCTTGAGGAAGAAAATAACACCCTTGACTTCATAGAGGGGAAACCACCAAGGAAGTAGTTAAGTTTTCATAGAATAGTTTGATTAGACATAAGCACTTTAAAATTTGTTGTTGGAAATAATTATCCCCTAAGCACATTTTGCAATGCATGACTGGCAGAAAAACAGCAGTTACGCTGGGTGTCTCACTGTTCTGAGGCCCCTGAGGAAGTCCTGTTATTTGGACTATTTTGGAGAAAGACTAATGGTTCTTGTTTGAACTTTCTCTTCTCTCTCTCTCTGCTAAGGATTTGAACCCAAGGCCTCACAGGTACTCTCTTTTGACTCTTACATTTAGAAACCATTGTAACAGTATTTCTAGTTTTAATGTAAGTTTAAGAAGAGCAGAGAAAAGCATACATTGTGGAACTGGAGCCCTCATTTTGTTATTGATTTTGTGTTCTTAGGCAAATTGTCTATTTTCTGAATCTCATTTTTGTTTTTATTTTGTTTATTTATTTATTTACTTATTTATTTATGTGTATGAGTGTTCTGCCTGCATATGTAAGTGCATCCATGCATGGAATGCCCACAGAGGCCAGAAGAAGGCCCAGATCCCCTGGAATTGGAGTTATATATGGTTGTTAGCCACTGTGTGGATGCTGGGAACTGAACCTAGGTCCTCTGCAGGAGCAGTCAATACTCATGACTGCTGAGCCGTCTCTCCAGCCCCTGAAGGTCACTTTTGGATGTTTTGTCTCCCCACAGGTAAATAAGAGAAAAGGGTGTAGATAAGTGAGAAAACTGGTAAGGGGCCTCAGGAAGGTCTGAGACTCGGGGGGCTACAGCCCATGAAAAGCCAGTGGAAACTCCTGGTAATAGTGGCAGAGCTAAGGCCACTTTGAGAACTCATGAAGGGGCTGTGGAGATGGCTGAGATCTTGTGGGCAAGCATGAGGACCTGAGTTTGAACCTCAGAACTCATGTACAAATGTAAGGTGTGGTAGCACATGCTTGCAGTCTTAGTGTGGGCGAGACAGGCACAGGCAGATCCATGGGGCTCACTGACTCAAAAACAAGGTGGATGGCACCTGAGAAATGTCATCTGAGGTTGGCCATTGACCTCCACACGCACACACACATGTGAATGTACATGTTCATACACAAGAACATACATGCATGCACAGATACACACACACACACACAGAGGAAAAGAAAGAAAAGAGCTCATGAAGGGGCTGGTGATTCAGCTCAGTGATAATTCAGTTGCCTAGTATGTACAAGGTGCTTGGTTCAATCTGTACCCTTCCAAAAAACCAAACTTAACAAGAACTGACCTTATTGCTCTATCTATACCAACACTGTCTGTATAATTACCCTCACTCACATCATTCCCTTAAAAACCCTTTGGTTAAAGTTGACTCTGTGAAGGCCTTGAGGGAGTGGAGTTTCTGGTTCTTTGTGAGAATTATGGATGAGGTTGCCTTCATATTGATACCTATGGGATACTGAATAGAAACAGCTCTGATTGAAGCAGGAGTCTGGAACCGCAAGTAGACGTGGAAATGTCTGAAAAATTTTTGGGTTTTTTTTTTTTTTTTTGAGACAAGGTCTCCCTGTAGTCCCAGCTGTCCTGAAACTCACTAGGTAGACCAGGCTGACCTTAACCTTACAGAGATCTGCTTGCCTCTGCTTCCCAAGTGTGGGGATTAAAGGTGTATGCCTCCATGCCTGACCCTGAAAAATTTCAAGATCTTGGTGAGGGCTTTTATTTTCCACAGATTTGGAAAAAGAGGTTGGGAAAAATCTCATGTTGGTTCCAAGTTTTGGGAGACTCAACTGAAATTCCACTTGACCCGCAGGGCACTACAAAATAATTTTCCAGGTTGATGGAGTTTACTACCAAATATGTAAACAGATTGCAGTAGAACTCACCATTTTCCACTTTCACAGAAGAAAATGCAGCTGTGCGATTGAAATCCACGACAAAGATTCTGTGGAGAGCAAATCAATGAGACGGTGAAGGCTCACAAGCTCAGCAGACATTTCTGCCTTTCTGGATCACCCAACCTTATTCATCTCTTTTGAGCTTACTTTTTTGTGGCACAATAAGGAGGTCATTTGGCTTCCACCATCTTGTCTTGACAGAGCTCTGTGTGGTCTTACTCCCAGCAGCTCTCTCATCCTCATCCTCATCCCCATCCCCATCCCCACTGGCTTCATCATCCCGAACTCCCCACAGGCTGGTACACATCTTTGGCTTTTCTTCAAGTAAATCTTTCTGTCTGTGATACCTTCCCTGGTTACATCTTCCCAGAGACACAATGATACCCTTCATGTCCTGTGTCTATTGCTACTTACCCAGAGCCATGACCCTCTACTACATTCATTTGCTATGAGCTTCTCTCCCCACTAGAGGGCTGACTTCTTGAAGGCAGGTTCTGTTGTAAATGGTAAATTTAATATTCATTAAATGATTCTCCCAGCTTATTCTGTGGCTATTATATCAATGGATCCATTATAATATTAGTCCCTTGGTTATACATTCAGCAAGTAACTAGTGAAAGGACAATGTCTGTTATGTCAGTCTCTGTGCTTGGCATGAGCAGGCAGTGGTGAACCTGGCAGGTAGCGCTCTTACTCTTAGGGCATTTAGAGTGTCTTCAGAGATACATATTTTCAATGAATAACCAGCTAATAAGTTAAGGTTGGCTGTTATAGTTGTGATGTGTGCTCTGATGAAGCAGGGGAAGGTGGGAGGTGTGTAATGGAGCCCTTTGTGAACCTGGGATTTCAGGGAAAGCTGGGTAGCTGTTCCACCTCAGTACTTAATTTCTGTGTGGGTCTTGCTCCCCATTCTCAGTGAAAATCCCATGGGCTGGGACCTTTTGATAGTCCTTTTGACCCCTACTGAGCATGACGTCCACCATAGTGGCATTCCTGCTTCCTGTGTCTCCCTCCCCTTGGAGTCAGTCTTACTGATGAAGGTGAGGAGTGTACATGTTGTGAACAAGCAGGGAGGCTAGCGTATCATAGTGACCACACAAATGAGGATGGAGATTATTGTCAGGGGGACTGTGCTGTTTCCCTTGCAGAGCTCATCACTGTTGGGTCACTACAGAGTATCTCTGTGGCTGCCTGGAATGTGGAGGCCTTAATGCGGTGAAGTGAAAGTCCTTACCCTAAGTAGCTTTGGGTGGCTTCTAAACAACTGCTGTTATGGTGAGATTGGATAGTAGCAGATCCATTTGGACTCTGCTTTTGTTCATCACTCTGTAGGCATAACAGTACCTCCTCCAAAGCTAGTGAAGCCTACCCAGGCCCAGAGTGTGGCAAGAGAGGGAAGAACAGCTTGGCAGTATCACCAGCTTCCCCAGAACCTGGGATGCTGGCAGTGGACACAGTGATGATCAGAGTTGTCCTTTCAGAACAAAATGACAGTTCAGAAGCACACGTACTTTCCAACACTTGGTTCCTAAAGTAAACTTACTGTCAGGTTCCTAGAGGGAGGAAAGTTTGTCGTGAAAGTACAATGCTGACTTCTCAGTGGCCTTACCTTAGAACCTGGGTACATCCACTTTTTATGACAGGAGGAAACTACTTCTCTTACTCAAATGGCACACTTTCTTTTAGGTAGCCATTTCTAAAGTGAGTGTATGTTTTAAAAATGATGCCCCACTATATATATATATACACATATATTACATTGTGTGTGTGTGTGTGTGTGCACGCGCACGCACACATGTCTACAGATGAAAGACACAACAAAGAGAAGCAGACAAGAAATGCCACAGCTGGATTTGAGACATCACATCCAGAGTATAGTTTTAGCTTTCTCAGGTCAAGGTACAACAGTATAAGCCTGATGTAAAAATTCAAAAGCCCAAAGTGAAATGAGATAAATTCTTACTGCAGGTTGGTGTTCGTGGTGTCTTCAGTATTAGGAACTATCCAGTGTATCCCGAAGAATGAGCTGTTAGACTGATTCACATGATACACAGCAGTGCCGTTGCAGTCCTCATTCGCTCCGTCCCAGGAACCCACTGAGTTGTTGTGCTGGTTCACTGCTCGCAGGACCACAGAGCTGACTTTGTTGTTCACAGGAACCCACACTAGGAGGGAAACACAAGGAAGTAGTCAGTGTGAACCAAGTGAAACCAAATTTAAGTGTGGGCAAAGAAAGTTACAGGGTGAGCATATATGCTACGTCCCATTTCTGTAAAAGAAAATGAAGATGCCTGGAAGGAAGTCCTCAAGGTATTAATGGAAACCCAGGGCACTGGTGCATACCCCTAATTCCAGTACTTGGGAGGTGAAGGCAAGAGGATCAGGAGTTCAAAGTCCTCTTTGGCTGCATGCAAGTTTAAAGCCAGCCTGGGCTACCTATGATTTTAATTTGCATCTTTTGCTTGGTTTGTTTTTTCCAAATTTTCTACAGTGAAAAGTGGATGAGGCCCTGGTTTTACTGCTCATGCTAGGGGAGAGATCCTGAGTAAATCTCTTAAGTCCTCCCCAAAGGGGCGGTTTGCCAGGTGAGGAGTAAGCCTGCTGAGGTCTCCTCTCAGGAATGTGGTGATGGCAGAGACCTGTGAAAGGGTCAGGTCACCTGGGAAGTGCTCCAGGAACATGAAGGAATACTGTTGCCAAGTAAAAGCAAAGCCCTGCTCCTACCCCCAGAAATGCTGATTCTCTTGGTCTCTGTTGTCGAGGGTGCAGGTGGGGTAGGCCAAGGGGTTGCAGTAGATGTGGGACACTGAGATCTGAGACATAGGATCAGGCACATGGGCCTTATCCAAGAACCTATCAAATAACCCCTTTGAGGTTCTCCACACAGAGGCTCCCCCTGTGACCTAGCCTGATGTGCACCTACAGGGGCCCTTGCTAACACCGATTAATTACAACATTCTTATGTATAATGAGAAGAAATTTAAAGAAGATGTTTCAGTCTCTCCATTTCTTAGAGGCCCCACATGAGTAATTTCCTCAGTTCTAGGGGCCCATCAGCCATAGGAAACTCCTTCAAAGACTTCTTCATAAAGCAAAGCAACCCCAGCACTCAGGAGGCAGAAACAGGTGAATCTCTGTGAGTTCAAGGCCAACATAGCAAGTTCTAGACCAGCTGGAGCTACAGGGAGACCTTGTCTCAAAAAGACTAAACAAACAAACAAACAAACAAATGAATGAATAAATAAAGCAAGGCAAATAGCTCATGAAGCACAATAGACAGTCCTGGGTCTGAGCTCTGACTCTAACCCTTAGGTCAGTCTTGCCTCTGAGCCTTGGTTTCTTATTGCTTAGCAATCACTGTGCAGGTTATTTATTTATTTATTTTTATTTTGAAACAGGGTCTCATGTATCCAAGACTGACCTCAAACTTTCCATGTAGCTGAGGATGACCTTGAATTTTTCATCCTTCTGGTTCCATACCCCATGTACAGGGATGACATGTGTGTGCCATCGTGCCTGGTTTCTGAGATGCTGAGGATTGATGCTAGAACTTGGTGCATGCTAGGCAACCACTCTAGCAACAGAGCTCCATCCCTAGCCCTACACAGATTTGATTCCCCATTTGCACCTGTCACAGCTCTGGGCCTCAGGGATAATGACATGTAGCCCTTATTATCTGGTCATGCAACATATCTAGAAAGGCTCCTAAGAGGGTTGAAGAGAAGAGGCTAAGACGTAGTGGGCATTGGATATGTTGTAATTGTGAGCATTAATTTAGACACATTATATTTCTCTGGCCTAGTTTCCCTTGCCAAGAGGACCAGCTGACCAAATCTCATGTGCCTGACTCATCCAGAGGAGCTGACATTTGTCTTACATGGGTGCATCACGGTGTGGTGGAAGGTGATACACAATGGTGTCATGTAGACAGTCATGAATTCTCTGAACTCTCTGAGAGTGTTTCTCTGACTGTTGCACCGTCCACTGTCTCCCTTTCACTGTGGGACAGCCCCCCCCCCTTCTCCCTTCCCAGGCACTTGCAATTCTCTGGTTTTGTGGCCTCAGGTCCTTCCTCAGGCTTCCACAGTGGCCAGACCGGACTTCCTCACATAACCTGTCCAGTGGGACATACTCCAGTTCAAAGCCTTCCGAGTGCCCTTCCCTCTGGAGAATCTAAACGTTTCTGCTTTCATCTCTCTGCCTCTCTCTGTTGATGATTGCACCCAGCACATGTTTTTCAGGACTTTGAGACCCTGGTCCCACTCTACTGTCTGCCTTCTAGTCTAGGGCAGCAACTAGCCTCCCCAGTTCTTCTGCAAGCATACCCGGCCTGCACCTGGGCCTGGCTTTGTTTATGTCTGGGTGCCTGTGTGGAAGCCTTCCTCCTTTGTTATCAAGCACCCCATCCCACTTCCACCCCAGATCTTGTCATGGCATGCTCCTCCTCTGGACCAACTTAGCCCTCCTTTTCTCTCACGCCTGAGACATTGACATATTTTACTATAGAGCTGTATACTTTATCGTATTTTATGGTTTCATCTGTGCCCGCATCTGGACAGCTTCGTGTTGGGCACCTGAGGACTATCACATAATTACATTTTGATTGATTCTAAAGCCCTGCTTTGGGGCTGGGTGGGGATAGTTCAGTGGTAGAGCACCTGCCTAGCATATTCAAGACCTTGGGTTCTATCTCCAGCACTGCTAAAAATAAATAAATGAATAAATTCAATAAAATAAATAAAAAATCTTGTACCCCACTTAGTACAGTGTCCTTAAAGCTGAAAGTTTAGGAATAAAGGTGGCAAGTTACACCCTTCTTTTCCATAGAGGTGAACAATGGAGGCAGAGCTGACCCAGCACAGTCTTGGCAAATATCAAGGGCCTCTTTCCCTATTGAGCAGGTCTAGGAAACCTATTCTGAGACACTGCCTGAGCTACCATTGTCTTTCAGGATCTGCCAAGCTGTTTATATATGGCTTACTAATGTTGACACAATGCTGAAATGGAAAAGCATTTCAAAACCAAAACAAGGGAAGCTGGCTGGTCTGGGTGTGTGTTTACTCAGGCTCTAGAAAGCCCTGAGTCCTGGCCACGACACTCCACGAAGACATTTATGAAGCCTGCTTTGTAACTGTCAGTGTGGGTTTCTGCCCTTCCCCACGGCCAGCAGATAAAAAAGAATCCACTAATTTTTGTTTTATGTGTATGAGTGTTTTGCCTGCATGTATGTAAGTGCACCACAGGTATGCCTGGGGCTCTGGGAGACCAGAAGAGGGTATTGGATCTCCTGGAAATGGAGTTAAGGATGGGTGTTAGCTACGATGTGGGTGCTTGAAACCAAACCTGGGTCCTCTGGAAGTGTAACGTGCTCTTTTTAAAAAATATTTTTTACTTATTTTATTTTATGTGTATGAATGTATTGCCTGCATGTATGTAAGTACGCCCATGTTGTGCAATGCCTGTGGAGGTCAGAAGAGGGCATTAGATCCCTTAGAACTGGAGTTACAGATGATTGTTAGCCACCATATGGGTGCTGGGAATTGAACCCAGGTCCTCTGCAAGAGTAGTCACTGTTCTTAATCACTAAGCCTTCTCTCCAGTCTCCTGACTCTCAGTTTAAAGCATTCCTATGGTGAGTCAGATTTACCTCAGTGGACTCATAGATTTTGGTTTGAAGTAGAATGTGATTAAGTACAAAGCATGTATAGGCACTCAAAGGACCTGAGTTCTTTCTTTCCCTTTCTCTGGCCACATGTGAGGCTTCTGTAGCTGCTGTGATCGCCCTTCCAACCCCTTCTCCCTGTTGTCCTGTGCTTTCCTTCTCCTGTCTCCCCCTTTATAGACAGGCTCCCATGTCTCCACAGTATCCTCGTGTAGTAGGCATCTCTTCCTCCCATTTCAGTAGCAAAACCCTCTGTCTCCTGTGTTATCTCGGATCAGAGGCACACAATC
Organism: Nannospalax galili; assembly: GCF_000622305.1. Lineage (NCBI taxonomy): Eukaryota > Metazoa > Chordata > Mammalia > Rodentia > Spalacidae > Nannospalax > Nannospalax galili. Next base: position 2,292,185 of record NW_008337842.1, on the reverse strand, counting down.
TTTCTTGCAGTAATGCATTTGGTCACATACATACTCACGCAGTATTCATCGTGAATTATAAGATGAGTTCTCTTCCCTTCTCTGGTAGGACGAGACCCACTTCTCCAGGGAAGTGGAACATGGTCCTGTTACAACGGGAACACTTAGTTCCAGAAAAAAGTGGAAAGACAAGCAGGGTTACCATGTGAAGGCATGGCATGGTGGTTCACTCTTTAAAGTTGGAACTCCGTAGACCCTTAGTATGGCTGTTACCCTGGTGGACTTTGAAAAATTTGGTTAGAATTTGAAGAGAGGATGGATGATACATGAGGTAAGAAAACAGGCTCTGGGCTCTGTGACTTAGGTTCAAATATTTGTTCTGTTACATCCTAGTGACCTTGGGTAAAATTGTAGCTTCCACATACTCCATTTCTCCTCTACAAAGTGGGTAGTTAATAGCATTTCCCCCTAGAACAAAAACCCAGAACATAGTAAGGTGTATCAGCATTTGATTGCTGGTATTATTCCAGCAACTGTATTTCTGTAGCTCTGTGACCTTAGCCACTCAAAAACATGCCCATCTCTTCATCTATAAAACAAGGACAACAAAAGATCTGCCTAGTAGGTCGGTATGAGGACTAAATGTCTTCATCTATAAAGCACCATAGAAGATGTTGTCACTGCTCTTATACTACTAGGTAGAGGGGCTGGTGAGATGGCTCAGGGGGTAAAGGCACTTTCTGCTCAAGGTGGGTGACCTGAGTTCAATCTCCAGAGTCCACATAAAGGTGGAAGGAGAGAACCAATGCCACAAAGTTATTCTCTGACCTCCATCTGTGTGCTGTGGCACACACACAAGCACACACATCACACATGCACACACACACACTATAATAATAAATAAAAACCAATTGAAGATGCTTTTTTAAAAAATACATAAAAATAAAACTAGATACAAAGCATATTCCTTGACTTACAGGTTTGACTAATTAGAAAGTATATTCATTAACTTGTAGGTTTGATGAATCCCGAAAAGGATACTTATGAAATACTTTCCAAATATGTTTAACAAAAACATTAGATTAAGAATGAAAGAACAACTCAGGCGTGGTTGTGCATGTCTTTAGTCCCAGCACTTGGGAGACAGAGGCAGAGGCAGAGGCAGAGGTGGAGGCAGGTGGACCTTTGTGAGATTGAGGCCAACCTGATCTACATAGAGAGTTCCAGGCTAGCTGAGGCTACAAGGAAAAGGAGACCCTGTCTCATAAAGACCAAAAAGAAAAAAGGAATGGAGCTGATTCTGCAACTTCCTGGCAGCAAGTCCTCGAACAAGTCATTTGACTTCTCTGGGTTCCTTGAATGTTTGAGGGGCTGCTGACATTTTCCTCATCTAGCTTAAGAATTTTTTTTTTGTTCATAGACTGAATGCTAATGTCCTTCCTGGCATTGTTCAGGTGGATGTGACAGGATTACATACTGCAGTGAACTTATCCCCCCAAATGATCAAATGCCCATTTCTCTCAAGCCAAGTTATTTGCTCCAGGTATGTGCTGGCTGGGGCTCAGATAATCTGAGCAATGGGGCTCTCAGCCTCCTGTGATTCATTTACAAATGGGAAACATGCAGAAAATAGTCTCCTCAGTCCACTCTCACATACTCTTTTTCTCCCCGCCCCGTTTCCCATCTGGTTCACAAACACTTTGTGTAACTGAGAGCAGAGGTGGAGGGGTATGATCTGAAATTTCTAACACCCCTCAGAGAACAGACAACAGAAAGATCAGCTCTGACTCACCTGTGTAGACTGAGTTCCTGCTGAAGACCTCTGCCTTAGCCTTGATTCCCGAGTTGTTGGAGGTGAACACCTTATCAAAGACCATGCAGCGGTCATTATAACTTACAGAGAAGGCAGAAGAAGAGTATAGTGCCAGACACAGGAACAGCCCCAGCTGTGGTAACAAGGAATGGAACACAGCCATGGTGGTGACCTGTTCAGACTGCTGGGCCTGGCACTAGGAAGACTGATGGGGACAGATGGCTCTCCTGTTTATATGCTCTGGGGCTGGATCTTCTGGATGAGGTCATACATGCAAATCTCCTTCCGTTCCTCCTAAAAACACTGCCCTCTGGAATTTGGCCCAAGACATCACCAGGAGTGAATCACAGCCTCTACTTTCGTGTCACCAGTGATCCCTGTTTTGCTCAAGAAGGGGAATGGGCCAATTAGAGTTTTACTTTGCATGTCCCTCAGCTGGCTCAGCACCAGCTGTTTGAAGAAGACTGGTGAGAAGTGGTAAACTCCAGAAAGCAGAAGTTTGGGGTTGAGTAATTATCAAGCAGGTGGTCTGTGGACGCTCTACTCTTCCCTCTGTAGAAACTCAGGCACAGAAGCTCATTTTAGCTTGGAATAATACAGACCCTTTTCTGTCATTCCTCCAGTTTCTAGTTCACTTCATGACTAGCCTAGAGCTGGAATAGACTGGATATCTATCTATATATCTATCTATGTATCTATGTATCTGTCTATGTATCTATGTATCTATGTATCTATGTATCTATCTCTATCAATTATCTATCTATCTATCTATCTATCTATCTATCTATCTATCATCTATCTATCTATCTATCTGTCTGTCTGTCTGTCTGTCTGTCTATCTATCTATCTATCATCTATCAATCAATCATC
>NW_008337842.1:2284730-2289427 GCF_000622305.1 Nannospalax galili | reverse complement strand
TCAATCATCTATCTATCTATCTATCTATCTGTCATCTATCAATCAATCCTCTATCTATCTATCATCTATCTATCTATCTATCTATCTATCATCTATCTATCTATCATCTACTTTAAAATACATTTATTTATTTTGTGTGCAGGCATGGCAGGATGCACATCCCACAGAGTATGTTGGAGGTCAGAGAATAGTTTTGGAGTCAGTTCTCTCTTTCCACCATGTGGGTCCTTGGAATTAAACTCAGGTCTTTAGGCTTGGTGACAGGTGTCTTCACCTGCTGAGTCATCTGACCAACCCTATTTATTTATTTTTTGTTTTTTGTTCTTGTTTTGGTTGTGAGCCTGAGCCTTTAGCAACTACATCAGCCCTCCAGCCCCCTATTTATTTATTTTTTTAAGACAGGGTCTCTCACTAGGTTCCTGGGGATGACCCTGGATTCTGCCTTCCCCTCTCAAGTTCTGGGATTACAGGGCTGTGCAGCCGTGCCTGGTCTACGTGGTGCTAGGAATGGAACGCAGAGCTTCTTACGCACTAGGTGAGTGTTCTGTCAACTGAACTACATTGCCAGCCCCCTGAATTTGTGTTTACATACTTAGAAACAGCTTAGGTCCACCTTGTTCTTGGCCCTTTCCTCCATAGTGCTATACACGAAGAAACTACTTTTTCTTTAGTCCCAGCACTGGAGAGGTAGAGCTCTGTGAGTTTGAGGCCAGCCTAGTCTACATAGAGGATTCCAGGCCAGCTGGGGCTACAGGGAGACCCTGTCTCAAAAAGACCACACACACAAAAAAGTCAGAAAATAGGGGCTGGAGAGAGAGCTCTGTGATTAAGAGCACTGGCTGCTCTTCCAGAGGATCCTGGTTTGGTTCCCAGCACCCACATGACTGCTAACAACTGTCCTTAACTCCCATTCCAGGGGATCTGATGCCCTCTTCTGGCTTCTGAGGGTACTGCATGTGTGGGTGCACTTACATACATGAAGATATACATAAGAAAATTTTAAAAGTCAGAAATTTCTTTATATCCCCCTCCCTAAATTTTATAACCTATTGAAGAATATGAGGAGAACTATGTTACTATGTGAGCAGAAAGAAAATAAAAATATGATTGACTCAAGAAATATTTTTAATTTTTAAATTAACCAGCTAATCTGTGTGTGCATACATGTGGAGGTTAGAGGAAAACTTACAGGAGCTGATTCTCTCCTACCACATGGGTTCCAGGAATCAAGCTCGGGTCATCAGCTTGGCAAGAACCCTTTACCTCCTAAGTTACCTTGGGGCACCTGAATCAAGGTGGTATTTAAAAATGTTCCTTTAAGAGAAACATGGGCAGTTGGAGCAAAGACCTCTGAAAAATCTGAGCAGTGAGGATATTGGCCCAAATGGTCCAAATCTACTTTTAAAAAACATTAGAAGTTAGCCAAAGGTTTTCGAATAATCTGGAAACATCTATTTAAGAAGGCAGTGGCTGCCTGTTGTTGAGGACAGTGACCACAGCAGCATTTTGGCTTACTTAGTCCACTCATTCACCTCATCTCCACGATGGCCTCAGGATTTGACACACTTCCTACACGTAAACTGTGAAGACCTGAAAACTAACAGCTGGTGAGGGGCACAGTGTGGGTTTGGGGCTGCCAAAAAGTTGCATCTCTGGAAAACAGTTTGTGACCTCTTTGGAAGTTGTCTTTTAAGTTGCATTCTTAGAACATAAGATTTTTTTTTTAACTTTTACAAAAACTTTATCGAGAATTTCATACAAGCATATAAGGTGTTTTGATCAAATCCATGCCCACTACCTCCCTTCCAACACCTCCCATATCTCCCCATCACTTTTTTCTTTTTCTTTTCTTTTTTTTCCTTCTTTCATTTATTTATTTTTATGGGGCTTTTGGTTACTCTAACATTCCCCCCTTTGAAGAGGTAACCCTAAATCTTTTAAGAATTAGATACAACCTCCCAAATACTTTTGACATTTTTGGCCTTTGGAACAGAGTATGTTGCTAACAGTAACAAGGACATTTTGACTTTTAGTCTAGAAACTGGCTACTTTTCTTTGGGGTCTTTTTACCCTAACTGAGTAGCCAACTCCTACCTCCTATTCTTATCACGCCATCCTCTGAAGAGGTTACCCAAATTGCCAATGGGGAATCCGGACACAGACCACTCTGGCTTCTTCCATGCTGAGCAGGGATGCAGGGTGAAGCAATTGGAGTACCCCTTCAGTGGGTCTATCTAAAAGACTCCCAAATTGCATAATTCTTATCTCAAAAAGGAAAAGAAAGTCCTTGAATCGTGAATGTGAATAGGAGATATGAAGGAGAAGTAAAGGCAAGAGTAATTAGCATTACAAGTTCTAGACAGAATAAGATTATTCTGACTGGACTCAGAACTTTCTCTGTGAAGAGCCTTGTTGATAGGGTATTGGTCAAAAACAGTGACTGGGAATTTTTGAGCTTTGTAACTTCTTGAGCAGTGATTCCATTTGGGACTAAGAGGATGAATTAAAAAAATAAACCCATGCAAGATGAAACTGAGGTAATAAGATGTCCATACAGAGCTCTGAAAATCTCCCACAATTCCTAGCAATCTTGGGTGTGTGTGTGTGTGTGTGTGTGTGTGTGTGTGTGTGTTCACATGCACATAGGAAAGGACAGAGAAAGCCTATTTCACCTTTGGTTCTTGTTGAGACTGTCAGAAGCAGGAAGTGGAGGCTAAGGGAGAATCGTAACCCTGCCTGGCTAGCCCCTGAAGACGTGCTCTTGAATGCACAGGGAGACCACTTAATGAAGACTGGAAGATTATTGGTTAAAATACTGAAGAAAATTTCTCTGTTCATTATCTGACTAGTAAGTTACCTGAGCAGAACCTTTGGTAGTCACATATGCCGAAGAATACCGATTCTACAGAATTCGAGAGAGCCAGAAACAAAGAGCAACGGCAGCAGCAACAGAACAAATTCAGCCAGGGGAAAGGAATCTAATATTCAGAGTTGACACGTTACAGTTCTAAAATGTTTACCTTGCAACCAAATGTTACAAGAGTGGGCTGGGAGTCTAGCTCGCTGGTACAGTACATGCCTGATGTGTACCAGGTCTTGGGTTTGATTCCCAGTACTGGAAAAACATTACAAGCCATACAGGAGAAAAAAAAAGGAAAGAAATCCCTCAGTAAATAGAAACTGCCCTTTCCTTGAAGAAATCTAGTTGTTAGACTTAATAGATAACACATTCACATATTTAAAGAATTAGAAATCATGTTAAAAGGGCTGGGTGTGGTGGGGCATACCTACATTCCCAGCACTTGGGAGGCAGAGGCAGGTAGAGTGAGTTCCAGGCCAGCCAGGGCTGCATGGTGAGTTTTAGACCAGACAGGGCTATATAATGAGACTTTGTCTCAAACATAAAAATACAATCGTGTCTAAAGAATTAAAAGAAAGTACATAAAAACTGTGTCTCCTCAAATAAAGACTGATAATAGCAAACTAGAAAAGGGGGGACTGGAGAGATGGCTCGGCGGTTAAGAGCATTGGCAGTTCTTACTGAAGACCTGGGTTTGGAACAGGCATGCTGGCTCACAACAGCCTGTAACTCCAGTTCCAGGGCATCTGATGTCTTCTTTTGTCCTCTGAGGGCACTGCACACATCAGGCACTCACACAAACACACAAAATAAAAAAAAATCTTAAAAATTAAAAAAAAACTATAAATGGTTTTAAAATAAGAAGAGTTGGGAATGGTAGTGCAGGCTTTTAATTCCAGTTCTTGCGAGGCAGAGGCAGGTGGATCTCTGTGAGATCAAGGCCAGCCTGGTCTACATGGCAAGTTAGTTCCAGGCTAGCTGAGGCTACAGGGCAACCCAGTCTCAGAAAAGAAAAAAAAAAACCAAATAGAAACTCTGCAGTTAAAATTCCAATACTAAATTAAGAAAAACTTAGTAAGAATGGACAAATTTGAACTGACTGGAGAAAGTTTCAGTAAACGTTTAGATAGTTCAATTGAATAAAGTTAACAAGATAAATGTAAGATTTTCATACTGAAAAAGGATAAGAGACCCAGAATAAGCTAAAATGATCTTGGAAAAACCAAACCAAACCAAACCAAATCAAAGCAAACGGTTTGAATACAACTTACTGCCAGTGTATGATAAGACAGAATAGCAGTGTCCTAAGCATGGTCATTCAGATCAACAGAATAGAAACAAGAACAGTAATAAGCTCATATGCTTTTGATCACTGGATTTTGTTTCTTTCCTTGTTCTTAGGATTAAACCCAGTGTCTTGCACCTGCCAGACAAGTGCTGTGCCAGTGAGCTACATTATCTAGGTCTGACAATTAGTTTTTTGACAAGGGGGACAAAAATAGCCCAAGGGGGCAAAGAATAGGCTTTTCAACAAATGTTAACTGGATATCCACATGCAAAATAATGGGTTGGATCATATAGAAAAATTAACTCTAAGTGAATAAGGACCTAAGTGTAGAAGTTTACAACTTTTAGAAAATATATAGGTATAAATCTTCATGACCTTAGTTCAGGCAGTGTGGTTCATTAAATGTGCTACCTAAGGGAAAAGCAGGAAAAGAAAAAAAGCTAGATTGGATTTAATCAAAGCTAAAAGGTACTATTCTTCAAAAGGCACCGTGATGAAAATGAAAAGACAGCCTACATAATTGGAGAAAATATTTGCTGATCTTATATC
>NW_008337842.1:2259134-2284689 GCF_000622305.1 Nannospalax galili | reverse complement strand
TATATATATTCAATAATAAAAAGACAAATATCCCAATTAAATGGGCAAAGGATTTGAACACTTTCTCCAGAGAGATAGATAAATCCAGTATGCATGTGGAAGAATACTCAGTAATAGTCATTAGGAAAATGCAAACGCAAACCACAGTGAGAACCTACTTTACAGACACTATGCACGCCTGTAGTCCCAGCACTTGGGACTGTGAGTTCAAGGCCAGCCTGGTCTACATGGTGAGTTCCAGGACAGCTGGGGCTACAGGGAAGCCCTGCTTCTAAAAGAAAAAAAACAAACAAACCCAAAACCCCAGAAAACAAAACAAAACAAAAACCCAGACACTATGATGACTTCAGTAAAGGATAGCACATAGCACCGAGTCTTGGCAAGGTACAGAGATGCTGGAACACTCATGCATTGCTGGCAGGAATATAAAACAATACAGCTGCTTTTGAAAAAGTTTGACATCTAAAAAGTTGAACAAGGGTTGGAGAGATGGCCCAGTGGTTAAGCACACTGGCTGCTCTTCCAGAGGACCCAGGTTCCGTTCCCAGCACCCATATGGCAGCTGACAACTGTCCTTAACTCCAGTTCCAGGGGAATCTGATGCCCTCTTCTGGCCTCTGTGGGCATTGCATGCACATGGTACACTTAACTACATGTAGGTGAAGCACTCATACACATAAAATAAAGATAAATTTAAAAGTTTAATAAAAAAGTTAAGCATGGAGCTGTTACTATGTGGCCCAGGAACTTCAGTCCTGGGTATTTATCTAGGGGAATAAAAAAAAACACTGCACACCTTTAATCCCAGCATCCAAAAGGCAGAGGCAGATGAATCTCTGTGAGATCAAGGCCAGCCTGTGTGATCGAGGCCAGCATGGTCTACATAGCAAGTTCTAGGCCAGCTGGGGCTGCAGGACGACCTTGCCTCAAAACAAAACAAAACAAAACAACAAACAAATCTCCCCCACCCCCACATAGTCACTCAAAAACTTCTGCAGGAATGTCACAGAGGTATTCACAGTAGTTTCCAAATTGACTTTGAATAAATAAACAAAATGTGGTATATTTTTACAATGGACTATTACTCAGCTGTAAAAAGGAATGAAGCACTGATATATCCACTACAAATGGATGAACCTTGAAAAACTGGTGCTGTGTGAAAGAAGCCAGGCCCAGACGACCACACAGTGTATGATCTCATTTGTATGAAATACCTAGAAGAGAAGTGGTTGTCAGAGGTTGGGGGATGGATAAAAGGGAAGCGAGTACTAACTGGTTTGTGGTTCCTTTTGGAAGCTATGAGAATGTTCTGGAAATATTGGTGATGGCATTACAGCCCTATGAATGAACTAAACCACCAAGGTGAGTTTTATGGTCTATGAATGGCATCTCAATGTAAATTTTTATTTGTATTATGTGCTGGGTAGGCAGGCTGGGGTAATGGAATGTGACAGGAGTTTAATGTTAGATCTGTTCATAATCCTGACTTTTAGCAAGTGTCGAACCCATTTAAACATTAGTCTCCATGCTTTTAGGGGTGAAGTAGGGTCTGGAATTAAACCCAGGGCCTTGAGCCTGCAAAGCAGGTACCCTAAGGTATGGCTAAACTTCTACTTCTGGAATTTAGGGTGATAATATCAACCTTTCTTTTTTATTTTTTTTTGAGACAGGGTCTCCCTGTAGCCCCAGTTGTCCTGAAACTTACTACATAAACCAGGTTGTCCTTGATCTTGTGGAGATCCGAGGGCCTGTCTCCTGAGTGCTGAGATTAAAGGTGTGTGCCACCAAGCCCAACTGATAATACCAATCTTAAATGAAAAATTATATAAATAGTTTTGATTGGGTGGCCCTGACATATCATGATTTAAAACTTTTTAAACAAGTTAATTAGCTCCCTCTCTTCCTTCCATCGTCTCTCCCTTCTTCCCTCCCTTTTCTTTCTCCTTCCCTCTACATGAAGAGACTCTTTAAGTTGTTGAAAGTTTAGTGAGCACTTTAATACCTCATTGGCCCCTCTGGGAAGAACCTCTTATCAGAGAATAGAGAGCATCTGGCCTTCTAAGATCAAAGTCTAAAGGGACATTCCCTTAAATTCACCAGAGTGACACCACCAGAGCAGGGGTCACCGGTCTGAGATACTCTGGGGTTTTGATCCCATCTCTTAAGTGTGTCAACAGTGTGACTATGATATGGCTGAGAACCTGGGAAGCCTGAGTTTGGACTCTGCTCATGTTGTAACTTTGGACTGTGGGTTTTGTTTGATTTATATTGGAGAAAGAAGAATAGCAAGCTTGTAGGATTTGTGTCCAGGTTTAAAGGAGATAATACAACGTGCTTGCTGCAAAGCAAGGGTCCTCTGTGTGTCCGTTTTTACCACTGCTGACAGGTCACTGTGGCAGCTCCAGGGAGAAGAGCCAGTGAGGGAAGAGGCTGGAGAACTTGTGCCTTCAAGTCCTCAGGTGCTCATTTATTGGATAATTGGGCTGTGACTTTGAATCACTGACTTACAGTAGTAGATTTTATGATTTTTGAGATTCCCACTGTGAAGGACCTCTGCACTTCAGGGTTTTAGAAGGTTCAGGCCTCCTTATTCTCTGACAGAGAACACACTGCTATATATTACATTAGGAAATTTAGAAAACTTTTTATTTATTTTCATTTTGTGTGTATGAGTATTTTTTCTGCAGGTATTTGTGTACTGTGTGTGTGCAGTGCCTGTGGAGGCCAAAAGAGGGCATTGGATTCCCCTGGAACTAGAGTTACAGATGGTTGTTAGCTGTCCCATGGGTGTTGGGAACTGAACCACAGTCCTCTTCAAGAGCAATGAGTTCTCTTAATTGATAAGCCATCTCTCCAATCCCTACATTAGAAAGTTTTAAGCTGAATTCACACTAAGAAATTTTAATGTTACTCCCTCTTTTGGATGCAAAGATAGGGATAGATCCTGGCCTCCTCCTTACTGGCTAGAGCTCCTCCTACAGCCAGTTAATATGAGTTTGCTTTACTTTAAATTCAGATGTAGCCTAATACAGTGCATTTTATTTGTAATTTGCCACATGTATGCTTTCTTGTACATCTGGGACTCTTGCCTAGCCCATTTGCAGTTTATAGGCCTTAAAGTTTACTATTGCAATAGTAAATTGCTATATCTTTGCTCAAGACTTTTTATTGATCATCTGTGTCTTCATTCAATGGTGAGTTGTGTGTTAAGATCATAGTGGGAGACCCGGCATGGTGGCAGATGCCTTTAATCCCAGCACTCAGGAGGCAAAGGCAGGTGGATCTCTATGAGATTGAGGCCAGCCTGGTCTACATAGTGGGAGACCATGTCTCAAAAGTGAACAAAAAATAAACAAGCCAGGTATGGTGACACCCTTTAATCCCAGCATTCAGGAGGCAGAGGTAGGCAGCTCTTTGTGAGATCCAGTGCCAGCCTGGTCTACATAGTAAGTTCCAAGCCAGCTGGAGCTACAGGGAGACCCTGTCTCAAAAAGACAAAAACAAAAACAAAACAGAAAATATTCCAACCAACCAACCAAATAAACAACCCCCCCCAAAGATCACAGTGGGATCTGCATGATGTGTGCTTCCAAGGCTGAGTTTGCCCAGTGGTCCCTGGATTGAGGTTGAGGGGTTGAGCTATCTCAGGGGATACTACAGTCAGTTATCAAACTCTAGCCTGGCCACAGTCTTTTTTAATGTGCATGTGCTAGGAATTGAACCCAGGACCTCAAGCAACTAGGCAAGTTCTCTACCACTGAAATATACCCCCAGTCCCTGGTGACATTCTGAAAACATTGTTCACTTGTCTCTGTGGAATGATAGTGGCAAGGGCAAAGTAGTGAAATTTTAAAAAGAAAGCAAAATACATTCAGTGTGAAAGCCTGCTATTTTGATATTACAGCTTTAGCCACCTTTTATTCTGAAGTTAGTTTATTTTTCTTTTGGACTTCATCTGCATTTACCTTTTAAAGCAAAATATGACTTGGACACATTTCCATCCATAAGCCTGGCTGACTTACTTTTCATTAGGCCTTACATGATGTAAGATCGCTTAGGGTTTTGTTTCCCATATGTTACTTCGGAAACCTAACTGTGCGGAATTCCTCATCAGGCTGTTTCATCTTAATCTTCTTATTTCTAGAGTATGAATATATGCACAATTAACTACAGGGGATGAGAAATTTAATAAGTGGATCCCAGATGACAAAACTCAAGCCATGTTAACATTTAATTTTTCTTTTAAACACTAAAGTATTTCTCATAACACTTGGGTGACAAAATATTTGGTCTACTAAGGAATCCAGCTCAATAGCTAATCACTTCAAACCACAAAGTTAACAACAGTTTATTACATTCTAAAATCAACGTTCTACCAATCTGTTAAAATTAGTCAAGGCAAAGCTAGAAAAAACGTTGCTAGCCTTGCTTTGTTGCCTAAGGAATCACAGCACCACTCGGAAGTAGAAAGAAATCCTATGTTTTCCAGAAAGAAATCTTATCTCCTTAGTTATCATGCCATAGAGATCCTTAAAATGATAGCAAAAAATAAACTAAAATCCTGGACAATAAATACATCAGAGGGGTTGAAGGGAAGTTTTGAATGTGTGTGGAAGGGTCTGCTGAAGCTCAGTCCTCCAGCATGCACGATGTACCACCATCTTCCCCGTGGAATGGCATTTTTTTCACTGGTATTGTTAACAGCGGGGTCATCCTTATCACTATCAAGAGCAAATCCCACCATCCTGTGGAGCCTGTCATTGTGAGGCGGGAGCTGAAGCCAGAAGACAGGAATGGAGGTTCCGAGAGCAAGAGGCACAGGTCCTGCCCAGACTTCTTGTCAGTTTCCACGTTTTACCTTAAGGCCTCGATAATGGAGAGGGCAGGGTGTCTCTCCAGGGGCTTCTTACTGCCATGTAGCCCACTGTCTGTCAGAGCTGGAGCTCTCACAATTCTTTCCATATTTGCTGTCCACCCATACACGCTTGTGAGAATATAGCATGGGCTGTACTGTCTGTTTGACATGATCACTATTTGGACCTTTTATTTGAAGATGTCTTTCATAATTTTGTAGAGGTTTTCAAACTTTGTCATTTTTTTCTTCTTGTTTCTTTTTCTCCTCTTCAGCTTCTGGATGTTCCAAGCTCTCTTTGGGGACTGACACTAAGGTCTTCCTCTTATGTTTCTTCAGTTGTCAGACACAGTATCAATGGGCTGGGTCATGGAGAGACATTCCACAGAGACCGAGTTAGCCATTTGGCCCTTGGTCTTACCTGTGATAAAATAGACATGTTTCTGGTTTTCCTTCATTCTGGTCTAATAGTCCTTGGCAGACTCTGTTATCCTCCTCTTCTTTTTCCTTGTTTTCTTCCTTCTCCTCTTTCCCCTCCTTCCTGTTTCTTCCTTTTCCTCAGCTTCATCATCACTGGCTTTATTACATTACTTCTCCATGAAAGGATTAATGGGATAGCCAAATTAACTGGGTGTTTCTTCACAATCTCCTTATTATGTTCTTTCCTGCCAGTAATTCAGATTGGTCTTCTTTCAGATGCAGGATAGTCTTCGTTCCATGACCCGTAGGTGCTCATGTGTCAGTCTTCACTGAGAATGGCCTCCCTGCTGAGGATTCCCAGGCACAGTGCTCATGATCATGTTTGATGATCACAGCCACTTTTCCAGCAACCAAATACACATAATAAACATCAACACTAAGCTGGGCAACCTTAGAGCTATCTGCACCAGCCTGCAAAGCCTCCATGAAGGCGTTGGTCCCTGACTTGGTGATAAGCCAAGGTTATTGACCAAGTTGGCCTCAGTCATTCCATTTCCAATATCTGTTACAGTTAAGGTTCAATTTTGTTTGTTAGGAATGAGATTAATATGGGACTCCCTCTTAACATCTAGTTATTGGGATCTGCCAAGCTTTTATATCTGATTGTATACAGAGCATCTGATTGAAATAAGCACCCTTAGATAGATCTCTTTGTCCCAGTAGACAGTATTGATGATCATTGCCATTAACTGGGCAATCTCTGCCTGAAAGTCAGGAGTCTCAGCCTCTTCCTCCTCATTAGTTGTTTTTTTAGCATTCTTTTTTATTTATTATTTTTATTTTATGTGTATGCGTGTATTGTCTGCATGTAGGTAAGTGCACTCGTGTCATGCAATGCCCGTGGAGGACAGAAGAGGCTTTCAGATCCGCTGGAACTGGAGTTATGGACAGTTGTTAGCTGCCATGTGGGTGCTGGGATTTGAACCCAGGTCTTCTGCAAAAACAGTCAGTGTTCTTAACCGCTGAGCTATCACTCCAGCCCCATTAATTGGTTTTGGCCCTGGGTTTCTTCAGGCATCTTTGTTGCGTTTTCACACAGGAGACACAGTATAACAGCACCAGGAGGTTGAAGCAAGTCTGAAATGACAGGTTTCTGATTTAAAAAAATTTTACATTTATTTACTGTGTATATATACTTGTGTGTGCATGTATGTGGGTGGATGTGAATGCCATAACACACATGTAGAGGGCAGAGGATAACTTGGGAGAGTCCAGAACTTCAGGCATTAAGCGTGGTGGCAGATGCCTTTACCTGTTGATCCATCTGGTTGGCTCCAGTTTTTGATATTTTGTTTGAAAGTTCTTTTATTAAAATTTATTTATCCTTATTTTTATTTTATGTGTATAAGTATTTTGCCTGCACATCTGTAAGTGTAACACATGTATACAATGCCTGCAGGGGTCAGAAGAGGGCATCACATCCCCTGATATTGGAGTTAAGGATAGTTGTTAGCTGCCGTGTGGGTGCTGGGAACCAAAGTGGGGTCCTCTGCAAGAGCAGCAAGGACTCTTAACCACTGAGCCACCTCTCCAGCCCCTTGAATGTCCTTTTTAAGTGAAATTATATTCATTGTAGATGATAGTCTTCCTCATTTCAACTGTTTATTTTTTGGTCTTTTTAAAAACTTTTATTATTAGGTGCTGGAGAGATGGCTCAGCAGTTAAGAACACTGTTCTTGCAGAAGACCCGGTTTGAATCCCAGTACCCACATGGCAGCTAACAACTGTTACTCCAGTTCCAGGGGATCCGACAGCCTCTTCTGAACTCCATGGGCATTGCACGGCATGGGCGCACTCACCTACATGTAGGCATAACACTCATACACATAAAAAAAAATTAAAAATAACTTTTATTAATTCTTTGAAAATGTCTTACAATGCATTTTGACCATACTCACTACCCATCCCCCACCTCACACCATCTCCCTATCTACTCAGCTTCATATTCATTTTCAACTGTTTATTTTTTAATGTCCTTACTTGGAAAAATAAAAATTTAGCACCCTATTTAGGTTCCTGATAACCACAGTTTAGAAACCAGCAATCTAAAAGATTTGCTTTGTATCAGAATGTCCAGCAATGCCTTGTATCACTGTGACAAAAAAGCAAGTGTGGGTGGCATTTCAGGAGGAACTAGAAGGCTGTGTCTCATGAAGGATATTCAAGATCCTCTTTCCAGTGTTAGAATCCAAAGTCTCTCCTGGAACAGAAGTTGAGTTCATTCATCTTTAGGCAGACGTTGAAGTGTTGAGGGCACTGGCAGTCTGACGAGAGAGTGGGCTGGTGAGTAAGGAATTGAAATAAGACAAGAAGAGAAGTCAGGGCTTGTGCTTCCCATTCTCAAACAGAAGAGGAAGGAGGAAGGTGTCTCCCACAGAAGAGGAAGAGGAGGAGGAGTTCTTCAGACACTTCAAGGCCATTTGCCTGAGGCTTCTTTCCCAAGGGGTGAGAATTCTGTGCCTGAAAGGAGCCCATTGTAGTGCCTTGCAGAGAGCTGAGCAAATCCAAACCAGGGACGCTATTCTTATTTCCTGTTCAGTGAGACTTTAGAAATGTCTTTGAAAGGTATAGTATTTGATCAAGAAACCCTAAAACATTATTGTTACTGTTTAACCAGAGAGCTCAGTAGTGAAGAAATATCTGACAGGTTGATCAGTGGGGCATGCACTGGAGCTCCCTGGGTGGGCTGTGGTTAACCTGATGGTCTGACCAGGTTCTGGTAGAGATGCCTCTCCAGGAGCAAAATTGAGGAAATAGACTACTCATGGGATTTCCCTTATTTCAATCCTTGAAAAATACAGTGATTTTTCTAGTTCCCTACTCTACCCAGGTAGGGTTTAAAGTATCTTAGAGAAATACCAGATTTCAAAAGGAAGAAATCAAGGATGAAGGGAAAAGAAAGGCAGAAAGAATAAGGAAATCAGATAAGCCTAGGTCATCATTGCATGGCTTTGCGGAGTGTCCCTGCTTTGCTGCTGGCACTGGACCTGGGAGAAGAAAAGCCCCGCTCCTGTGAGGTTTCTGAGGTACTGATGCCATGCACCCACATTCCAAGGAGTGGCCTGGCTATTTACAATATAGCTACTGAAAATCAGCCCTGAGTCCAGTCCGAACCATCTCTATTCAGTAATATTTGAGTAACTGAATTGCAGGAAGATATTTATTTCATTTTATTGCTTTAAATGCTACGAACTTTTTCCAGTAATGGTGGGCTGTGATTTTTCTTTTGTGCTGATGTGGTATTGCTGTGTAACAGCTTATCTTTCTTTTAAACAAAACAAGTGACAGCATCTACTTTCCTGATAACAAGTAGATTCTATTTCTAGACTCATCTATAGACGCAATTTTGTTTCTCATGTAATTTGTCATTGATACATTTAATTTTCCCTAATACTGAGAAACACAGACTTAAGAAAAGAGAAGCTGAACTCAGAGCATGTCCTTTACTGAAAATTACCACTTTAACAATAAAACATGTAAAAGATATTTTAATTCATTTCTTAAATTTTTTTTGATTTATTTATTTTAATTTTATGTGTATGAGTGTATTTCCTGCATGTATGTAAGTGCACCTATGTCGTGCAGGGCCTGCGCAGGACAGAAGAGGGTGTCACATCCCCTGGAACTGGAGTTATGAACACTTGTTAGCCACCATGTGGGTACTGGGATTTGAACTGGGGTCTTCTGTAACAACAGCCAGTGCTCTTAACTGCTGAGCCATCTCTCCAGCTCCTTAATTAATTTCTTTAAAATATATAACAATATATGGGGCTGGAGATGGCTCAGTGATTAAGAGCACTGGCTGCTCTTGCAGAGGGTGCGGGTTCAGTTCCCAGTACCCACATGGCACCTCACAGTCATCTGTAACTCTAGTTCCAGGGGACCTGATACCTTTTTCTGACCTCTGTGAGTACCAGGCATGCACATGGTACACATAAATACATGCAGGCAAACTCACGCACATAGAATAAAAATAAAGACATACATAAAACAGTTTTTTTTTTTTTCTTGAGATGGGGTCTCCCTGTAGCCACAGTTGGCCTGGAACTTGCTATGTAGACCAGGCTGGCCTTGAATTCACAGCCAGATCCACCTGCCTCTACCTCCCAAGTGCTGCTACTAAAGGCATGCATCACCATGCCCAGCTAAAATAGTGTTTATTAAAAAGCCAATTCTCTATAATTGTATGGTACATTTAAGAACTATTTCATAAACACTGACATGTAACTCTTTTCTATTTTTACTCATTAATAGCATTAAAGGTAGTTTTGATTGATCATTAAAAGTTCTCACAGAGGTTGTAGCTCAGTTGGTAGAGTGCTTGCTTACCATGAATAAGCCCTGGGTTTGATCCCCACCACCACATAAAATGGCCGTGGTGGTACATACCAGTAATCTTAGCAGGTGGAGTCAGGAGGATCAGAAGTTCAAAGTCATCCTCAGTTATGCAGTGGGCTTAAAGCCAGCCTGGGATACATGAGACCCTGTCTCCAAACACACACACACACACACACACACACACACACACGCACACACACACCACACAACCCAATCCCCCAAACCCAAACTCCCAGCCCAGCATTTAAAAGTTCTAATGAAATATGCTTATTTTAATAACTTAATATATTACATTTGGAGATATATTGATTTACTTAGGCCATTTATAATATGTTGGCATAAAATGAATAATATAAACATTTTAGAATTACAAATATACTATCAAATTTTTGGTATTAGTAAAATTATATGAAAATGATATATTACCTTATTATGAATAAATATTTGAATACTTTCAGTATGTCCTCTCAAGCCAGAAATTATTAAAAATTTTTTTTCTTTATTATTTTTATTTTATGTGTATGAGTATATTGCCTGCATGTATGTAAGTGCAATGCCCATGATCGAAGAGGATGTCAAGTTCCCCTGGAACTGGAGTTATGGATGCTTTTTGGCCTCTATGTGGGTTCTGGGAATTAAACCCAGGTCCTCTGTAAGGGCAGCCAGTGCTCTGTACTTCCGAGCATCTCTCCAGCCCCCTCTAGTCAGGGATTCTTATTTAGTTCATGTTCAGTCCTGGACATGAGCAGTTTTGAAACTGCCACAGGTATTCTCAGAAGCAGTCAGAGTTGAGAACTCTCTTAGATGGTATGGAAAACACTGAAAAGTACCAGAAATTCATGATGCTTTCAAGGGCCTGGTGACAAATGGGAGGAGAAAAAGAAATGACTATTTCAGTCATTTAAATTTTATGTGTATGAGTGTTTTGCCTGCATGTAAGTGCACCGTGTGTGTGCAATGCCCATGGAAGCCAGAAGGGGGCATTGGATCCCCTGGAACTGGAATTATGGATGGTTATTGTCCTGAATGGGAGCAGTTACTTGACAGTAACTGTCCTGAATGTGTCTCAAGCCATTGGCTTGAGTGTGACATCCAAAATGTGTCACTGTTTCTCGGGAGAGCTTAGGACAGGCGCAACGGACAGAAGAGATTCTCACACACGACTGTTTGATTGCATTATGCATTTACTAGGTCAAAGCATAACAAACACACATCAATACAAACACTCAAAGGGAAACCCGGTCCTCTAGCAGTTAAGAGTCCCAAAGTCTCTTGGAGTACCTTCCAGAGGTTAAGCCTTCAGGCACTCCGTGTGGAGAGGTTCTCTAGTCCGCCGTGATCGGTGCACTCTCCCGGCTGAGGAGCTGTCTCTTGCAGGTTCTGATCACGTCTGGTCGTGGCAGGCTCCCATCAGTCTCTGGCTCTCAGGCTGAGGTCCTCGATCAGGTCTCAGGCGAGGCTCCGGTCTGGTCTCGGGCAGAGCTTCAGGTAGCGGTCTTAGGTTTTGGGCAATGTGCCGGGATGAGGCCCACGGATTCAGAGTCTCGTGTGGCCAAGCATCAAAAGAATCTTTTTAGCTACCAGATTTTATATATTTCTTTTCTGGCTGAAGTCCTTCTGACTTACGTCAGTAACTTCAGTGTTTTCTTGAGATATGGCTCACACCCTGTGGTCACTTATCACCAACACACAGACACTCAACTCACATAGGTTCTGTTTGGTTGCTGGGTTACAACTTAGCTTCTTATCTACTTATCTATTTCACACAGTATCACAGCAATGTTCAGTTTGGTTTCAGAGTTTACAGCGTTAATATTCATCTTTAATTTCTGATTTCTAAATTCCTAATAAATTCCTAATACATTCAGTACAGTTATACCAGACCTGGGTCTTCTGCAAGAGCAGCCAGTGCTCTTAAGTGCTGAACCATCTTTCTGGCCAGTATTTTCAATCCTCCTTGAGCTAAACTGTGCAAGATATTTGCTTTTATCCATTGTACTTCTCAAAGCTACCCAGTGGGCTGTGAAACACTGTTCCCATTTTGCAGGAATGGAGGCAGGGTGGTACTGAGTGCATACAGCAAGCTAGTAGGTAAAGAGGCTCAGCATTAAATACTCACTTCTACTCCACTTCTTTATAGAAAGTGACTTGAACCCAGGTCTTATAGACTATGGATTCTCACTAGCTCATGACATCCTGCTATGAAATTTCCTACATGCAGGAAGTGATTTGGTTCAGGAAAACAGGAATATTTATCTTGATTTTCTGAAACTGGGGCTCTGGAGCTTTTGTAATAATTCTCAGGGACTTTCATTTATTAACTCTGAGTAATAAGAGCTGTTTTATCATAGGTAACAGTAAGGTTTCTTGCTGTTTTATGTGGAAGGAATAAGTACTGTCAAATTATTTGCTTACTTTTGAGCAGTAGTGCTCGTTTGGGGGTGATTTTGACACCCAGGGTATATTTGGGAATGCCTGGAGACATTTTGGGGCTGTCACGTCTGGGAGCATGTGGGGGTACAATTAGCATCTAGAAAGTTAGAGGCCAGGAGTGATTCAATACATAGAATAATCCTTACAACAAAGACGTACCAACCCAAAATGTCAATAATGCAAGATTGTGGAACCTTGCTGTAGAGGAAAGAAATTATATGGTATGTGAAATACTATTTAATAGCAACCAATAAATAACATTTATGAAATGCCCCTCAATTTTTCTTCAGTTATGCTCTTGATATCAGTCCCAAAGTACTGTTAGAAATAATTGCTAATTTAGGGAGAGTTACACACCAGTGGACCATCATCGTCCATACAAAGAGGAAGAGGTTGTTTGCAGGTGCGAGCAGGATGGCCCCTGGGCAACTGGTGACAGCCAGATCTCTGAAGTGAGAAGGTCTGTATTTGTATCTCTGTATCTCCATTTGCTACCCATATGACTCCAGACACTTACTGTGCTATGTCCTCTATAAACAGGGACAATGGCATTACCCATTCCATATGTTTGTTGGAGCTTTCAATGAGATAACACGGTAAAGCGCAACAGTTAGCATAGGGAAAACACCCTTTTGGTTATTGGAGCGACTCCACTGAGGTGGTGCCTGGGAGCTGCCCACACCTCCTCCAGAGGGGAACTCCAAGTTTCCCAGGCTTCTGTCCCGTCTTGAGCAATGGAAGGTGAGTCAGACCTGCATGTGCTTCACTTAGGCACCAGGATGTGGCCCGCCCAGCTGGTTAGGAGACCTCTCTTGCAGCTGACTTGGGGTGGAGATGGCTTAGGGGAGGTGGAAAACGAGGACAACAAATTCCATTTTCTTGTGAAACTTTGTCAACAAAAGGTTATTAACTTAGTTTCAGAAGAGGGGCAGGGTGTGGAGCAGGTGTCTGAAGGTCTCCACTGGTTAGTGAGGAGGGTGAGCAGGGATGAGGCTATTTGCAGGACCAGAAGCCTCATAAGCCCCTTCCCCAGGCAGGAAGTGACCTCCCCTGTTCCTAGACCCTTTGGGGAGGTGAGAGGTTGGCTTGGCCCCTGGGGGATTCAAGTAAGGGCAGAGGGTAGGGTAGGATGCTCTTGGCCCGAACATCTTCCAGATTCCGTGCTAATGAGGTAACTCTGACTCCACCTGTGTTCGGCCTGGGGTTTATCAGAGAAGGGCATCCTATCTTTATCCTTTTCATCTACACCCTCACTGCCTTCTTTTGTGTTTTATAGACACAAGATGGTATTTTTAGTTTTCTTTTGCTGGAATTATTCCAATCGAATATGCAATGTCTTCCTTGTCCAGAAGCAGTCAGCATCTGTTGCAGGAGCTCTGCAGAGGGTGTGTAGGAAGGGCTGATATATGCAGGCAGGGGGGCCTTGACTGTAACTGCCCCTCTCTTTTGCTGCTGTCTCACAGCGTTCCATTCATTTTGTGAGTGCCTGGGCCTTAGCTTCCCTCGGCTTGTTTCATATCCCTGCCTCTTGGCTCCTCTCATTGCCTATCCACTGTGTTTTGGTTGCTGGGGAAGGCTGCTGGAAGGTAGGGGAGAGAGGGACAGTGTATTCCCAGGAGAGGCATTTGTCTACACAGGTCCATATTTGAGTATCTTCTACAATGTCTGGATATTTTATAGATATTCCCTCTCTTGATCTATACTAGGAATCGCCTGGAAGCTTGTGCCAGAGAGGTGGCATTGGATTGCTGAGCAAGCAAAGGTTGAGTGAGTGTAAGGCTGAAGATGGTTGTGACTCAGAGTTGTGGGTATTTGTGGCCACATTGGCTGTCTCAGGGCCTGCGGCATCTAGAGTTAAGTGGTAAGCAGGCCTGGTCTGGCACTACCTGGTACGTTAGTGTATTAGGGTTGTACTTGGAAACAATGATTAGCTGGATGTGGTGGCACATGCTTGTAATCCCAACATGCAGGAGATTGAGGCAGGAGGATCACAAGTTCCAGGCCAGCCTGGGCTGCACAGTGAGACCTCATAGAACACTACTAGGCACTGTGTGTCTCTAGTCTCCCAGAATGAAGGTCCTTCCTCTGATCCACACCAGGCTTGGAAACAGTCTTCATCAGTTTTCATTCATTGTATTTCAACCTTTCTCCAGTATTTGACTCAGCCTAGAGATAAGCTCAAGTTTTATAGCACTCAGAAGCAATTGCAACTGGGCATGGTGGAGCACACATGTAATCCCAACACTCTGAAAACTGAGACAAGAGAATTGTGACTTTTAGACTATCCTGGGCTATATAAAACCCTGGCTCAAAAATAAATAAATGAATAAATAAATCAAGTATATAAGAACTTCTTTTCAGGTGGGTCCCCCTGAAGCAGACGACAGAGGGAAGTTAGGTAGCTAGAGACTGGTCCCAGTAAGACCCTGACCCCAATTGTCTGGAAACCACCCCTGATGCCAATCACAGATGCTCTGTGGCTCAAAGCCCCTCTGCTACAGGTGCTCCATGGATCAAGGTACCTCTGCTTAACGATCTTCAGATAATTAGACAAGCTCATAACAGAGCTCAGGTGCTGGGAAGGAATCTGTTGTCTTGTGTACCTGTAGAAGACAAATCACATTCTATACCTTATTCACTATTGTTTTCTTTGTTCTGTAACTGTTTAAGAACACATTGCCCTTGCCACTTGAATGATGTCCTCTCTTGGAACTCCCCCTGCTTTGAGAGTTTCTCTTTCTCTTTCTAATAAACAGTGTTGGTTGAAGTGCTCGACTCTGGAGTCTGAGGGCTTCATTCCTCACAGTCTTCAGGACACCATCCTGGGTCACAGCAGCTTGCTGCTTGCCGCTGTGACACCCTCAGTCCTACTTCATCTGCTAGAAGCCTTCCTTCTCTGTTAGAACCCGCACTTGCCCTCCTCACTTCCCTACCTAGGCTTCCCAGTCCAACCCACTGTTCTGAGTTCCTATTCACCACTCCTCAGTCAAAAGTCAATAGCCAACACCTTCCTGCTGTGGAATACAGTGGGAAATCTGTTGTGTTTGACCTCGCTGCTCACGCTGTCTTGAAACTCTTCACCTTCTAGAAGCTACAACGTGGCTATCTATGTCATGTGGGTTGCTCTTGGACACTTCGCCCACCCACTACCTAGTCCCTGTTTCCTGATAATCAGTCCTTAGGCTACTGGTTTTTGTTTCTCATCAGTAGTTGAAGTTTTCATTCTCCCCTATAACTCCCAGTGCGAGATACTGCTATCTTGGACTTCCTGAAAGTCGGATTTGCAAAGACAGTTGCAAACTGCACATCCTCATTGGTACTTGCCACAGGCACCTCAGACTGAGCCATTTCAAACTGAGCTCACCATCTCCACCCTGGTCCTGACCCTGTTTCCTGAGATCCCTGTCTTACTCAGCACCACCACTCATCCAGGCAAATCAGACACTTGGAGTCATCCTTAGAACCACCCTCTCTTCAGCAGTCTACCTCAGAGAGCTGCTCTTTTGATGGTCTTATTCTTTTCCATCAGCCCCCTGCCCTCTAGTCCTATACCAGCTGACTACTTTGTAGTCATTCATCTTGATTATTGCCACAGCCTCATAATTAGACCCCCTTAGTTCAGAGTTACTGCTCTGACCCCTGTTCCCTTACATAGTCACCAAGGTGATTTGTCTAACCCCAGATCTGGCTATGTCACACTCTTGCTTTAAAACCCTGTTGCCTGTGGATAGGATTCAAATTCCTGGTATGACCAACAAGGCCTCCAATGACGTGGCACCCATTCACTCACCAGCATCAGTACCAGTCACTCTCTGTCCTGAACATTTACCTGTTAGTCATGCCCTACTCACACCATGGTGGTTCACATCTCTGCTGTTCTTTCTTCAGGAAAACTTGTCCTCTCTCTCCCGTCTTTTCAACCAGCTCATCCGGCTTACCCACTGTTCACTCTAAAAAGCGTTGAGGTCCTCCTGAAGTACCCTCTGCTTACCTCTCCTTCAGCATCAGATGGCTGTTTTGAATTTACCTGTTGGTGAACCTGCATTCCAACATCAAACCGAAAGCTATTTAAAAAGGGGAATCACACAATGCTGGTCTTTGTCTCACTTCCCCCACAAGGCTTGTTACAATACCTGACACATATCTTGTCCCCCCAAATATGAAAATAATTCTTGATATTTATTTATTTTTATTTTATGTGTATGAGTATTATGCCTGCATGTGTGTAAGTGTACCATGACATGCAATGCCTGAGGAGGCCAGAAGAAGGTTCAGATTCTCTGGAGCTGGAGTTATGAATGGTTGTTAGCCACTCCGTGGGTGCTGGGATTCAAACCTGGGTCGTCTGCAAGAGCAGCCAGTGCTGTTAACCACTGGGACGTCTTTCTGGCTAATTCTTATAGCAGGGCTGAAAGGCTGATATGGCACGTGAAAAAAATTCTTAGCAAGTCAAGGTGCCTTCAAACACAAGCCAAGCAGAGAGATGGGGATGGGGATGAGATGTTGGGGCCCTGACTCAGGAAGGTGGTGTTGGCAAGGGATCTAAGTAAATGAAGGTGGGGTGGGGGTGGGGGGTGTTCTGGCAGGTGTGTGAACAACGAACATCGAACATGAAACCTCGGCTCAGGGCCTTGGCATTGTTGGTTCTTCTTTTTTAAAAGACATAGTCACTAAGGTGATTTATCTAACCCAAGATCTGGCTATGTGACACTCTTGCTTTAAAACCACATTGCCTGTGGATAGGGTTAAAAATTCTATTCAGAAAATGCCTAGAGCAGGGCCTGTGTGGTCAGTTGCAGTTATGATATGCCCTGGTAACTTTGGCCCTGTCAGTGGTGTGTGGCAGGGCATGCAGTCAGTTATCAGTAAGGGAGTTTCATTATCTGTCTAGACACGTAACAGGATGGGGAGAGATGTTTCCATACTTTTTCTCTTTATGTTACTCTGGGTAATGCCTCTGGGGAACCCCCTTCGTGCTCTGGTCACCCCTTCCTTCCTCTTCCTCAGTCCTCTCGGTCTTCTTTCACTACTGCCAGCCTCTCTCAGGGTGCCTGCTATACCCTAAGAGGGTCACCCATGAGGCATGCATATGCCTGGAGCCTCAGGCTCCGCTTTATCTTCAGTGGAAACCACAAACAGGGCTGCCTCTGCATAGCTTTCAGGGTGCTACTTTGCCAATAGTCACTGATCCATTTTCTCTATCACACTGAAGGCTCCTCAGAAGTAGGTGGAAGGGAAAAGGAAAGAAGGGGTTGAGGGAACAAAGTTCCTCCTGCCCACAGTATTATGTAACTCTCTATACTTTTAAATCAGGTTCAAACCTAGTGTCTAGTGGCCAGGTCTTTTCCAGCCTCTCCCCCACCCCCACCCCTTGCCCCCATCCCCTTGTCTGACATTCTTACAACTCCAACCAATGGCACATTAAGTTTGAATTAAGCAAGTAAAATTTTTTTTTAAATCCTAATGAGTTTATTGGGCATGCTAACAGAGCATAGGGTGGGGATTTATTTACAGAAGTGTGGGTGCCCCCCATTTACAGTCCCAGAGACTTTGAACAATACATTAGTGAATAGTAAATGGGAAACTCTTATCAGTGGTATTGTGGTGTAGCTGAGAGAAAAGGAAAGCAGACCTCACAGGGACCGGGCAACCGCAGCTCTGAGATGGACAAAGGATGAGTTGGTACGGTGCCTGGACAAGATGAGCAGGGGAAGGGAAAACACGACAGCAGCTGGCAGTGAAATGAATTTGGTCAATGTGCGGTGACTGCTTTCTAAGCTGGATGCTTGGATGAATTGGCTGGATAGTCACATGTTCTATGAGTCCCGGAAGGCTGAGAAGTTGTCAACATCAGCAAGTGATAAGAAAGAGTAAAAAACAGACCTTTTAATCCCTATGGATTCAGTAGATGGTAGATGCCCAATATTTGCTTAATCCCTATGGGATCAGCCCATCAACAGCTGTCAGGTGGAAATCCTCTGACTCTGCAGGTTAAAGGGTTTAGTCAAACTGAAGACTAATGTTCTTGATGGTAATGTGATATCTGTTTCTATCACATCATCTTTGAGTACCTGGCCTGTGTTTCTGCTGCTCTTGGGCATTTGAGAGACTAACAGGGGAGTGGGCATTAGGGGTTCGGTAGAGGACATAACAACCTGTCCCTCAAGTGCATCACTGAATAATTAGGAAGAGATTATGAAACCATCCACTGACATGCTGTGACAGGTATTTGAGTAACATGCCATCCTGCCCCAGAGCACTCAGGTGATCTGAATAGAGGGATGTCGTTAAGCGTCCCTGATATCCAGACAGGCCCTAAAGAAGATGGAAACTCATTTTCATGAAAGAAGAGAGAAGGGAGCACTTGAGTTTAAAATACCTTATCCTGTTGCTGTTTTCTTTTTTTTCTTCTCCAACTAGACTTTAAATTCTTAGGGAATAAATATTTTGCCTTCTTTTGTATTACTATTACTTGTGAAGTGTTCAGTATATGGTAGGTGCCCAGTATTTTCTTGCTCTTATTCATTTTAATGCCTGGAGGGCCTAGAACAGTCCCTGAATATGGTAGGTGCTTGTTTTTGTTCCTGAATGAGATTAATTTCCTTTCTGTCTGATCTTGTTCATTCATTTCTCCCATCTTTCAAAGAGGATATTAAGAGGATTGTTATAAGTTGTAAAAGGAAGAAGGGCTTGATATTATTTGTCAACAATGTTAAAGAATGCATATGCCCTTTGACCAAGATGTTCAGCCTCTATGAAATAATCCCCAAATGGAAAGAATGCTATAGGAGGAAGATACTGACACCCTTCCCATGATAGTGGAAATTGAAAACATCATAAACGCTTACCAGTAAGGACAATGTAGGTAACTGGTTGAAGCCACATGTAATAACATGGCATGAAAGAATTTGAAAATTGGGAAGTTGTTAAAGATGAGGTAAACAGAAATAACAAAATAATCAAGATAGCATAGAAGGCTGGCTGGTTGTGATTCTGGTCTGTTCCTTACTGGGCATGTGGCCTCAGGCAGGTACCTCTGTCTGCTACATTTCCATTTTCTTTCTTGTAAAATGGGCACACTTCCTAAGCCAGACATTTGGATATTCTCTCCCTTACAGATCGGTGATTTGTTTGTGGAGCACTTAGTTCTGTGTCTGACAGGTAACCGATGCTTAGTTGGTCTGGATGTTATTACCCATCCCTCTGGTAGGGAGTGGGACATATGAATATTTGCACAATGGAAGAAAACCAGCAGCAATTACAAAGAATGTCTGCAAGCACTGTCTCTACTGGTGATGTTGGAGCGATTTTTATTTCCTCCTTTGGTTTCTTCCAGTTTTCTACAACGAATACACATAATATATAATAAAAACAAAGCATGTAGAGAAGGAATGGTCCTAGTTTCACTTTAAGAAGATGAAAGAATCAGGGCTTAGGATGTATTACTAGCTGTAGCAGAGCACTTGCCTAACATGAGAAAGGTCCTGGATTTAAGAATTAGAGTTAAATTCCTTATTTGTATTTGATAAAATTATGGAGCCCCAGGAATGACCTGTGTAAGTTCATTTTACATTTGCAAACATGCGCTGGTAGGGAAAGTGGCACACTTAAGTAAGTAAATAAATGTTTCATGCTGTGTGTTTCCCTCCCCTTCATCACCGAAGGCATGGGGCTCAAGAGAAGGGTTCCTTTTGGCCTCATAACCCCAAATCACTGGAGGCACATCCCTTCCTGCCTCTCCCAGGAAGTGACTTCTCCCTCATTTCCCTCCCCCCAGCAGAACAGTGCCAGATAGCATCTATAGCTGTAATCCCTGACTTGCTGCTATACGAGTCTGAACAAGTTACCTCTCCAAAGTCTCTCTTTTAATTTATTGAATGAGGGAGCAGTATCACTAGGAATAGTGTGCATTGTTTCCAGCCCAGCCTTCTTACCAGGTGCCAGAACCACCTGTTCTGCATGTGGGTGGCCTATGTGTGTGACCAACTCAGTATGTCTAAAAGGCCGTTGTTAACTTCCTTCTCAAACCTGTTTCCCTTTCTATATTCTGCCTTGGAAGATGGCAGCCCCAGAATTCAGGATGCTGTCTCTAACCTCATCCTTCTCGCCTCATAGATCAGTGTGCGCGTCTTGCATGTGCTGCCTTCTTGAACCACCCTGGTTGCCCCGTGTTGCCTCTTGACCCCCGCTGCCTTTTTCTAGCACTTGTCACTTTTTGCTTAGTCTACACGTGTCTCCTACCTGATCTCTCCTCTTTTAGTGTCTCCACTCAGTCTGAGAAGATTGCTTCCTCAGATACAAAGGCCACAAACCCATGTGAGTCCTGCTCCAGCCCCTTGTCCACAGAATAAAATTTAGACTCTGGAATATGGTCAACAAATCCCTTCATCAGCCATCTCTGACCAGAGTCTCCTATCTGTAAGAGACCCCTCCCCATGTCTATCCTCCAGCCTCTCCAGCAGGCATCTTCTCCCTATTGCTCTTTCCAAATGGGGCACTTAAGTAACAACTGGTAATATGTTTGGCCAAACATTAGGGTGCGTAGTGTCTGCTTGTGACATAAACTTTATCTAGTCTGTATGTGAACTTCCTCAGCTTGTTATTTCTGAAGATCTCTGTCTCTCCAGGAATATAAAAAGCAGAATCATAATCTGCGGCAGAAATTAAGAAATAGAAATTATACATTTATATAATCACTGAGTCTCCTTGGGCAAGACAGCATCTTCCTCATCCTCCTTCTGAGAATCAGTTTGCTTGGGTTGGTGAGTGGCCTTGGGGCCACTATGACGTGATTATCATGTGTCTGTTTCTCTCTTAGTCAATATTTGCCTTAAGGTAATCACACAGGAGGGAGTGTGTGTGCGTGTGTGTGTGTGTGTGTGTGTGTGTGTGTGTGTGGCCATTTCCTGGGGTAAGATCGGAGGTTAAGAGTAGTTCTGCTGATGTTATGGTTAAGAGTAGTTCTGCTGATGTTATCAGGCTTCAGAGATGTGGAACCTTACCCTGATTTCCCTGAAGGGATTTTTAAAAATTTATCTAAACTCAGGCAATCATTCTGGGAATCCTATTAAAACAGACATTTTGACATCTAACTTAAACTAACTGCATTAATGATAGCACATACTTATTGCGTTTCATAGTTAAACCTCAAAAAGTGCTCCAAATGAGTATTTTCTAAAAATTTTATTTATTTTTATGCATATGAGTATATTGCCTACATGTATGTGGATGTATGTAAGTGCACCTATGTCGTACAATGCCTGTGGAGGTCTGAAGAAAGCAGACCTTTTTATATTCCTGTAGTGACTGAGATCTTCAGAAATAACTCCTGGAACTGGAGTTACAGACAATTGTTAGCTGCGATATGGATGCTAGGAATCAAACCTGGGTCCTCTGCAAGAGCAGTCAGTGCTCTTAACCACTGAACCATCTCTCTAGCCACCCAAATGAGTATTTTAAGACTAGTGATAGAGTCTAACATTACAAAGTATTCTAAAATCTTTCTACATTAATGATTCAGTTTTAGAAAATCTCTACCATGTTAAAGTCCTCTGGTTGTTTTTGCTTTCTTAGGGCTAAAGAAGGGACATGGGGCTGGAGAGATGGTTCAGTGGTTAGGAACAATGGCTGTTCTTGGGGAAGACCTGGGTTTGAATCCCAGTACTCACATGATGGCTAACAACCACCTGGAACTCCAGTTCCAGGAGATCTAATGCCATCTTCTATTATTCACAGGCACTGCATACATGTAGGTACAATACAGGTGCACTTACATACATGTAGGCAGAATATTCATACACATAAAATAAAAAATAATAAAAAAGAAGGGATGTAGACACTGATGGCAATAGGTAGATTGCTTACATTTTTGGTTGTTACTAAATAAATGTACATTGTTTTAAAAATAAACTCTAAAAAAAGAGGACATGACATTTGAAAAAACAATAGAAGTGCCTCTAGGCCAAAGGTTCATCCCCTTCTATAATGCCCTAAAAAGACAATTACTCTGGATTATGTTTCAACCAAAAATGGAAGCAAAAAGATATTCTTAGAAGCTAAATTTTGCCTGAGCACTCACAGGAAGTGGCAGCCAAATAGTTTTGCGAAAGTTAAGAAAACAGTGCTTTGGTTCTTAGGGGCTTTGATGAAATGGTGGCTCATTCTGTTTCAATGGTCAAACCAAGAGAATCCCTATGCTTTGACCTCAGTACGTCATGTATTGCAGAGAGCAGAAAGGAAATGGCAAAGTGGGGAGTGAGGCTAGAGAGGACCAGGACACTGTCGGCTGGAGCTGTGTTCACTGTTGGTGATTCTGATTAATGGGAAGGTGATGCAGGACTCAACCGATAACTTATCAAAAGACTCTATGTTCCTGGTTGGCTAGAGCTTTGGGGGTAGTTACAGGGTAGGGTATTTAGGAAGTGGAAGGGCAGATGAGACGCATGGCACCTGCATGTCTTTCCTCCAACACAGTTCCAAATTCCAAAGGACAGTGGTGCGTACATGTCAACCTCTATTGCCTGATATACCCTCAGCTCACTTTGGCCAGTCAGCTCAGGTCAGTGGCGCATCCCTGAAGCTTTGACCCGGGTTCCCGCCAAAGCTGTTTCTCAGTACTTTCCCCAGATCTCTGGGCAAACATGATGTCTTATTTAACTATTGTTTCCTAGCACCATACCGTAAACACAGATGCTCACTAATGAATGCCTGGGCCCCTCTAGTGGACCATTAACCTTTTATCCATTATTAATTCATCCAGCCCTTCCCAGAGTTAGACAGTCTCTATGTGGATAGTGGTTAAGATGGGAGGAATCACAGAGACAAATCCGACCTTTCCTCACAGAGCTAAACACTGGGAGAGGGGATTTATATCTATATAACTCTAGCTCTGCACTTGATCTTAGCTAACAGGCCCAGAAATGATGACTCTGTATATGTTCATCTTCTTTATTTTGCATACTTTTTATTTCCAGATAAAATCAACACGTTAACACAGTGCCCAACATTAAGTCTTACTGTCGAATCAGGGAGGGGAGAGGGCTTGAGATCCTTGTTTTTTGCTTTGGACAAAAGGCCAAGAGAGGAAAACTATAATAGCAGCAGCAGCAACAGCAAACCCCAAAATCCCAACAAACCCATTAGACACTACAGAGAAAGCCAGGTGGGGCAGGGTCTCCGATGATGCTATGGGAACACAGGGCACTATTCAGAGGATTCAAGTAGAATTTCCTAGTCTTTTTCATGCAAGCTACATTCTCTATGAGAAGATTTTATGATGAAAAGTAACACTGAGATCCTCCACGTCACTCCCCACCATCATTTCCTAGGCTTGGCTGGGCCATGCAGTAGGTAGGTCTACATAGTTGCAGTGGGTCTGAAGTCTTCAAGGGTGACATCAGAAGAGAGCAGAGTGCCCTGGTTTCAAACAGTAGCACCACCGGGTTCTGGGCAGCATCATCATTTTTGTCTGCTTCAACCTTTTGCAGCAGCGTGTATGCAATAGGGCAGCTGAGCTGATCTTCAGGTGCCATCTGTGGTGGAGTTGCTGCAAGGGCCTGGGCTTCCAGGCTCTGTTCCATGCTGGCTGTCCAACCGGAGGTGCTAGCCACTATGCAGCCGGGTGAAGGCACAGCCCACACAGACTTACAGGGCTTAAGGAGCACAAATAGCAATAAAATGAAGTGGAGGGTGGTAACCATCATGGTGGGAGATGAGGTGGAGATTTCTAGTGCTTGGTGGAGAAGAAGGAGGCATTTGACCCAGGCCTTGGAGGAAGTGTAGGACTTGGACATGCTGGGCAGAGAATTCCAGGTATACAGGCACAGTGGTGAAAAGGTGATGGTCAGAGAACATTCCAAGAATCTCCTGGGAGAGGGAAGGGAGTCAGCAGAGGAAAACAGGGCTAGTATTTGAGCAAGGCCTTAACCTCTATACATGACTCCTAACTGCAGAGCCCAGGGCCAGAGGATGGAAGGTCTGAGGAGCAACAGGGTAGGGAAAGGGCCCAAAGGTGTTTTTGTACTTCATGAGGCTGCTGGTCTTTGTACACTTAATTTACCCCTGAGTACTCACCAAGCACCTACTGTGTGATAAGCACCGTGCAAGGTGGGGATCAAGATAATTTTGGCTCCCATGGGCCATAATTACCAGCTAGTGGTATAGACGGGCAAATAAAAAGGAGATGCATTCATTGCAAACCATGGTATGTAGAGAGAGAAGCAGATTTATCATGGAGTGAATGGTGCCTTCAGGATCCTTCTGTTACAATGGGCTTAACTGCCTTGAGTTTGTGATTTGGGAATTAAAAAGAAATATTTTATTTTTGATTAGCATGTTTTAACTCTGCTCAGATACTGAATCGCCTCCCTTTGTCTTGTGCTACCTCAACTCCATGCAGCCAGTAATCAATATTCTGCATCAGGTGACTACTATTTTTCTTTTTCAGTGCGTTTTGTTTTAGCCCAGCCTGGCCTCAAAGTCTTCATCTCCCTGCCCCTGCCTGCTAAGTGCTGGGTTTACAGGTGGGTGTGTACCACCACAACTAGTTGAAGTTTTTCTTAACTTGCATATATGAGAGAGAACATATGGTGCTTGTCTTACTGTGTGTGGCTTATTTTGCTTAAAGTGCCTTCCAGTTCCAACCATTTTACTGAAAATGACAGAATTCCACTCTTTATGGCTGAATAATATGGAATCTTTCTAAAATAAGGCTCTTCTTGTTGGATAAGCTTCAGGTCTCATGACACCTGGATACTCCTGTGAGAAGGGGAAATAAGGAGGTGGGGAGGGACACACTTAGGTAAGTTGCCAGCAATCCCAGCTGCTCACAGCCCATGTCATCTCCTCACAGACCCTTTCTCTGTCCCCATCTCACTCTGTGTTCAGCAGTGTGTGACACCACTGTCCTACTTGGCTTCTTGTGGCTAACTTTGACCACGTCACCCTTCTCTTGTTTCGTTCAAAGCTCAAGACCTCATCACACAGAGAAGCTCCTCCCTCAGCTTCTCTAATCCAAGGCTTCTTTCTTTGGGTCTTTGTCAATTACTAGTAATTGACACCCATAGCTTTGCTGATCCTTGGAACTGTCAGACCTTAGTTCTTGGAAATCTGGTGTAAATCAGGATTACATTGTTCAGTGAGTTTCCTTCACGTTACTGAATGCATGCTTTGAATGTCCTCGGTCACATGAATGTGGTACTGTTGGTTTCCTGTTCTACAGAGGCTCTCTGTGTACCTTTGCTTATTGCTCTAGTTGGATACTAATCACTAAACTTTTGTGAGTTAGGTCTTTCCTTAAAATGTACTTCTCTTTTTCCTTTCCTTGTGTCATTTAAAAATTTTATTTATTATTTTTTTAACTTTTAAAAAGAAACTTTATTGAGAATTTCATACATGCATATAAGGTGTTCTGATCAAATCCACGCCCACTCCCTCCCCTTCAACTCCTCCCAT
>NW_008337842.1:2258126-2258779 GCF_000622305.1 Nannospalax galili | reverse complement strand
CTTTTAGCCAAGAAACTGGCTACTTTTCTTTGGGGTCTTTTTACCCTGACTAGCCAATTCCTACCTCCTACTCTTTTTTAAAAAAATATTTTATTTATTTTTTTATGTGTATGAGCGTATTGCTGGGTGCCAAGACAAGAAATGGGCCTGCACATAGGCTAGGAGGAGAGACTTGGCAGGGGAGCTGGGAGAGAGAAAGAGGCTGGGGGAGTCAAGGCACGGTTGGACTTACCCAGGGAAGGTGTTGGTATCAGGACACTGGAAGCTGTACAGCCCAGGAAGCAGAAAGCCTACCTCTTATACTTATACCATCCTCTGAAGAGGTTACCTAACTTGCAGGTAGGGAATCGGGAAGCAGACCGCTCTGGCTTCTTCCACGCTGAACAGGGATGCAGGGCGAGGCAATTGGGGTACCCCTTTAGTGGGTCTATCAAAAAGACTCCCAAATTGTATAACTCTTATCTGCAGGAGAAAAGAAAGTCCTTGACTGGTGAATAGGGGATGTGAAGGAGAAGTAAAGACAAGAGTAGTTAGCATTACAAGTTCTAGATGGACAACCAGAAAAAAGTCAGAACAAGGTAATTTTCAAATTTTCACATGAGAGTCCATTGGATTTTCTTGACAAGGGCTTCCAAAATCATCCCTCTATTAGG
>NW_008337842.1:2255725-2257620 GCF_000622305.1 Nannospalax galili | reverse complement strand
TAAGGTCGTTTGAGGATCTGTTCCTCAGGGGTCACATGGACTAGGGAGGAGCCCCTGGCTCCTTTCTTTTACCAGGTCCAGCTATGTGAAGATAAGTCAAAGGTCCTGCTCGACCATATCTGGCTTCACTTGGAAGCATGGATGAGATGTTCCTCTGAGTTGACCCTCCTCTTTGTAGACTGGACACTGGTTTATATCCATCTAATGGGGTCTCCATGGCCTCCCCGAACAAGAGGACAGGTGACACCGCAGTTATAGGACATTTTGAGAGATGTTCTATAGGCCCCTGGAACTTAGTCGAGCTTGGAGGGCAAAGGGCAAAAAATGTCCTTTAAGTCTCTCTGACCACATTAGTATAGGTCTCAAAGTATGGCTATTAAACATACAATAAGGTTAATTCCACCAGTCTGGTCCTTTTAATTACATATGCTATGTAGATAAAGCATGGGTAGAAAACCAAATATTCTCTGATAAACCTTGACTAGATACATATTTTGTTTCTTAAACTAGTTGACTAAACTATAATCATAACAAACCTACACAGACCTTCATCAATTGCTTAGGCTTTCTAATTTTTCTGTCTATTTTGGAAAGTATCTCCATTCCCATATCCTTTTAACATCTTTTACATTCTCATTTTCTTTTTTGTAAAACTAATTATGAGACATAATACATTAACAAATAAATTTTCCATCTGTTGTAAGACTTCTTTTCCTGGGGATATGAAGCAACGCTTATTCCCCTTTAAGGTTCTAGCGTCAAGACAATGTTTGATTAAAGTTTTACTGGGGAACCAATGAATTTATTGAGTTTGCTTATCGAGATAACTGAGAGGTT
Source organism: Nannospalax galili (assembly GCF_000622305.1). Lineage (NCBI taxonomy): Eukaryota > Metazoa > Chordata > Mammalia > Rodentia > Spalacidae > Nannospalax > Nannospalax galili. The sequence goes on along the minus strand of NW_008337842.1, from coordinate 2,256,783 downwards.
GCTGAGGTGTATGTATGACCTGAGGGTATGCACACTGGTAAGCCTTTACCCAGCATAGGTCATGTCTTCCCTTCCTAGCCTTTCTCAAATTATATACTTTAGCCCTCCCCAAATCCAGGAGACCATGTGTGTTTAGGGCCAAATTATGTACAGTTGGCTGGGAAGAATGGCTGGATACTCCTGTGAGGGTCCAATGACCCTGCTTGGGCATCCTTTAATGAATCAGTACAACTGTCAACAAGTCCAATTGTGACGACGTTTAGCGATCAGGCACAGCTGAAGTTGTGATGATGGTGGTTATTTCATGCAGTAGAGACTGTTGTACAGAATCATCTTATTAAAAGGACATGGAATTTAAAAGGATTTGGTGCTAGGATCCACATATGAGGGAGAAACATATGTCGTTTGTTTTTCTGAGTTTGTGTTACTTCATTTAGTATCACAGTTTCTAGAGCCATCCATTTACCTGCAAATTTTATTGTTTCATCTTTCTTTACTGCTGAATAGAACTCCATTGTGTAAATATACCACATTTTTGTTAACCACTTGTCAGTTGAGGGACACTTAGGTTGCTTCCATCTCTTAGCTATTGTGAAAAGAGCAGCAACAAACATGGTTGTACAAGTGTCTCTACAATAGGATGAGTTCTTTGGGTATATGCCAAGGAGTTGTATAACTGGGTCATATGGCAGGTTCAGTTTTAGTTTTTTAAGAGTTCTCCACACTGTTTTCCATAGAGGTTACACGAGTTTGCAGTCCCACAGCAAATGAATGAGCATTCCCCTTTCTCCACATCCTCGCCAGCATTTGGTATCATTTGTTCTCTTGATCCTAACCAGTCTGATTGGGGTAAAGTGATACTTTAGGGTGGTTTTAATTTGCATTTCCCTAATTACTAATGATGTTGAACACTTTTTGAGATGTTTCTTAGCCATATTTATTTCTTCCTTTGATAACTCTCTGTTTAGATCTTTAGGCCATCTTTTAATTGGGATACTTGTTTTCTTGATTCTTTGCTTTTTGAGCTCTTTGTATTTTCTGTGTGAGGAAATGGGGAA
>NW_008337842.1:2253067-2255381 GCF_000622305.1 Nannospalax galili | reverse complement strand
TGAAAGATAAGGATCTAGTTTCATTCTTCCACAGGTGGTGATCCAGTTTTGCCAGCACCATTTATTGAAGATGCTGTCTTTCCTCCATTGTGTGTTCTTGGCACCTTTATCAAATATCAGGTGGCTGAAATTACACTCGGGTTTGGGTCTTCAATGATGTTCCATTGATCTATGTGTCTAATTTTGTGATAGTACCATGCTGTTTTTATGACTATAGCTCTGTAGTATACTTTGAGATCTGGTATAGTAATGCCCCTAGTGTTGCTGTTTGTGCTTAGGGTTGCTTTGGCTATCTGGGGTCTTTTGTGATTCCATACCAATTTAAGGGTTTTTTTTTCTAATTCTGTGAAGTGTCATGGGGATTTTGATTGGGATTGAATTGAATCTATATATTTCTTTTGGTAGGATGGTCATTTTCACAATATTAATTCTTCCTATCCATGAGCATGGGAGGTCCTTCCATTTCCTAGCATCTTCCTCAATCTCCTTCTTTAATGACTTAAAATTTTCATTGTAGAGAACTTTGGTGTCTTTGGTCAGATTTATTCCAAGATATTTTATTGTTTTTGTAGCAATTGTGAATGGGAACGTTTCCCTGTATTCTTTCTCCAATTGATTTTCTATCCTGCCACTATACTGAAAGCGTTGATCAGTTCTAGGAGTTTTCTGGTGGAACTTTTGGGATCTCTTAAGTACAGTATCATATCATCTGCAAAAAGTGATAGTTTGACCTGTTCTTTTCCAATTAGTACTCCTTTAATTTCCTTCTCATGTCCTTGTTGCTCTGGCAAGAGTTTCAAGTGCTATGTTGAAAAGGAGTGGAGACAGTGGATATCCTTGTCTGGTTCCTGATTTTAATGAGAATGCTACTGTTTTTTTCTCCATTTAGAATGATATTGGCTGTGGGTTTGTTGTATATAGCTTTAATTATGTTGAGGTGTGTTCCCTCCAGTCCAATTCCCTCTAGGACTTTGGACATAAATGCATGTTGAATTTTGTTAAAAGCCTTTTTTCCATCTATTGAGATGATGATGTGGTTTTTGTCTTTGAGTCCATTTATATGATTAATGACGTTTATGGACTTGTGTATACTGAAACATCCCTGCGTCTCTGGGATAAAACCTACTTGGATCCTGGTGTATGATCTTTTTGATGTGTGTTTGTATGTGGTTTGCAAGTATTTTGTTGAGAATTTTTGCATCTATGTTCATTAAGGATATGGGTCTATAGATTTTTTAGATAGCCATCCATTTCTTTTAGGTTTTCAAATTTAGTAGTGTATAGGTTTTTACAGTATTCCCTTATAATGTTCTGGATCTTTTTGGGTGTCTGTTGTGAGGTTCCCCTTTCATCTCTGATTTTGTTGGCTTGGATTTGCTCTTTATTTCTTTTCGTTAACTGGGCTAAGGGTCTATCTATCTTGTTTAGCTTTTCAAAGAACCAGCTTTTAGAGTCTTTGATTCTTTGTGGTTTTTTTTTTGTTTCTATTTCATTAATTTCTGCTCTGATTTTTGTTATTTATTCTCTTCTGCTGGGTTTGGGTTTCATTTGTTCTTGCCTTTCCAGCATCTTGAATTGCAGTGTTAGGACATTTATTTGGGCTCTTTCTAATTTTTTAATGCAGGCACTTAGAGCTGTAAATGTCCCTCTTAGGAGTGCTTTTAAAGTGTCCCAGAGGTTGTGTTGTATTGTCCTTTTCATTGAATTCCAGAATTCTTTTATTTCTTTCTTAATTCCTTTGACCCACTCATTGTTTAGGAGTGTGTTGTTCAATAGCCATGAGTTCATGTAGTGGCTAGGGCTTTGTCCAGTGTTGATTTTGAGCTTTATTGCATTGTGGTCTGATAGAATGCATGGAACTATTTCAAGTTTTTTGTATTTGTTGAGGTTTGCTTTGTGGCCCAGTATGTGGTCATTAGGTCCATTTGATGTATAGTATCATTTAATTCAGACATCTCTCTGTTTATTCTTTGTCCAGTTGACCTGTCTAATGGAGATGGTGGGGTATTGAAGTCCCCTACTATTACTGAGTTGGGGTTAATCTGTGTCTTGAAATCCCATAGTGTTGTTTTTATGAATTTGGGTGCACCAGAGTTTGGGGCATACATGTTAAGGCTTGTAATATCTTCTTGGTTAATTGTTCCTTTGATCAAAATGAAGTGACCCTCCTTATCACTTCTGATTAGTTTTACTTTGAAGTCTATTTTGTCAGATATTAGAACTGCAACCCCTGCTTGTTTCTTAGTGCCATTTGCTCGGAATACTCTTTTCCATCTTTTATCTTAAGGTACTGCCTGTCCTTGAAGGTCAAATG
>NW_008337842.1:2236984-2252820 GCF_000622305.1 Nannospalax galili | reverse complement strand
TTGCCATTATTTTGATTGCTGTTTGTGTTCTCTGTCTAATTTTGTGTTTCCTAGATTATACCTTTATTTATTTTCTTTCATTGCCCCTGGGTTTAGTTGTTTCTCTCTCCACTCTTTGTATTGCTTCAAGTATTCTTTGAAGGGCTGGTTTTGTGGACATGTATTCTTTTAGGCTATTTGTGTCATGGAAGATTTTTCTTTCCCCCTGAACTATAATAGATACTTTTGCTGGGTCAAGTATTTTGGGCTGGCATCTATTGTCATGTAGAACTGGAAATACCTTGGTCCAGGCTCTCCTGGCTTTCATAGTTTGCATTGATAAGTCAGCTACAATTCTGATGGCTTTCCTTTGTACGTGACTTTTCTTTTGCTGCTTTCAGTATTCTCTCTTTGTTCTGTACATTTAGTGTTTTTACTATGATATATCGTGGGGAGTTTCTTTTCTGATCCTGTCTATTTGGTGTTCTATGTGCCTCCTGTATTTGTATGGGGATGTCTTTCCTTAATTTCAGGAAATTCTCTTCTATAATCCTGTTCAAGATCTGGTCAACACCATTAACCTGAAGTTCTTCTCATTCCTCTGTTCCTATTTTCTGTAGATTTGGTTTTTTCATGGTGTCCCACATCTCTTGCATATTCTATTCTTGTGTTTTTAACAAATTTCCATAATCTTTGCTTGAGTGGTCCAGTTCTTCAACTTTATCCTCCAGTGTTGATATTCTGTTTTCCATTTCATTCATTCTAGCGGTGAGGCTTTCCCCTGTTGTTTCAAGTTGGCTTATTGAGTTTTGCACTTCTTTCTTCATTTCTGCCTGAATTTTCTTCAATGTTTCTGTTTTGTGAATTCATTCAGAAGTTTATCCCTATCTTCTTTTAGTTCTTCGATTTGTTTATTCATGTGTTCTTTACATTTGTTAAATTCCTTTATCTTTTCTATGATTATTTTTTTAAATTCAGTGTCCTGGGTTATCTCTAGGGGGTTCTCTTTGTAGAACTCTTCTACAGGACTTTGTGTGGAGTTTTGTGGGTCCATAGTGTTTTGGCTTTCCATTTTATTATTCTTTCATTGTTATTTTGACATGTGAATTTCTTTTGTTGTTTATGATTCTGATATGAGAATTAAGTTGAAGTAATATCGGGGTGCTTAGGTCCTTTCCTTATTGGTTGTGTAAGGCTGGTTGGTACAGGTTTCAGGTTCTCTCAGGTTTTATTTTGGAAGGAATCCATGGCTTCAGATCAGCTACTCAGGAGCACCCACAGAAGCCCAAGTCAGGTTCCAGTCAGGTACATTCAGGCTTCCATCTAAGCTTTGGACCCCTATTAGCAGGTACTCAGAGAAAATTTGGAAAATTCCCTAAGGAAGGGGGGTGGCGATTTTGGGACTTTCAGTTGGTCCATCGTGTTCTCAGCCCCTGTGCCAGAGGGAGGCCAGAACCCGGCACTCTCTGGTGGTGTGCTGAGATCACAGCTGCTACAATGACAGCAGTTGGAGCCCACCCTCTCAGGCTGTCTGGTAGGATCTCAGCCTTAGCTTACCAAGGCCAGATCTGCTCTGGGGCCTTGGGAGGGGCCTCAGGAAATCCCAGGTAGGAGATGGGTATGGTGCAATTAGGGGAAGATCCGGGCACTCTCAGGCGGTCCCCTGTGTTCTCAGTCCCTGTGCCAGAGGGAGGCCAGAACCCGGCACTCTCTGGGGGTGTCCTGAAATCCGTGTCCTGTTTTTTTAAATAAACATTTTTAATTCCAATGTAATCACATTTGGAATCTTTAATTTTTTGTCAGTGTTGTTCTGAATGTTAGTTAAAAAATTTTCCCTTTAATGATGTTTCAGAAAAGATATTCCTATTTATTTATAGACAGGATCCAATATAACCTAGATTGGCTTCAAATTTGCTATATAGTAGAGGATGACCTTGAATTTCTGACCCTTCTGTACCTCTCAAGTTCTAGTATTACATATATGTACCAATGAACCCAGTTCCCAAGGTGCTGGGAACAAACCTGGGGTCTTATGCATGTTAGGCAAGGACTCTACAACTGAGCCTTATCCCCGGCCCCTCCCTCCATTTTCTTTTAAAGTTCAGAAGTTTCGCTTTTCAGATAGGTCTTGAATTTAACAAGGATTAATTTTTGTGATTAATAACTATGGGAGAGAAGGCGCTATTTTCCTCTGTGGGCAAGCAATTATAACAAGAGCATTTACTTAAGAGGCTATTCTCTTCTTCTGATTCATAATGCCAGTAAATCAGAAGGGGCGGGCTGTTTAGACAGAATCATAGGGAGGGCGTCTCTGCTGAAAGAAATCTGAGCAGAAACCTTGTGGTGAAGGACATAGTGATCCATGCAATGATTTGTAGGCTATTTCCTCTAGGCAGAGAAAAAAATCAAGACTAGGTGTCATGAGATGGAGCATCAGTGTTGGAGGACCAGCCAGGAAGTCATTGCAAGGGAGCTGAGCCTCAGGGGACTAGTGAGTCTGGGTACTACAGAAGTGCTTGCTCTAGGCCAGATTGTGAAGGAAGCTGGAGGATGTAGTATATTAATTTCTTTTGCATAATTATGTCCAAATGTCTCAGCAAAACAGCTTAAAGCAAGAAAGCTTTTATTTTGCTCATGGTTTTAGTCTATCATGGTGGGGAGGGCGTGCCAGAGCAGCTCATGTCATAGCAGACAGGGGTCAGAGCAGAGCAGCAACAGGAAGGGTCCAGGGCAAGATAAGTCTCCAGAGACATGCCCCCAGTGACCTACTTCCTCCAGCCAGGCTCCTCCTTCCACAGTTTCATTGGCTCCCAATAGTTTATTCAAACTTAGAATTCATCAGTGGGTTAAACCATTGATTAGGTCAGAGCCTTCTAATTGAATCATCTCTGGATCTGCTTTCAATAGCTACCCTATAGCTCTCAAGCCAATCAAGTACACAATCAAGATTAATCATCACATACAGTAAGACTTGTTCTGCTGTGACTGCCAGTATTAGAGAGCTTAGAGAAGGGAGTGCTGTGATCAGATTTATGTTTCAAAGTGACCATGTTGGCTTCTGTGTGGAACCTAGACTGCAAGGAGGCTACTGATCGGTTAGAAGGCAAGAGATGATGGTGCCTAAGGCTATGGTGGTAGAGCGGGCATGGGAAGAGGTTGTCAGACTCAGAATGTATTTTGAAGGATTAAGCAAGACAATCTGCTGGTGGATTGGAAGTAGGGTGGGTTTCTCTTTCATTTCTGAGTCAAAGATATGCTTGCTTTTTACCCATTTCTTTGTTTAGTGTGTGTGTGTGTGTGTGTGTGTGTGTGTGTGTGTGTGTGTGTGTGTGTGTGTGTGTGTGTGTCCTATGTGTATATGGAGGGCAGAGGTCAACCTAGGATGTTATTTCTCAGGCACTATCCACCTTGTTTTTGAGATAGGGTCTCTTCATTAGTCTGGAGCTTGCTGATTAGACTAGGTTGTCTGGCCATTGAGTCCCAGGGATCTGCCTGACTCCACCTTCCCAGAGCTGGGATTATAAGTACATGGCACCACACCCATGGCTTTTTTTGTGTGGGTCTGGCCTAGAACTCAGGCCCTCATGCTTGAACCGCAGGCACTTTACCAACAGAGCCATCTTCCCAGTCCCACAGCTTGACTATTTTAGTTTTCCTTTTTCATAGTTTATCCACATTTGCAGTGTGTTTGAAATAGCAGCAATGCAGCTTTTCAGCCAGTCTGTGGTGTACTATCCTGATCTGGCAGGTACTCTTCTGAGTATAAGGCAAGTACTTTTCAGAAATCCCCAGTGCCATGACTTCCTTTGGAGCAGCCACGCCCCCTGGTGGCCTGTAGTAGTATGGCTGAAGACCCATTCGGAGAGATGGGGGCACAGGACCACTTCTCTCCCAGGGATGGTCAGAGATGGAAGGGCCCTCCAGAGGCCCCCAGAAAAGCCTCCCACACAATACAAACAACCATCACGTCCTATATTAGTTACTTTGTGTCATTGTGATGAAATACCTGGTAAAACAACTTAAAAAGAGGAAAGATTTATTTTGCCATAGTGTTTCAGAGGGTTCAGAGAGTGGGGGCCAGGATGGGCAGAGATAAGCTGTTCATGCCGCAGCCAGTCAGGAAGCGGAGAAAGGGGGCATGGCCTGGAGGCTGCTTTGCATTTTTTCCCCCTTTCATTTTGTCTGGGCCTCCTGCGGAAGGGATAGTGCCACCCATGTTTAAGGTGGGTCCTCTCCCTCGGTGAATCCTCTCCGGAAACACCTTCACAGACATACCCAGAGGTGTGCTTCATTCATCTCCTGATTCTAAACCTTGTCAGGTTGATGAGGTATGAGGAAGATCACCCATCACAAGTTCCACCTATACCCCACCCAGATGATGGTCAAAGTCAGCTCAACTCTCTGTACAACAATATTTTCACAGTTGTTCAGAGAGCTCTTCTTTTAAAAATATTTTATTTATTATTTTTGTTTTATGTGTATGAGTTCATTCCCCTCATGTATGTGAGTGTACCCATGTCATGCAATGCCCACAGAGGTCAGAGGAGGGTGTCAGATCTCCTGGAACTGGAGTTAAAGCTGGTTGTTAGCTGCCATGTTGGTGCTGGGAATTGAACCTGGGTCCTCTGCAAGAGCAGCCAGTGCTCTTTACCACTGAACCATCTCTCCAGCCCAGGGAGCTTTTCTATCGAGCAGCTAAGGTCTTCCTTTCATCTCTGGGTTTTAGGTCTACCTCTGCCATCAGAAGCAGCTGTGGGCACTGGTGGCGCCCCCGCCCCCATATCCTCTCAGCTCTTTGAGGGCAGCATTAAACTTAGACTTCTGGATTCCTCTTTCTTTTATTTCTTAGAAGTTTTGAATTCTTATTCTTATTATTTGTGTGTGTGTGTCTGTGTGTGTGTGTGTGTGTGTGTGTGTGTGTTTAGTGTATGTATGAGTATGGTGTAATCGGAAGATAGCTTTCAGCTGTCCGTTCTCACCTCCCACACTGAGGCAGGGTCTTTTTTGCTCCAGTTTAGCTGACCAGCCAGCTTCCAGCCGATTCTCCTGTATGCCTTTCATCTCACCTCAGAGGAGTACTGGGATTACAGATGTGAACCACCACATCTGGCTATGGGATGGAGGCCTGCATGGCAGGCAGGTTCTTTTACCCACTGAGCCATCTCACCTGGTCTGGACTCCTCTTTCAATGCTCTCTCACTCTCCACAGTGTCCATTCATTTGATGTGGCTTTGAGAACTCAGGTATATCACCTGAGCCTTGTGAAACATGACCTTGTCTTGACCAAAGTGGAGAAGGAGCCCATGTATTTTCAGAAAGGATGCTGCCTTGTCACTGTAAAAGAGACTGAAGGGGAACAGGCCCTGATCTCATCTCAGTTGTCTCCTATTTATGCATGTTGACTTGCTATGTCCTACAACACCCACTCTAAAAATTGTTCTTGATGTTGAGAGTTCTATGCTGCGGATTCAGCTCCATGGCTGAAAGAGGAGCCTTGAGCGCTGCACCGCCGTGAGTGTCCTCTGGGGATGCGGGGAGCCACGGCGGGCAGGGGGGACGACAGTCCTTGAAGTGAAGCCAACCTTGAGGTGCAGACTGTCTTGAAGACTGGTGTTACTGAGAGCAAGCTTTGAGTTGTCTATGCTGGGTCAAATTCTTGTCTTCTCTCTGTTCCCTACCATGGACAGAAGGTGACCAGCTACTGCTTCATATTCTTTATACTTGAACTTCCACACGATAATGGTTATATCCCTCAAACCGTAAGCTGATATAAACCCTCCATTGCATTTCCTCTGGTCAGTTTCTTGATCATGGAAATGAGAAATAAAACTAAATAAAAATCCTTTGCCCATTTAAAAAAAATTGTTCTCATTGCACAGGTGAGGAAAGCTTCAGGGTGCAGCAAGATTAAACAGAGGTCACAACTCAGGTAGTCTAGGTCTGATGCCAGACTCCAAATGCCCTCTCTTCTCTAACTCCTCCTTTCTCTTCTCTCTCCCACCTCAATATTTTCTTGAGATTTGGTCATGAAATAGAGAGAGAGAGAGAGAGAGAGAGAGAGAGAGAGAGAGAGAGAGGAAGAAGAAGGAAGAAGGAAGAGAAGGAGGAGGAGGACAGAAGGAAGGAAAGAATTTTAGTTTGAGATCAACTGCCAGGCTAGCAGTATTAGGACACACTCACTGAAAAACCTATCTGTTAACCTGGTCCTTTAGACAGTACTGACACTTATTAGAGAGCCATGTACACAAGCAGTGCTCAGTAGCCTCTCTGCAGAAATAAGCAATTTGATGTAGAGACATTGGAACAATTTGACAAGTGCTAAGTGAAGCCTGTATAAATACACATGGAAAAATGACATGTTCAGGTCCCCAGGGAGCCAAGAGGGCAGTGAGTCCATGCATTTTGACAAGTGTTATAATCGTAAATGTGAATAAAATATCACACTAAATAAGAAGCGTGTAACTCAGTGCTGTGGGGTTGGGGGATGGTGCAACGGGAAAAGGCTGCAGTTATTCTGCATGTCACTCCTGACATGTGTTAGGTGTGTTAGGAAAAGTAATTTTCCTGTGGGCATGCTAGCTTTCTCCCTGGTAGCTGTAACATGGGGACCAGTGTAGAGAGCTGAGTGTGGGGAGATTTCAGCCCCTACACTTAAGCTCTACTTAGTGCCTCTGTGTGGTGCAAAACTGTCCAGCGTGTGTGCTGATCGTGAATGGAGCTGATTCTTCAATGATGATTTTACCAGGTGGAAATGATTAGCATGAGGAAACACAAGAGGATGTGACAATCACTGGTGTTCTTTAAGGAGGAAATATTCCTCAGACCAGCATGTGTTCCTCAACCAACTTCGCATAGTGTTTTAGGTGGGCTCTGAAAGGCATTAGACACTGTGGTGGGCAGAATAATGGCCTCCTGTGATGGCCTCGTTCTGATCCCTGGAATCTGTGAAGATGTTGGGTGCTACTGGATTTATCATCACTAATTAGAGGATCATTGTATTAGTCAGGGTTCTCCAAAGAAAGAGAACCAGTAGAATGAATATGTATAGAGATTTATCAGCTTAGCTCACAGGACAGAGTCCGAGTAGTCCAACAATGGCTGCACCACACTGGAGAGGCTGAGAATCTGTAGTTGCTCAGTCCACAAGCCTGGATGTCTTAGTAGTCCTGATCTGGCACTGAAGGTCTGACGAATTTCAAAAGATCAGCTAGTCTTCAGTCTACAGCAGCAAGACGAACTCACCAGCGAGAGAAAAGGAAAGCCACAAAAAGCCTTGGTCATTTATACCGGCTGCCATCAGAAGGTAACACCCACATTTAGGGTGTGTCTTCGGCTTTAGATGATAACTCACCAGCGAGAGAGAAGGCAAGCCGCAAAAAGCCTGGCATTTCTCCTCTGCCTTGGTCTTTTATACCGGCTGCCATCAGAAGGTAATGCCCACGTTTAGGGTGTGTCTTCTGGCTTTAGATGATCCAATCAAGAAGATCTCTTTCATTTCAGTTAATCTCAGATCCAATCAAGTTGACACCCAGGATTAGCCATCACAGTCACAAAGTAGGATGAGTGAGCCTAATGAAATCGCCAGCGTTCTGAAGTGGAAGAGGAAGAAGGAGGCAGATGGCTTGCAGTTATGTCATGTGAGAGACCTTGATTTCCTTCAGGTTTCACTGTCTTGCCTTTTTAATTAAAAAATTTATTTGGTTTTATTTTATGTGTATGAGTGTTTTGCCTCTATGTATATAAGGCCACCAGTGTGTGCAATACCTACAGAGGACAGAAGAGGGTGTCAGAATCCCCTGGAACTGGAGGTATGGAAAGTGCTTGGCTGCCATGTGGGTGTTGGGAACCTGGGTTCTCTGCAAGGGCAGCCAGTGCTCTTAACTGCTGAGTCATCTCTCTAGGTTTCACTGACTTTAGGATGGAAGGGGATAATGGGCTTTGTTGGTGCTTTCCTATCCTCTTAGCTACTTGGGAGGCTGAGGAGGGTGGATGCCTTGAACCCAGGAATTTGAGGCCAGTCTGGGTAAGGATAGTGAGGTAGTGAGACCCCAGTTCAAAAAGGATGGGGTGGTAGGGGAGAAAAGGGAGGAGGGAGAGACATGGGCCATAGCAAAGGAACATGGAAAGGTCAAGGAAACAGTTTCTCAGAAAGAACAAAGGCCTGTGGACATTTTGAATTTAGCTAAGTGGAAACCTATTTTGGACTTGTGACTTGCAGAACAACTGCAAGGTTGTTTGTATTAAGCCACTGTGGGAGGTAAGTTGCTACAGTAACAATAGAAAATGTGTTTAGAGGCAGGCAGTGCCCAGGGGATTCAGCCAAGCTGTGAGGGGCCTACAGGCTTAGAGGGGTGGCAGGAGGCCATTGGTCTAGTCTACAGCTTCTTAAACTGTGATTGTGACCCCATTGCATAGGTGAATGTGGGACCGGAGAAAAGTTGGTAACTGTACAAGGCTTCTGAATGTGCAATAACCAAAAATGAAAAAACTTACAATGACTCTGAAGCATTTCTTGTAGTGCCTTTCCATGTTGGTTCCGAACACATGTGTACTTTGCCCCTTGTATGCCATTTTCACATCATGCAAAGCCAGTGAACACTGCTTGAAACATCACTGCTCAGTTTCAAAACGGTGTGCTATGAATTGCAGTGTTTTTACTGCAGGTAAAAAGTTATCTGGTCTCTTATAAACATAATGGTTTAGTTATGAAAAACAACAGACTTTGTTTTTTGTCTTTTTGAGACAGGGTCTCCCTGTAGCCCCAGCTGTCCTGGAACTCACTATGTAGACCAGGCTGGCCTTGAACTCTCAGAGATCCACCTGCCTCTGCCTTCGGAGTGCTGGGATTAAAGGCATGCGCCACCATGCTGGCAAAACAAAAGACTTTTAATATTTTTCCCACCATCATTCCTCGGTGTGTAAGTGTCCAGTTAACATATCTTTAGATTGTATTATGTCAGAAGTTTGATTTTAAAAGTTACTGTTGATTCGGTGACTTAAATGTCATCAAAAATCTTTTAATGAGTTTTGGCTTGAGATTAGGACAAGATTTCCAATAGTTTCCGAAATATTCATAACATACTTCTTCCATTTTGTATTGTATATTTACATGAAATGCATTCTCAACATTGACAATTATAAAATTAAAATGTGGAGCAACTCTGAAAATGCTCTATATCCTGAAATATAAACTATCCACTCAATATTTAATCCCTTCTCCTGCTTTAAAGCTAGGATCTCATGTATCCCAAGCTGGTTTCAAACTCACTGTGTTGCCAAGGATGACCTTGAAGTTCTGATCCTCCTGCCTTCACTTCCTGAGTGCTAGGGTTACAGGCGTGCACTTTCATTCCTGGTCTATGTGATGCTGGGGCTTGAACCCAGGCTTTTGTGCATGTTAAGCAAACACTCTGCCAACTGGCCGGTTGCCAGTTCCACCAGGCTGATTTCCTAGTTCCAAAGTTGACACTATATACATTTTAGGATGGGGTGGTTTTGAGCTCTGTCCCTACGTTGGGTCAATAAATGGGCTTGGTCACTTGTAGGAATCTCTGTGGCCAGTTAACTAACTGGACTGCAAACAGCTAATTAATCTGTAACTAATTTGCTGGTTGGCCAGGCTATACCAGGTAAGCTGTTTTCTATGGCTCACGTTGTCTCCCTCTAAGAACTGTTTAATCTTGAAGTTTTCAGAAACTGCTTTGGTTTGGGAGCTGCCTGAATCACTAAATTTAGTTGGTCTAATAAATTTTCCTTCTACATCCATTAGAGGAATCCCCTAACTTGCAGGAATACATTCTGCCCTAGGCAAGAGGTCTCTCCTTATGGAGAGGGATAAATTCTAAGACGGCAGTGGACACTGAAACCGTGTAAGGGAACAAATTCTAGATTCTATATTTTCCCCCGATACATAAACACTTATGATAAGGTTTACTTATAGATTTGGTATAGTAATAGATTAACAACAATAAAATAGAATAATTATAAGAATATGCTGTAATCAAAGTAGGTAAAACAGGAATTATTCTTAGAGTTTTCAGTGTACTATTTTTGGGCTGTACATAAGTGAAACCGTGGATAGGTTAGGAGGATTATGGCTGCTGAACTCAGGCATTGACTGTGAACAGTCCAGGGAAAGGAGGGCTTTCTGGATGTTAGGAAGGACAGCTAGCCAGCTAGCTTTCTGCTCCCTGCTTCAGGTGCTCTGAAGGGTATATTTTTGAGAATGTCCTATGTTTGTGTGTGTGTGTGTGTGTGTGTGTGTGTGTGTGTGTAGAAGGAGAGAAAGCAAAGCTATTTCTTGAAGTTCACTAATTATTTTTCACTATTCCTGAAAGACTCACTGTTGGCTCCTGAAGTTTATTTAGGCTTTTCTCATAGTTGTGCTGTATAGAAATTCTACATTAATATTGTAATCATTATTTTAAACATTTTATTTATTAATTTTTGTTTTATGTGTATGAGTGTATTGCCTGCATGTATGTAAGTGCACCCATGTCATGCAGTGCCCATGGAAGTCAGAGGAGGGTGTTGGATCCCCTGGAACTGGAGCTATGGATGATTGTTAACTGTCATGTGGGTGCTGGGAATCGAATCTGGGTCCTCTGAAGAGCAGCCAGTGTTCTTAACTGCTGAACCATCTCTCCAGCCCCAGTAATCATTATTTTAAAAATCAAAATTTAGTGTGGTGTGTTTGGAGACAGGTTGCTTTTCTTGATTTCAGTTAGGTGGAGCGTGTTAGGGAAGTTTTATTCTTTAATTTTTTTATTATTTATTTATTATATTTATTAATATTTTATGTGTATGAAAGTTTTGCCCGCATGCAATGCACCACATGAGTGCAATGGCTGTGGTGTCCAGAGCTGGAGTTGTGGATGGTTGTCAGCTGTCATGTGGGTGCTGGAAACTGAACCTGGGTCCTCTGCAAGAGCAGCAAGTGTTCCTAACTGCAGAGTCATCTCTCCAGCCTCAGTTTTATTCTTTTCACTGCAGGCACTGTTCACTTTTGTGAGAAACAGGTGTTATTGGAGCGTTGTAAAAAGTAGTAACAGATGATTAAGCAACACCCACTTTATTCTCCACACTGCTTCCTGGATCTTTTCCACCAATGTGGAAGTCTTTTAAAAAATATTTTATTTTTATTTATGTGTCTCTGTGTGTCTGTGTATGTATAAGCACATGTGTGTACAAGTGCCTGAGGAGGCCAGAAGACAGTGTTGGATCCCCTGGAGCTGGAGGTAAAGGTGATTCTGAGCTGATTGTGGGCTGCCTGACTTGAGTGGTGGGAACCAAACTGAGCCCTCTACAAGACCTGCAAGTGCTTTTAACTGCTGAGCCATCTCTCCAGTTACTTTTGGTCAATTTACTATTGTTATTATTTTATTTGAGGAAGCCTTTAATTGGGACCATTCTTAAACTATTTGTTTATTGACTTCCAATGGAGATGGATTTTAGTGGGAGTCTGAGAACAGTGGAGACTCAGTGATAGTACTGGTGAATTTTTCCCTCCCGCCCCCTCTCTCCCTCCCTCCTTCCCTCCTTTCTTCTCTCTCTCTCTCTCTCTCTCTCTCTCTCTCTCTCTCTGAAAGGGGTAAATGGAGGGAAAGAGTGTTACTTTGTTTGTAGGGACCACAACTGTCTTCTGCTGTGGTTTTCAAATATTCCTTTGAATACAGTCTTCTAGAGTAGGGGTTGGCAAGGGTCACATAGAATCAGGCCTTGTGGGACATAGAGCCTGTCACAACCAAGACAGTGTATAAGTGACTGAGTGAGGTGTGCTTCTGTAAAGCTGTTCATGAAACCAGGTAGCAAATTGTATTTGACAGGTAGGCCATAGGATTGATTTGATTCAAGGGCATCAGTGGAATCAAGACTTCTGATTCTTTACTTGGCGACCCCTTGTAGTAACATGTACACAGCTCCACCACAATGGTTGGCAGTGGCATGCCTGAACAATTCCAGTCTTTCTGGTCCCTCTAGGAGGCTAACAAACCTTAGGAAGACGTGCCGGACTTTGGACTTTTAAGCAGCTTCACTTGTATTATGACTGGTGGAGATGACAAACCTGGTCCCTCCCCCCTATTTTGGGTATTCCATTCTTTGACAATGCTACTCCTTAGCTGATGGTACCACAAGCACATGAAAGAGGAACACGTCTTGATGCTTGTTTGGGAGAGTGTCTGCCTGCTGCGCTTCCCTGATGGGACACTGTGCTATCTGACAAGCCATTCCCTGCTGCTGACTCTGCTTCCTCCCTGGTGATACTTGGAATGATTGCTAGGGATTAAGACTATGCTGTAGCATTTGTGTTTTCCTTTATTTGAGGTCAATGAGTAATCCTGCCTGAGCCATGTTAAGAATTGTGGAAAAAGCCAGGTACCGTGCTGCATGCCTGTGATCCCAGCTACCTGGAGCCTGGGGGAACAGGATCTCAAGTTCAAGACAACCTAGGACATAGTGAGAACCCCTCTTAAAAATTGTGGGAATGGTGATTAATACAGTGTAATTAATAAACCGTAAGCTGCAATTTTCCCCTGTGGTGAGTCACAAATTATTTGGCAGTACAATCTCCAGTTTGAGTGGTAGTTCTTGCCTTCAACCTCTGTAATAAACTAATTCTGAGGACCTAAAATGAAATTCAGGGAATTCAACTTTTGCTAATGAATATCTGAGTCATGTAAAGTTAAAGGACAAGAAAGTTCCTTACTGCGTCTTCACAACCCAGGCATTTGTGTTGTTTGGAAATAGTACCCTCCTTGAGTGTGGCTGCTGAGGAGAAGGCAGGTTGGGTTGGTGCTGCTGGTGATGCATGCTTGGAACTTTGAGGAATTCATGATATCAAAATTCATTTCTCCAGATAATTCTAGACTTTTCTTTAAGGTGTATAAACAGAACCATTTTCATCATGAACTGTGGTTTGCAGTCATTTTGCCTCTCTTTTCTTAAATGTGAAAGGCAATTGAAGTAAAGTTTCTTTCCATATTCAGTATGATGACTTATTATCTTAACATTTTGGAAGTAGAAGTTGTTCAAGGTTTTGTGTGTGTGTGCATGTGTGTGTGTGCGTGTGCATGCAGGTACACTATATGCATTGTGTATGCTTGCATTTTTTTTAAACAATTCATATTCATATATGTATGTATATATTTAAAAATTTAAAAAGTATTTTATTTTCATCTTATGTGTATAAGTGCATTGCCTGCATGTGTGTCAGTGCACCCATGTTATTCAATGCCCTCAGAGGTCAGAAGAAGGCATCAAATAACCTGTAACTTGAGTTACAGATTATTGTTCACTGTCCTGTGGGTGCTAGGAGCCAAACCCAGGTCCTCTGCAAGAGCTGTCAGTGCCCTTAACTGCTCTAGCCCCATATTTAATTTTTTAAATTCCTTTTTGATTCTTTATTTGTATGTATGAATGTTGTCTGCGTGTATGTAAGATCACTCAGGAGCACAATGCCCGTGGAGACCAGAAGAGGGCACTGGATCTCCTGGAACTGGAATTAAGAGTGGTTGTTGTCTGCATGTGGGTGCTGGGAACTGAACCTGGGTCCTCTGAAAGAGCAGCCAGTGCTCTTAACTGTGGAGCCATCTCTCTAGATCCTCATATATATTTTTGTTTCATGACAGGTTTCTTGAAATGTTTCAGTTCCAAAGGGGTGATGACTTTTATTTAGAGGTTGAGGCTGCATCCAGTTCTTTTGTACCACTGATGAGCTAGAGAGTCCAATTCAGAGAAAAGGTACTCTCGTTTTGAAATTCGTGAATTATTCAGTAGATTTTGTTGTCTTATCTGACATCATTTTTAATTATTTATTTAGTAACCACATAATTAGAAGAAGCATTTCATTACAATAGCATTGTCATATTCAGTAACAATTTCCAGAGCTAAGATGCATCTCTTTCAAAATTGACTGTAAATTTTTAGGTTTACAGTTGAATTAATACAGTTATACAATATTGTACTCAGTGTAAACCATATAAGACATAACATTAAGTGAGGTTTTAGCCTTTAAAAAAGATCTCCATTTCATTATTAAAATACACAGTTTCATACAGAAAAATTCATTTTAATACAATTGACACTAAGACACACATGCGTTTCTAATCCCTATATATCTGATTATTACTAGTCACAGTCGATTACTTTCTGAGCTCCTTGGCATCTGAGCACAGATATAAAGTCATCAAGTAGATTTAAATGATAATGTTTTTCATATCTACTATTTATTAAGGAGCAAATTTATATGCTTTGAAGAATTATTTTTTTAAATTGAATAACCACATGATTAGAAGAAGCATCCCAATACAGCTTTAACATATTCAGTAACACATTCCAGAGCAACAGTACATTTCTTTCAAAAGTGGGTGCAAGTTTCTAGGTACACAGTTGAATTAATACAATTATACAATATTGAACTCAGAATAAGCCCTGTAAGACTTAAAACTGAATGAGTTTTTAACCTTTAAAAACGATCTCCATTTCATTTTAAAATACACTGTTTCTTACAGAAAGATTCATTGTTTTTGCTACTAACACTGAGATGTTGGCACAAGCGTCTATAATCTGTATGTATCTGATTATTACTAGTCATAATCAGTTGCACTTAGACCCTTGGCACCTGCGTGTGTCTATAAAGTCATTGAGTAGATTTCAGTGGTAATGTTTATCACCTCTACTAATTAATATGATGTAGTTTTTATGCTTCCTCCTCAAATATAATACATTTTTAAAAAATGTGATTTTTTTTGTGTGTACATCACACAGAATATCCCAAACCATCTTATTCAACGATATAGCCAATTCCCAGATGGCACCCTCCCATAACCTCCCTCCCAACACTAGAGCCCTTATATTCTGATATCCCTGCTACTGTCCGCTGTGTTGGCACCCCCAGCCCTTCCCCACTACTTGTCCATCTGGTGAATCTAGTCAGCCTTCCTTGTTTTAGGAAGTTCAGCTGTTCCTCATCTAGCAGCAATCAGTTGTCAATATTCCTTTAGATAAGATTGGGGTCTGCTGTTCATTTTCCCAGTTCTATACTAGGTTACTATCTGGGAGTCCCTTTGGCCACCCTGACCAACAACTCAAAAGAAGGTGTCTCCTATCTGGCATTGTTGCTTGTTAGGTAGCCTTTAGCTATACACATAGACTCTTAAAAATTTTATTGGCCCCTTTAATCTTTGGTTATACTTTCCTTTTGGGTGTTTAAGGCCATATAGTTGGCCCAGATAAACCAATTTATTTTTACTCTTAAGGTCGTTTGAGGATCTGTTCCTCAGGGGTCACATGGGCTTGGGAGGAGCCCCTGGCTCCTTTCTTTTACCAGTTCTGTCTATGTGAAGATTAAGTCAAAGGTCCTGCTCTACCATGGCTGGCTTCACTTGGAAGAATGGAGGAAATGATTCCTCCTCTTTGTAGACTGGACACTGGTTCAAGTACATCTGGTGGGGTCTCCTCGGCCTCCTTGATCAAGAGGACAGGTGACCCACCACAATTACAGGACATTTTGAGAGATGCTCATAGTCCCCTGGAACTAGTCGACCTAGGAGGGCAAGGAGCAAAAAGTGTCCTTTATGTCCCTCTGATCAAATTAATATAGGCCTCAAAGTATGTCTGTTAAGCATACAAGAAGGTTAATTCCACCAGTCTGGTACTTTTAATTACTGTGTGTCATGTAGCTAAATCTTGGGCAAAGACCAATTGTTCTCAGATAAACCGTGCCTAAACATATATTTCTTGATCTGCTATGCATAATTTGTTAGTCAGTTGTTGGAATAATATGGTTCCCTCTGGTGTATAAAACTAGCTAGGCATTATTTACCTCTCACATTGTCTCACCCCTCCATCATGGTCTC